>NW_027531286.1:195219-230722 GCF_008692635.1 Crocuta crocuta
TTTCACAGACCAGAAGGTTTTAATTTTGATGAAATCCATCTTAACACTTTTTTTTTCTTTTTCTTTCAGCGATCATTCTTCTGGTGTTGTATCTAAACTTATCACCGAACCCAGGCTCACCTAGATTTTTTCCCCTATGTAATCTTCTAGAAGTCTTATTGCTTTGTGTTTTACATTTTTGTCCACGATTCCTTTTGAGTTAATTTTTGTGAATAGTATGTTTGTTTGTTTGTTTTAATCTATAAGAATGCCCAGTGAGTCAGTTAAAAGTTGTTCAGGATGCAGGACAGGTTTTCCTTGTGTGGGACTGTCCTGTGCATTTGGGGATAACTATTATCCCTGGGCTCACCCACTAATTGCAGCTACCATGCTCTTCTCCCATAATTCTGATTACCAAGAGAGAATTCTCCAGTACGCTGGGAGGCAATGTTGTCCTTCTAAGGATCATTCCCCCTGTCACTCCCTGCTAGACAGAGGAGGGAGATGTTCCAATAACATATCAAAAGGTCACTGTAGTTGCTGTGAGTTTTACCACAACATTTTGGATGCATCTGTCCAAAAATTATGTTTATTTTGCTTGCTTCATTTTGAACTTCATATAAATGTAACGTACTTTTTAAAAATTCAGCACAGGGGCTCTTGGGCGGCTCAGTTGCTTAAGTGTCTTACTTCAGATCAGGTCCTGAACCTGATCTCCTGGCTTGTGAGTTCGAGCCCCGTGGTGGGCTCTGTGCTGACAGCTCAGAGCCAGAAGCTTGCTTGCTTTAGATTCTGTGTTTCCCTCTCTCTCTCTGCCCCTCCCCTGCTTGTGCTCTGTCTCTCTTTCTCTCAAAAATACATAAACATTAAACTTACTTCAAAAATAAAATAAAAATTCTACATATTTTTGAGATTCATTTGTGCTGTATAACACAATGATTGTTCATTCCCTGTTCACGGATGTGTAATATTCCACTGCCACATGATGTTTATCTTGTTGGATAAGTGTTGCAGGCATTTGGGTCGTTTCCGGCTGTGTTCTAGGCTAAGCAGTGCTGTTCTGAGTGGTGTTGGACCCACTGTGTATATCTTCTGGGCATCTGTGCAAGAGTTTCCATAGAGTCCGACTTCGGCTCAGGTCATGATCTCACAGTTCATGGGTTCAAGCCCCACATCGGGCTCTATACTGACAGCTGGCTCAGAGCCTGGAGCCTGTTTCGGATTCTGTGTCTCCATCTCTCTCTGACCCTCCCCTGCTCACGCTGTCTCTCTCTCAAAAATAAATAAAGCATTAAAAAAAAAAAAGAGTTTCGATAGATCAGGGTTTCTCAGCCTCAGCCCTAGAGACACTTGGGGGGGCAACTGGTTGCGGCAGCTTCCTGTGCCCTGTGGGGTTTCCAGCAGCTTCCTAGACCATACTGCCTAGATGCCAGGAGCACCCTCCCCCAGTTGAAATGATGTTTCCACACGTCACCAAATATCCCCTGGGGGCAAAATTGCCCCTCGTTGAGACCCCCTGTTCGGGGGTACTTGTTTTCAGCTCTATCAGACCCAAAACCCTCTTTTCATAACATATTTTGCCACACCACTTTGATGATCCTAAAAGAGATTCACAAGGCACATAACCCACCTACACAATTTATTTTTTTTAATTTAAAAATTCTTTTGTTTTTGTTTTTTAAGAGAAAGGGATGTATCTTTTCCTTTTTAAAATTTTTGACATTTATTTATTTTTGAGACAGAGAGAGACAGATCATGAGCAGGGGAGGGGCAGAGAGAGAGGGAGACACAGAATCTGAAACAGGCTCCAGGCTCTGAGCTGTCAGCACAGAGCCTGATGCGGGGCTCGAACCCACGAACTGTGAGATCATGACCTGAGCCAAAGTCGGATGTTCAACTGACTGAGCCACCCAGGCGCCCCTGTTTATTTCTTTTTGAAGGAGAGAGAGACAGAGCATGAGCAGGGAAGGGGCAGAAAGAGACAGAGACACAGAATCTGAAGCAGGCTCCAGGCTCTGAGCTGTCAGCGCAGAGCCCACCGCAGGGCTTGAACTCACAAGCAGTGAGATCATGAGCTGAGCCAAGATTGGCTGCTTAACCAACTGAGCCAGCCACTCAGGTACCCCCCACCTACACAATTTAAAAAGCAATGATAATGCCTCAAGTGTAATGCAAAGGAAAAATAAGAGGAATAATTTAATGTAAAATAGTAATTATTTCAATGTATAAACCTTTTGGCACAACTATCCTGAAATAAAGAGCTTGGTGCTTGCACTTATTTCTAATAAACAATGTATTGATTTAAGAGGAGTAAGAGTATCGTAGTCAATTCAGTACAAGAACAGGAAAATTAAAACAGTGTTACAGGTGGACACCAGAATAAAGGCTACAAACAGGAAAAGTCATGAAAGACCAGTCTTATTTGAGTATGATAAAAGAAGAGGCAAAATCGCCTTAACTGAAATCTAAATATCAGGCCAAAATAAATCACAGACTGCTGAGATAGAGACAACGAAAAGTTATGATCATTTTGTAAATGACCTGAGCTTGATTTGTGAGTTCAGTGTCAAAATAATTTCTGATGTAGGAGCGCCTGGGGCTCAGTCGGTTGAGCATCCAACTCTTGGTTTTGGTTCAGGTCATGATCTCACGGTTGATGAGATCGAGCCCCAAGCCAGGTTCAGTGCTATCAGCTCAGATCCTCCTTGGGATTCTCTCTCTTCCTCTCTCTCTGCCTCCCCCACCTCAAAATAAGTAACTGAAACATTTTTTTAATGTTTTATTTATTTCTGAGAGAGAGAGAGAGAGAAAGAGAGAGTGTGAGCAGGGGAGGGTCAGAGAGAGAGGGAGACATAGAAGCTGAAACAGGCTCCAGGCTCTGAGCTAGCCATCAGCACAGAGCCTGACACGGGGCTCAAACCCATGAACCGTGAGATCATGACCTGGGCTGAAGTCGGACACTTAACCGACTGAGCCACCCAGGCGCCCCAATAAAATATTTTTTAAAATTCTAATGTAATCATATGAAATTGGGACAGTAATGAACTGTGTCAGAGGATATAGCTCCTGTTTTGAATCTCACCTCACGTTAAGGCATAGAGACAGTCCCTAGTACTTAAGAACTTGGAGACCATAATGCCTTTTGATAGGCAAAGAGGAATATAGGGTGGGTTGGAAAAAAACAAGTAGTAATATAAGAGGCTGTAGAGTTGGTTAGGTATATTTCTGTGACAAGTATCTCAATAATTTTTAAAAATTATCTCAGATTTTTAAAAATCCAGGTTATCCCTAAATAAGTAAGCAATCATATAATTTTCATATTGTACATTTCTTATCACTGAATCATAGCTATTTAAAAATGTTTTAATGTTTGTTTTTGAGAGAAAGAGCGTGAGCAGAAGAGGGGCAGAGAGAGAGGGAGACACAGCATCTGAAGCAGGCTCCAGGCTCCGAGCTGTCAGCACAGAGCCCAGTATGGCGCTGGAACTCAAGAAACTGTGAGATCATGACCTGAGCCGAAGTCAGACATTTAACCGACTGAGCCACTCAGGCACCCCAAGTTATAACTATTTTAAAATATGACTTTATTGATATGAAATACTTTAAAAAGCAACCTTAGGGGCACCTGGGTGGCTCAGTTGCTTAAACATCCAACTTTGGCTCAGGTCATGATCTTGAAGTTTGTGAGTTCGAGCCCCGCATTGGGCTCTGTGCTGACAGCTCAGAGCCTGGAGCCTGCTTCAGATTCTGTGTCACCCCCTCTCTCTGCCCCTCGCCAGCTCATGCTCTGTCTCTATCTCTCAATAATAAATAAATGTTAAAAACAATTTTTAAAAAAAGCAACTTTAAAAAGCAATGAGATCCCTGTGTTTCATTTATCACCACTAATTAATATATTTTGTTCTAAGTCTGTTAAAAGGAGGTCCCCTCAGATGTCTTCTGACACATTTGTACTTTGGTTTTGTTGCTGCTGTGTGATTACGGCAAAAGCAATCTCTGAAGCAAATATGTTGTTGGAAATGCTGTTACACATTACCTAGTTCCTTCCAAAGAAGTGAAGATGAGTCAGAACTGGGTCCAAAAACCTTTCCGAAGGAGAATGATTAAGTCATGTTTGGGGCTCAAAGGTAGTTTTAAGTTTAACCCAATCATCCCTGTTAATGTTGGTTAACATTCCACATCTGCTTCCAATGGAGTTAATACCCAAGCTAGTCCTGTAAGTCCAAACTGGTCCTTAAATCCCGTCATCTTCCCTGTGTCCTTCAATTCAGTCTCCAAAACAGAGAGTCATAAGGACTTTCCCTTTCGAATGGCTATGAAAATAAAAACTGGAAATTTCTTACAAGCTGGTGACAATTCTCTTCATTTTAGCCGGATTGCTCTCCTTTTCCAGTAGGTAAGGTTTTCAACCATGTCTCAAGGTATAGTACATCATTTTGCAATATCTCAGTTTAATATTTCCTTGATTGAATTAAGTAATTCCCCAATGATACCAAAGAGTGGAGAAAACATTTTTAAAGAAGTTTCCTTTGGAGAGCCATTTTACTACTAAGGCTAAGACAGAAATGTTTGGATGCTTCTTCATTGTGACTCAAACGGTTAGGAAATAACCCATAATTTGAGGAATCATCCTTTATTTTACTCTTGAGTTGAACTATGTGAAAATGCCAGTAATTGATGATTATCCACAAAAATGTCAGTTTTACACAGTTAATCCTAATAACATGGAAAAGCATTAATTGATTTGTAGAATCTTTCATGAAGATTCTTGGTGGCCCAAGTGTTGATGAACGGATTGCAGTTACTTTTTCTTAGGTTGGTCACAAAATCTCATCAGCTCCCAACTCATGTGAGGACAGACCTGTTGAGAATTCTTACAAGTACCCCCCCACACTTTATTATTATTATTATTATGTTTTTTAAGTAAGCTCCACACCTGAGGTAGGACCTTTAGGAGATCAGAAGTAGCTGATCTACCAACTGAGCCAGCCAGGGTGCCGGTTATGGGACCTCTTTTAAAAACAATGATTGTAGGGGTGCCTGAGTGGCTCAGTCAGCTAAGCAGCCAACTCTTGGTTTGGGCTCAGGTCATGATCTCATGGTTCCAGCCACTCATTGAGCTCACAAGAGCCTGGGTGGATCCTTCGTCTTCCTCTCTCTACCCCTCCCCCACTCGCTCTTTCTCCAAAATAAATGTTAAACAAAATTTTGGGGTTCCTGGGGCACTCAGTTAGTTGAACGTCCAACCTCAGCTCAGTTCATGATCTCATTGTTCATGGCTTCAGGTCCCACGTCCCGCTTTGCGCTGAGGCACGGAGTCTGCTTTGGATTCTCTCTCTCCCTCTCTCCTTGCCCCTCCTCTGCTCACACTCTCTCAAAAATAAACATTTTAAAAAATCTTTAATTAAAAAAATAAAAAATGGTTGTAATTGAGTGAAATGCATTGAATCTATAAAAACCGATAAGTCCTTGGTGAAACCAAAAAGAAATAAAAACAAAACAGAGCCCCGCCATCTTGGCCACTACTGGATAAAAGCTCTTAACTCTGAATATTGGTGATTAAAAGGAAAAAAAAAGGAAACAATTCAGCACGTATGGGAAATAATTAGGGTTGAAATGTCATGACATCTTTTAATATAAACATTATTTATCATATAGTTATATTATCTTTCTATATAGATGAAAAATGTGGCAAAATATTAACAATGGTTGCACCTACGTGGTGGATGCATGAGTGTTCCTTGTCTATCTTTTTTGTAAGTTTGAAGCTTTTTATCACAAAAACTTTTAAAAGTAAGAATTTCTCTTAACATTTCCTATTTTTTTTTTAATGTTTTATTTATTTTTAGGAGAGAGAGAGAGACAGCGTGAGCAGGGGAGGGTCAGAGAGAGAGAGGGAGTCACAGAGCTGGCAGTCACCACCGAGCCCGACGCGGGGCTCGAACCCAAGAACCGTGAGCTCATGACCTAAGCGAAAGTCGGACGCTTAACCGACTAAGCCACCCAGGCGCCCCTCTTAACATTTCCTATTAGTTTAACCAATTATCAAAAGGATGTCTTCAGATTTTGCCTGCATTTTAGTTGTGCTGTATCAGAGGCAGTGTCTGAATCATATCGATGGGCTCCTTAAACTTTTCTTTTTTTCTTTTCTTTTTTTCTTTCTTTTTTTAAAATAACTGCATAGTGGTTCATTGTATAGCTAACCTATAACATTTTTAAAAATTTTTAAATGTTTATTTTTGGAGGAGAGAGAGACAGAGTATGAGTGGAGGAGGGGCAGAGAAAGAGAAGGAAATACAGAATCTGAAGCAGGCTCCAGGCTCTGAGCTGTCAGTACAGAGCCCCAAGCAGGGCTTGAACTCACCAACCGCAAAATCATGACCTGAGCTGAAGTCGGATGTTTAACCGACTGAGCCACCCAGGAGCCCCTTTAAAAGTTTTTTAGTTTTTTTTTTTTAATGTTTATTTATTTTTGAGGGAGACAGAGCATGAACAAGGGAGGGACAGAGAGAAAGGAAGACACAGAATCTGAAGCAGGTTCCAGGCTCTGACCCTCGAACCATGAGATCATGACCTGAGCCGAAGTTGGATGCTTAACCAACTGAGCCACACAGGTGCCCCTCTTTTTTTTATTTTTTAAGTTTTTTTTTTTAAGTTTTCTTTCAGTGTATTTATTTATTTTGAGAGAGAGACAGAGCACAAGAAAGGAAGGGGGAGAGAGAGAGGGAGAGAGAAAGAATCCCAAGCACGCTCTGCATGTCAGTGCAGAGGGGACTTGAATCACACACCGTGAAAGCCAAAATCAAGAGCCAGATGCTTAACTGACTGAGCCACCCCGCCACCCCTATGCTTTCTGTTGCAGGACCCAGTGTTTTCTCTTCCGTGGCAGAGACTGCTTGCTATCCACAAAAATCTTTTCTCTTCTTTGGTAATAATGGGCTTCTAATGGGGCATATGACACCTTCTATGCTTCACTTCCTGGGTTCCTTTGGGGTTAGGTTTAGCCATGTGCTAAACTTTCTTTAGTAGAATTTGGCTGAAGTGACACGTGCCACTTTCTGGACCGACCCACAGAAACTTCCGTATGTGTCTCCCATGTCTTCTCCCCATCCTGAGGGCTCGAATGGTCACAACCTTTAGGTTCATGGAAGGTTTGTGCAGAAGACCACAGCTCTGATGTCGGCCCAGTGCTTGGGCAGAACTCCCCACCCAGCTGGCCCTGCCTCCCTAAACTGTTACACGAGAGAGAATCAGACCCTTCCAGGGCCTGTTTGTTTCAGCAGCTTCGTCTACCGCCATGCAAACACCTTCCAGTTGAGTTCAGAGGCTTTCAGGAGTGTGTGACAGAAAGGCTAGAGAAATAAAGGCAGAGCTTCTAGTCTGAATGGAAGATCAGGCTAGTGTTAACTATTTCCAACTACAGTCTTTAGAGACGTGGAATAAAATACCTGATTCCACGAGTGGAGTGCAAGGCCGAGCTTGTAAGGAGGAAAGGAAAATTGGAAATCTTCAAATACTAGAAAGCGAAGTCAAACTTGAACCTGAGTGCCAGAGAGGCAGCCTGTGAGTTGAGGGGTTGACAGTCCCGGGGAGCCAGGAGGGATTAAAGGCCTGACCTTGTCTTTGTTGCTTGTTTATTTTTGAGAGAGAGACACGCACAGAGTGAGCAGGGGAGGGTCAGAGAGAGAGGGAGACACAGAATCCAAAGCAGCCTCCAGGCTCTGAGCTGTCAGCACAGAGCCCGACGCAGGGCTTGAACTCATGAACTGCAAGATCATGACCTGAGCCGAAGTCGGACGCTTAGCCAACTGAGCCACCCAGGCGCCCCTACCAGTCACCATTCTAAGCTCTTTACATGATCCACTCATTTAATCATCACAACCTTACGGGGGAGATGTAGGTAGGTAATGCCCCCGTTTTATTGATGAGGAAACTGAAGCACAGAGACATGAAGCCACCTGTCTGTGGCTTCTCCAGTAGAAAGGAACAGACTCAGGACTCGCACCCGGGCTGTCTTGCTTCTGAGTCTGTGCTCTTAAGAAGCACATATCACTGCAATATGCAAAAGGAGTGCAAAAGGAGAAAGATGAATACAAACTTAGTTTCGGACTCAGTTTAACTTTGGGAATGATGGTCTGGGCCTGGCATCTATCAGAGCCCATGCATCGCACATCACCCAGAATCTAGGGAGGAGGTGTTGAGCTGGAAACAGACTGCCATTCCCACTGCTTTCCGGACAATCCTCTTTAAGGTCCTGGGGTGGGGAGTAAATTCTTTTTTATTGTCTACGCTCTTTCCTTCTGAAGAACCAGGTGCCATGAGGTGGACTAACCTAACGCTCTGCCTCAGGAGACAGCGCTGCAGTCCCCTGTGTCACTTGGATGCCAGGACGCCCTCCCGTTAACCAGCAAGGTGGTGGCGGCCATTTGGGGAGCAGCTCTCTGAGCTGCTGTTAGGAATATGTCCAGGTCTCCCCTTCCGTAGCTGTAGTTATGACCTAAGCAGAGATGGATAGGAACCCAGAACATTACATTTTTCACATCCCAGACGTCCTCCAGACCTGAGTCACTCTCGTGTCCCTGAGTACAAAAGCATCCTCTCTTAAGTATAGGAAGGAAGAAGCCCTTTCACATAATTATAGATAGATCGATGGTGGGGAGGAGGGCCCCGGCCATCCACGCCTTGCCTGGGGCTTCCACAAGGGGGCGATCTAACACGGGCTTACAGGTTCTCCCAGGGAGAAAGCTTGGTTTTTAACGTCACTTAAGAAGGAAAGATGAAACCTCAGGCTTTGAGAGGATGAGTTTGAGTCGGGACATTTGCACAAAGCTAGGACCCTTGAAGGCTGCAATCACTTTGTAAGGAAGACCAACTAGCTTCCCACTGGCCCAGGGAGGCAACTAGGAAGTCTCACGGCTTGTCTCTTCTGTGGATCCAGCTGGAGAAAAACGTTTTTTCATCTTCAGACAGGCGAGGAGCCTGAATTAGCCCACTGAGTGGTAAACTCAAGCTGAGAAATTATTACTATTAAATTTTTTTTTAACATTTATTCACTTTTGAGAGACAGAGAGAGCGAGCGAGCAGAGAAGGGTCACAGAGAAAAGGAGACACTAAATTTGAAGCAGGCTCCAGGTTCTTAGCTGTCAGCACCGAGCCTGATGCAGGGCTCAAACCCATGAACTATGAGATCATGACCTGAGCTGAAGTCAGATGCCTAAGCGACTGAGCCACCCAGGTGCCCCACAAGCTGAGATTATTTAAGCAGTTAACCCCAGGCTGTCTGTATGTCTGCGGCACCCAACAGTGGCGGCCATGGGACCACCGTGGCGGCACACAAACCCTTCTTAAGGTACTCACAGCCTAACAAAGAAATAATTTCACGCAAACACGGATTAGGAGGGCATTGCCTACCTCAGGAGCTACCTCATGTCTCTGGATAGGAAGACTTATCACGAAGATGCCCATTCTCAACAATTTAACATGTTATTTCAATATTGTCTTAATTGAAATCTTAAGGGTTGTTTTTTTTTAATGTTTTTATTTATTTCTAGGAGAGAGAGAGAGACAGCGTGAGCAGGGGAGGGTCAGAGAGAGAGGGAGTCACAGAATAAAACAGGCTCCAGGCTCTGAGCTGGCAGTCAGCACAGAGCCCGACGCGGGGCCGGAACCCACGAACCGCGAGATCATGACCCAAGCGAAAGTCGGACGCTTAGCCGACTAAGCCGCCCAGGAGCCCCTTAAGGGTTGTTTTATAGCATTTGAAAACTGATTTTGTAAAAAAAAAACATAAACAAAAACAAAACCCAGGGCATTTGGGTAGCTCAGTTGTGTAAGCATTTGACTTTGGCTCAGGTCATGATCTTGTGGTTGGTGAATTCGAGCCCCGCATCAGGCTCTGTGCTAACAGCTCAGAGCTGGAGTCGGCTTCAGATTCTGTGTCTTCCTCGCTCTCTGCCCCTCCCCCACGCACGCTGTGTCTCTCTCTCAAAAATAAATAAACTTTAAAAAATAAAGGAGAGGGGCGCCTGGAAAGTTTAAAATTTAAAAAAGAAAAAGAAAGAAACCCTGATTTTGAAATTCATGTTGGAGAAAAAATGACGGGGAATAACTATTGACCGTTTGGAAAAGAACCAGGAAGTCAGATTTGCCCTGAAGAATATCAAAGGATGTTATAACATTATTAAATCAGTTAGAGTCCAGTCAGGAGACCTGATCCACACAGTAATTTGAATCAGGGAAATTTAATATAAGGAATTATTTCCAGGGTATTGGAAGAATAGGGAATTTTCTAGTAGGTTCTTTCTACAAAGAACTCGAGAGAACAAAGGGATAGTAGATATAGAGAGTAGTCCCCACCCTGAGGGCTGAGATGGAGTGCCTGAGGAAGGCCACACACACACACCTAGGCTGCGGGCCACACCTCACTGGAAAGGGCAATGAGAAGTCACTGAAGTGTCTTTCCAGCAACACTGTGAAGCTGCCAGAGGCTATACCAGGGGCAGCTGCTGGCCACTGGCTGCTCACGAACTGGGAGCTGGGGAAGCTGACCTCAGCCAAAGCTGGCCCCTGGAAAAACCATTCTGCATGTGGAAGATACTCAAGGAAGCTGTGTCTGTGAAGAACCTCGTGTGGGAAAACCACCAGCCCAAGAGCGGAGCCCTAGCTGGGCAGAAGACATCCAGATGGCCAGCAGACGCATGAAAAGATGCTCAACATCACTCATCATCAGGGAAATGCAAATCAAAACCACAATGAGATACTTCCTCACATCTGCCAGAATGGCTAAAATAGCTGCTGACGCAGGGGAGCACCATTCTGGTGCTGCTGGAGAGTGAGCAGTTCCCGGTGGAGCTGACCAGACTCTTCCAGAAGTGCTGGGTATAGGGCAGCGTGTTCATCACCCCGAAGAAGTAGGATGGTTGAATTAAACCCATCCCAAGGAAAGCTTCTAAGGAGGGCTTTGAGCCCTCTGACAACATGTGTCCATTAAGAGCTACTGATGGGAAAACGATCAGCACTGTGAGAAGCTCGGAGGAAATGAATGGGTTTCAGATGGTTTACTCAGACCTACAGAGAGCTAACATGTATGGGCTGAAGAAGAAGCAGGCTCCAGGCTCCGAGCTGTCAGCACAGAGCCCGATGGGGGGCTTGAACTCATGAACCGTGAGATCAAGACCTGAGCTGAAGTCAGAAAGAGCAAGAGTAAGAGGAGCTAAGCAGCACAGGGAAAGGACCAGATTTCCTGCTCTCACCAACTAACCACCAAGTTACTGTTTTTCTTCTGGTTTTTCCTTTTGGCCACAAAGCTAGGTTTCTGGTTCCCCTATGATAACTTGTCATGTGAGATTAGGGTCATTTTGGATGGAAGAAAGGTTGTAGTGTTTCCAGAGTAGCTGTAAGAAGCCCGGTCTATTTTAGAATTGGCTACTTGCTCTATGTGGCATGGCTGTATATCCTGGGATTATAAAGTCTCTGTAGCTGTCTGTGTGAAGGACAATGGATCATTAAACCTATATTTGTCTTCCAAAAAAAAAAAATGGCTAAAATAAAAACTCAGGAAACAAGTGTTGTTGAAAATGTGGAGAAAAAGGAACTCTCATGCACTATTGGCGGGAATGCAAACTGGTGCGGTCACTGTGGAAGACAGAATTGAGTTTTGTTGAAAAATTCAAAATAGAACTACCCTATGATTCAGGAATGGCACTACTGAGTATTTACCCAAAGAATATGAAAACATTAATTGGAAGGGATATATGCACCCTATGTTTATTGCAAGGTTATATGGGGTAACCAAGTTATGGAAGCAGCTCAAGTGTCCATCGATAGATAAATGGATAAAGATGTGGTATATATCCACAATGGAATATTATTCAGCCACAAAAAAGAATGAAATCTTGTTCATTGCAACATGGATGGATCTAGACAGTATAATGCTAAGTGAAATAAGCCAGTCAACCATACTATATGATGTCACTCATATATGGAATTTAAGAAACGAAATAAACGAACAAAGGAAAAAAGAGACAAATCAAGAAACCAGACTCTTATTGATGGAGAACAAACTGGTGGTTACCAGAAGGGAAGTGTGTGTTTGTGGGGGTGGGGATGGGTGAAATAGGTGAAGGGGATTAAGAGTACACTTCTCTTGGTGAGCACTGACTAGTGTATGGAGCCATTGAATCACTATCTTGTACATCTGAGACTAACTAATATAATGCTGTATATTAACTACACTGGTTTAAAAAAAAAAAAGAAGCTCAGCACTAGAGAAAAAGGCAGGGGAGACACACCAGAACCAGAGAACCCTTTCTTCCTTTAGTGACTCTTCAGCCCTCTATTGATAAGGACAGGACTTCCAGCAAGATGGGGTAATAAAACAATGGAGGGGGCGCCTGGGTGGCTTAGTCGGTTGAGCGTCCGACTCTCGCTTGGGTCATGATCGCGCGGTTCGTGGGTTCGAGCCCCGCGTCGGGCTCTGTGCTGACTGCCAGCTCAGAGCCTGGAGCCTGTTTCAGTCTGTGACTCCCTCTCTCTCTGACCCTCCCCTGCTCACACTGTCTCTCTCTCTCTCTCTCCTAGAAATAAAAATATTAAAAAAAAAAAAAACAATGGAGATAGTAGATAGCAATCAGATCTCACAGCCATAGAGGGAAGGCCCACCAATGGACTGGAACCCTCAAGTAAGCTGCTCCTTGGTTTTACAACTCTAGGCTTCAAAGATGGTAGAAGAAATAGGTTACATTAAAAAAAGTTTTTTTTAATGTTTATTTATTTTGGAGAGAAAGAGACAGAGCGTGAGCAGGAGAGGGCCAGAGAGAGGCAGACACAGAATCCGAAGCAGGCTCCAGGCTCTTAGCTGTCCGCACAGAGCCCGATGGGGGCCTTGAACTCATGAACTGAGAGATCATGACCTGAGCTGAAGTCAGATGCTTAACTGACTGAGCCACCCAGGTGCCCCTAAAGTTACGTTTTAAAGTTACCTTTTGAAGTATTGGTCTTTCAGTGCAAAATGTTTCAGTATTTGATGACATTTGTTGAAATGCCACTGATCTCTTTTGCCTATGGAGATACAAGTGCAGGAATTTGCAAAAGACACCAGAGTTACAGTAAGAAAACAATGGGTGATTGGCTGGAGCAGCTTACAGGTGGAGATCATGCCAAGATGATTTTTTAGCTAAAGCGGATGAAAAACACCCCAACGCCCTTCAGATGAAATCAAGGTTGATGATTCACTGGGAGACGTTAGCATCTCTGTTCTAGATTTTATGTCAAAGACATCATATAGGTCTTTCTTGCTATTTCCACATTCACTTAACTGGGGAGAGTGAAGAAGAAGCTGGACCATGATGACTGATGTGAAAAACAAAGGCAAAATAAATCCGGAAAATATTAAACTTCCTTTTAACTTACAGCACACTGACAAATCATGGAGACAGGCAGAGTAAATTTCCTCTAAGAGCTCTGTTGCCTCCATGTTAATACTTTGCTAAGGGCAAAAGACAATCTTAGCTTAACAGTCGCCAAACCTCCATGATCCTGTAAGTCTCCTTTAACATATAAAACGTGCTTCGGAAACTACCCTCAAGATATATGTTAGCAATGGTCCTCCAAGCATATGGCCCACTGATCTACATCTGAAGGGTCTCATGACTAAGGTTTTATTAGACAGTAATAAATGACCTTTTTCTAAGAACAGCTGGCCTCTCAAAGTCCTAGAAACCTTGCTTCCAAATTCCTTAGAGACTTCTGCTATCCCTACCCACCTCCCAACTTGAAAGTGTATAATCAGTCACTCCTCACAACCCCAGTGCGGCTCTTTCTGCCCACAGGTCCTGTCTGGGTGCTTTAATAAAACCATATTTTTGGGGCGCCTGGGTGGCTCAGTTGGTTAAGCGTCTGACTTCAGCTCAGGTCATGATCTCATAGGTTGTGGGTTCGAGCCCCACTTCAGGCTCTTGCTGACAGCCAGCTCAGAACCTGGAGCCTGCTTCAGATTCTGTATCATCCCACACTCTCTCTGACCCTCCCTTGCTCACGCTGTCTCTATCTCTCTTCTCAAAAATAAATAAAACATTTAAAAAAATTTTTAAAACCCACCTTTTTGTTCTGAAGACATCTCAAGAATTCTTTCTTGATTGCTCATTCCTGAACCCCAACATTTCACATCAATAACCATTCGAAATTAGATGTAAAAATACACAACTAAACCCTTACAACTGCTTTAGGATGTGCAGACATGAGGAGGAAGCCCCGCACTTGTCTTACAACTTGAGTTTTCTTTTGAACGCATCTGAAAGAGACGTTAGCACCACTGGAAAGCCTTCTCATTTTAGTCTTGGGGAGCAACATGCTGTGGCTCTTCTGTCTGCAGAACCTGCATCCTCTCAGTTACCTTCTACATGTACAAAGTCTATGTCTTGATATGAAGATTTTCATTTTATTGTCTTTGGAATAAGAGAGCGCAGCTATGGGAAGATGGTAAAATTATGGCCATAATATGTCCACAGTGCACTGCATATGGCATTTTTGTATGTATACTAATGAATCTTGACTTACGGAAGTAATATGTGAATGGGGGGCTGACCCAGATTTCTCGAACGAATGAATAACAATGTATGCAAGAATGGTTTTCACTTTCTACTCTCTGTACTTTTGCTGTTTTTCTACAGTTTATTCTCCTGTGTCATTTGTGTAATTAAAACTAAATAAAAATCAGGGGCGCCTGGGTGGCTCAGTCAGAAGGTCATGCCACTCTTGATCTCAAGGTTGTCAGTTTGAGCCCCATGTTGTGTATAGAGATCACTAAGTGATTGGGGCGCCTGGGTGGCTTAGTCGGTTAAGCGTCCGACTTTCACTTAGGTCATGATCTTGCGGTTCGTGGGTNTCTTCTTTAAACAATTTTTAAATGTTTATTTATTTTTTGGGGGGAGGGGCAGAAAGAAAGGGAGACAGAGAATCTGAAACAGGGTCCAGGCTCTGAACTGTCAGCACAGAGCCCAACTCCAGACTTGAACTCATGGACGATGAGATCATGATGTGAGCCAAAGTCCTACACTTAATCGACTGAGCCACCCAGGCACCACAGTAACATTTTCTTTTTTAAAATCATAACAATAAGGGGCGCCTGGGTGGCTCAGTCAGAAGGTCATGCCACTCTTGATCTCAAGGTTGTCAGTTTNAAAAAAATAAAATCATAACAATAATATTTTTATATTGTAATTAAAACCCTGTGCACGTTTCTGATACAAAACCTTATCTAGACTGCAGACATGCTGTAATCAAAGCTATGGAGTGTAGACAGCTAAGTTAAGTATAGTTATTTAAACTATGAAAATTCTGAAAAGATAACAGGAAATAATTTTGATCTTAGGGATGATTATCTTTTCGCAAATTACTACTTAAGTATAATTGACATGTGTGACGTTAGTTTTTGGTTGGGACAATTTTCTTAGATATGACACCAAAAACACAGTCTGTAAAAGAAAACAATGATAAATTGGACTTCATAGAAATTCAAATGTAAAAAGTGCATCATTTTTGATCCAGAAATGCCTGTGGCCAGGAATATCTTGTCACACCAGATAGCACACAGTTATCAAAGGCTGCCAGGGTCATGCTCAGAAGATCTCTGATGCCACTGTGACTGTGAAGAAGCCAAAGGTGGAGTACTTGAATTGTTTCTGTTTTTGTTTTTAATAGGCTCCACACCCAGCATGGAACCCAAAGAGGGCACTGAACTCATGACCCTGAGATGAAGATCTGAGCTGAGATAAAGAGTCAGAAGTTCAACCAACTGAGTCCCCCGGGGTGCCCCTGGGGCAACTGAGTTTCAATCAGAGTAACAATTGTGGGCTCCTGGCTGGCTCAGTCAGTAGAGTTCAAGCTCCATGTTGGGGATAGAGTTTACTTAAAAAAAAAGAAAAAGGAAAAGAAAAGAAAGAATAACATTTGCAATGGATTAAAGCCCATTGAATGTGTTTAAAACCATGAGATTATAATAACATTTAAAAAATAACTGGCCAGGGGCACCTGGGTGGTTCAGTCAGTTAAGCAACCAATTTTTGATTTTGGCTCAGGTCGTGTCTCACAGCTGGAGCCCTGAGTAGGGTTCTGGGCTGACAGCAGAGCCTGCTTGGAATTCTCTCTCCCTCTCTCTCTGCCCCTCCCTGTGTGTGTGCACACATGTGTGCGCTCTCTCTCTCTCTCAAAAAAAGTAGCTGGCCACATTTGCATGATGATAAGATGCCAGTTTGTTATCTTAAAAACTGGTAAATAAAAGATTTAAGCATTGCGGCGCCTGGGTGGCTTGGTTGGTTACACATCCGACTTTTGATTTCAGCTCAGGTCATGATCTCATGGTTCATGAGTTCGAACCCTGTGTCGGGCTCTATACTGACAGTGCAGAGGCTGCTTAGGATTCTCTCTCCCTCTCTCTCTGCCCTTCCCTTGCTCATGCTTTCTCTTTCCCAAAATAAATAAATAAACTTAAAAAAAAGATACAAGCATTTATTTTGCCTTGCTTATATAACATGTACCACTGGGTAACCAAAAAGTTTGGCCTTAAGGTTTTCTTCTGCATCAGACTTTGTCCTTGTTCCTCTGAGGCATCTTGGAACATGGCTTTAGATTAGGTCTGAAGTCAGTGAGCAAAGATCAGGATCAGACGTGATAAGAATGAGCATTCCCTTGTTAGGGCAGTACACGCCTCAGTGGGCATGGGATAAGAGGGTTCAGGACACTTGGCATTCTCTGATTTCTTTAAAATATTGTCACTTAAATTCTTGAGTTTCCCAAACTTTCCCAATCAATGCCCTAAATTTCACACAAAAAATCTGGAGATAGTATGAATTCAATTTATTTGTCAATTATGACCCTATATTCAGCTGCACTAATCCTGTGGCTACTGGGGTAAAAATTCGTTTAGGCTAGGCATGGAAACTACTTAGTGCTTCGTGGTTTGAGCCAAGAATTTAATGCCCTGAATTTTTCATTTTCTTTTTTTTTTTNCAACTGACTCAGCCACCGAGGTGCCCCAATGAACTTTTCATTTTCTTTAAGCTCTCCAGTATGGTCAAAAGCATTTGGCTCCTTCCTACAAGATATTTATTTTTTATTTTTTAAAAAGCTATTTACGGGGCGCCTGGGTGGCTTAGTCGGTTAAGCGTCCGACTTCCGCTTGGGTCATGATCTCGCGGTTCGTGGGTTCGAGCCCCGCGTCGGGCTCTGTGCTGACAGCCAGCTCAGAGCCTGGAGCCTGTTTCAGTCTGTGACTCCCTCTCTCTCTGACCCTCCCCTGCTCACGCTGTCTCTCTCTCTCTCTCCTAGAAATAAATAAAACATTAAAAAAAAAATTTAAAAAAAAAGCTATTTGCTAATTACATAAAAAATAGTGACTTACAGTGCAGAAACCCAATGGACCCTATTTTACCTAAACAGCCAAGGTTCGAATCACCAGTAATAAAACGTATTCACATCAGTTACTCAAATTGCTGGAACTCAAAATCCCCTACCAGAAAGAAAGAGGCATAAACCTTGATGGACCATTTTTAATTTTAAAGGCAACACATGCAATATGAGTATGATGCTCTGAATTATTTATCAGGTGTGGTAGGCAAAACCATGCCTCCCCACAAGTTATCTACATCCTAATCCCCAGAGCCTGTGAATATGTTGCCTTACGTGGCAAAAGGGATTTGGCAGCTGTGGTTAAATATATGATCTTTAGATGGGGAGACTATCTTGGATTCTCTGGGAAGACCTAATGTAATCGCTAGGGTCCTTATAAATGATACAGGGAGGCAGTAGTGTGGGTCAGAGAGAGATGTGGAGATGCTATCCTGTTAGTTTTGAAGATGGAGGAAGAGGCCACAAGCCAAACCTCCGTCACCTCCTCCCCCATCTTCGTTCTCAGCTAATGAGTCTGTTTCCTCCTTCCTTGACCAAATTGAAGCAATCTGAATTTCCACCCACTTGATTACTCCATAGACCCCCCAGCACCTTCTCTTCTTGTTCTATGAACCATCCAAGCTCCTGTCCAAAGCCAATCCCCCTCTTGTCTTCCAAGTTCGATCTGCTCTCACCTCCTCAAGGACTCTGCTCTAGCAAGTCCCTCCTCTCTAGTGATGTTTGCTCCTGACTGGATCTTTTCTATCAGTATACAGATATGTAGTCAATTCCTCCCATCTTTATTTATTTATTTTTAAATAGTTTATTGTCAAGTTGGTTTCCATATAACACCCAGGGCTCATCCCCACAAGTGCCCATCACCCCCTTCCCCTCCCCACCCCCATCAGTCCTCAGTTTGTTCTCAGCATTCAAGAGTCTCTCACGGTTTGCCTCCCTCCCTCACCCCCACTATTTTCCCCCTTCTTCTCCCCCACGGTCCTCCGTTAAGTTCCTCTTAATCCTCCTATACGTGCAAACATATGGTATCTGTCCTTCTCTGCCTGACTTATTTCACTCAGCATAACACCCTCAAGGTCCATCCATGTTGCTACACATGGCCAGATTTCATTCCTTCTCATTGCCATGCAGTATTCCATGGTATAGATAAACCACATCTTCTTGATCCATTCGTCCGTTGATGGACACTTAGGCACTTTCCATGTTTTGGCTGTTGTTGAAAGTGCTGCTATGAACATTGGGGTCCATGTGCCCCTATGCATCAGCACTCCTGTATCCCTTGGGTAAATTCCTAGCAGTGCTACTGCTGGATCATAGGGGAGTTCTATTGTTAATTTTTTGAGGACACTCCACACTGTTTTCCAGAGGGGCTGCACCAGTTTACATTCCCACCAACAGTGTAGGAGGGTGTAATTCCTCCCATCTTAAAAGCATATAAACATTCTCTTGATCTCACTTCCTTTGCCAACTACCACTCATACTTGTGCTCCTTTTTGCAGGAAAGAAACCTGTTGATACTTCTTATCTCCAATTTGTCCCCTTCAATTCCCTCCTAAACCCATCCCAACCTGTATCTCAGCATGGCCATGCATGGAAAAAGTCATCCATGACATTCAAGTCCTAAATTCTTAATTCTCATCTATTGACCTCAACTATTCTTATTTCAAAATTGACCTGACAAACTACTCTCTCCTTGTGAAAATCCTTTTGGCACTTGACCTTCTAGGACATATTCCTTTGCTCTTCCTCCTATCTCAGTGGTCTCTCTCAGTCTCTCTCTCCTCCCTGATCTCTTCAGGCTCCTGGCTTTGGACCCCTCTCTTTTTTTTTAACACTCACTCCAGATTTGTGGCATTAAGCATCATTTATATATCAAAGTCTCCCCCAAAATTTATATCCAATTCAGACCTCCCTCTTGAACCTCATATCTAGTTTCCAACTTCCCCCTTAACATCTCCCTTTGTTGTTATAAGCAGTGAATAATTGAGGATATTGGTTGCCACAACTTAACATGGACTACCATTAAGCCTCCTAACTTGTCAACAAGTCCTCCCGACCACTCTATTTAAAATTGCAACTCTGATTTTCCCAGTCCCACAAACTTGCTCTACATTTTTTCCATAAACATACTGTCTTCTAATTTTCTTATTCATGATGTTGGTTATTAGGTCTCTGTCCCCACTAGACTGTAAGCTCCATGAAGGGAGTGACCATTAGTCTGTACACTAATGTATCCCAAATGTCTTGATCAGGATCTAGCATAAATGTTTGTTGAAAGAATGAGTTATGTTTTCCTACTTGTATATGTGACAAGTTTTTCCCCCCATGAATGTCAATGGAAATCTCTGTATCCATATTCAGACTGAGGCTTTGCTCTATCTTTTTATGAGATTCCTCCCTTCCTCCAGGACATGCATGTTTTATCAACCTATGAGTTTTTATATATAAATAAAGGCCAATTTTTATTTTGGAAATTGTGATACTGTATCTTTTAATATTTTTCCTAATCTCATCATTGGGAATGCCAATTACCTTATGTTAGATTTCATTTATGAATCTTCCATCTCAATTGCCTTTTCTATAATCATTTTACAGTGTCGTTCCCTCCTATCATGTTTTGGTTCAGAAACAGGCAACTTAATTCAAGCCAACCTGTCAGGCTCCTGAGGTGGAGGTATGTGGCACACTCAAACTGGGAAAACAAGGGTGTGGGTATAGAGAAACAAGGGTTAGACTAGCAGTATCAGTGGGCCATCGCGACACCTCAGACTAAACCTAGGGAGAGAGGCTGCATCGAGATTGGTGCCTGACAGAATCTTCAGTCTTTGATGAAGAAATGCCATCAGTCCATGGTCACCCAGCAGAGATGGAGCTAGGAGGTTTAAATACCTTGACCTAGCTCTCCTCCACCCTTCTATTCTCTTGTCAATGATTCCTGTTGGCCACATCACCTGGCAACAAATGGGCAAAGGAGCCCATTGATACCGTCATAGAGCCCACCCTTCCAGGGCATGGAACAAGCTGGAGAAGATGGCAAGTGGATCTGGATGTTGTTCTATCTGGATATATTGCTTGGAACCTCTAAAGTCAACCTCTTCCTTTCAAAGGATGCATCAGCGGGCCTTCCTCTAGATTTCCCAGTTTGTGAGATTTTACATTTAATTATTTTAAGAAACTTTTTAAAAAAAATATTTTTACTTATTTCTAGGAGAGAGAGATAGTGTGAGCAGGGGAGGGTCAGAGAGAGAGGGAGACACAGACTCCGAAATAGGCCCCAGGCTCTGAGCTGGCAGTCAGCACAGAGCCCGACACGGGGCTCGAACCCACGAACTGCGAGATCATGACCTAAGTGAAAGTTGGATGCTTAACCGACTAAGCCACCCAGGCACCCCTAAGACACTTTTTGAGTTTGTTCCTTTTTATTTGCAGCTTATTGCATGATGAATGGATGATGGTGAGCTGCCTGGAGCGACATTCTAGCTACTAATGAATAAAGTTCTTTGGATTCCAATTTTTCTATTTATGAATGGTGCCTGTGAACCCTAATAATAAAAATTCAGATGGGGTGCCTTGGTGGTCGAGTCAGCGGGTGTCCAAGTTTGGCTCAGGTCATGGTCTCATGGTTTGTGGGTTCGAGCCCCACATCAGGCTCTGTGCTGACAGCTCAGAGCCTGGAGCCTGCTTCAGATTCTGTGTCTCCCTCTCTCTGCCCCTCCCCTGCTCAAGATCTGTCTCCTCTGTCTCTCAAAAATAAATAAATTTTAAAAATAAAAATAAAAAAATCAGAGACTGTTTAAAATATGTTGGTAAACATTAACCCCAGGAATGTAATATAGAATAATGACAACAAGAATGTAATGTAGAATGTAATATAGAATAATTCACTGTCACCATAATTGGCTGTCATAGGGAAGCTCATGGAACCCGTAGAAAGTAACTGCATTCGTGTCCCCAGTTATTGGCTGCTCTATAGCCACCATTTTCCCTGTAACCTTGTAGTCTCCTCCCGCTCTGACTCTTGAACTTGTGACCAACTTGGCCAAATAGAATGTGGAGTGCCATGCTCCATGCCTTGGCCTCAAAAGGCTTTGTGTCCCACCTTCTTCTAGGAACTCTGCCACCTCCATGCGGGCAAGCCCTGGTTAGGTTCCTGGAAGATGAGAGACTGTGTAGAGGAGTGCTCAATGGTCCCATTGAAATTATGCTGGACCAACCTACAGTTAGCTGATCCCAAAGTACATGAGAGATCCTATACAAGATCAATAGAGTGAACTAAATACATCCAAAACCAGAAGTGCCCAGCTGATCAATAGACTTGTGTGCAATAATAAATGTGCAGTGTTTTAAGCTACTGTGTTTTGGGGTTGTTGGTTATAAAACAATAGCTAACTGATACAGAACCTCACAGATTAACAAATCTGAATGGGCACCATGCCACAAAGATTGGCCCTACTGACTGTAGGAATAATGTGGAAAGATTTTTCTTCAACCAGTAGTCTTATCTATACCACATGGAGTATGCTTTGTTTATAAGAATTTACTAGATATGGCTCCAATTGAAAATCCTCATGAGAGGGGCACCTGGATGGTCAATCGGTTGAGTGTCTAACTCTTGATTTCAGCTCAGGTCATGATCTCCTGGTTGGCAGGTTTGAGCCCCATGGTGGGCTCTTGCGCTGAGAGCACAGAGCCTGCTTGAGATTCTCTTTCTCTCTCTCTCTCTCCCCCCTCTCTGCTCCTCCCCTGCTCTCTCTTCTCTCTCTCTCAAAATAAATAAATACACCCCTCCCCCAAAAAAAAGAAAATGCTCATGAGACAGTTCTTGGCTCTGCCTGGTAGAAGTCAGAACTGAACAGTTATGGAAAACCAACAGAGAGGCTGCATTCCTGTGCCCATCCTTACCTTCACTGCTATGATACTAAAATCTTGGGCATGGAGCAGACCCATGGGAGCCACTTGGGGGCAGATATGGGATGGGTGAGAAATTAAACATGGATGGCTATAACCCAGGGGTGGAATAGTGAGCACAGAGGGAATTTACCAACTGTCCCAAATTGTCCCAACCCTGTAGACTTCCTGGGGTTAGTGGCTATTCCAAAGGATATTCATGTCAGGAGGCAGAGTGGGTCTATGTAGGTAACTGTAAACACATCTTGGGAGAAAAACTTTTGGATCAAAAGGAGGGAACACCCCAATATCCTCCAACATTTCTTACTGGAGGAAGCAGTAGGAAAGCATTTAGGAGAAGCTATTTAAGTAGACATCTGAGTAAATCGAGATAAAGATTTACTTTATCTAGAGTAAATAAATGGATGGATTTCTCCAGCCCTTTTGGGATTGCCAAAATGGCAGCAGATCCTGTTAACAAGCTCATGGGGAAAACAACAGAAGCATCCAGGATAAAGGAAAGATATTGACTTAATTGGTGCCCCTTGAATGGGGACAGGAAAGCTATTAATGGGCCTTGGGAGTCCAGGATCCAGTAAGTGAAGTAAGTGTCAACCATATGAGGACAATGTGTCCATTGCTCATGGTTCACTGTAAATTCCTGAAAAGTCTAAACCACACTGGCAGCAGTGTCTTTAAATTGGAGCTTTAGAAAGTGTGACTACCAGCCTCTTGGATTCCCTTTAATGGTTTACACTCAAACCCTTGGCATCCCCAAGTGGGCTAGCTAAGAATAACAAGGAAGGCGGCAGTGGTAGAGGCACAGATTTTGAATCTCCATTTAAAACAGAGCAACTATATAATAAAATCAAACCACATGGTCAGAGTTTTGCAACAAAACTAGATAACAAGGTATATCCATGATCCCCAAAATACAAGTCAGTTAAAACAAGCTAACAACACTCCCCGGAGACTGGCATGGAGTCAGCATCTCCCCAAGAAAAACAAGAAAGCAATAGACCTGAGAACAGTTATTCGCTGGAAAATAAAGCTGGTCAATTTAAGAGCAGCAAGCTGAGACCAGGCAGCGTTTTCCTACCCCAATACTAGATAAATGCAAGGGTCCTTCAGTAGTAAGAAGACTATCTTAGAGATGACACTAATAGAGTGTCCAAGTGGCTCAGTTGGATAAGCGTGGGACTCTGGATTCGGCTCGGGTCATGATCTCATGATTGGTGAGATCATTGGTGAGATGGAGCCCCGCGTGTGGCTCTGTGCTGAGAGCATGGAGACTGCTTGGGATTCTCTCTCTCTCTCTCTCTCTCTCTCTCTCTCTCTCTCTCAAATAGATAAACTTTAAAAAAAAGATGACACTAAAATTTGATGCACAGGATACATTTTTATATATGCAGAGATAAATGAGCATCTAGCTCCTATGAACTCTCAAACTCCTGAGAGGTGAGGGAGAGTCCCTGCTTCTCTGCTGGCCTTGGGCATTTGCTAACGGAGGGTAGCTCAGGATGAGCTATCTCCTCAATCTCTCTTACTAAGAGTCTCACAGGGGTGTGCTGAATTCCCCGTTATTCAAATCCCTAGATCAGGGGTCTGGAGACCTAGACTCTATCCATGGCTGCTGAATCTTCAGGCAAAACACTTCACTTCTCTGAGTCTCATTCTCTTTACCTGTAACAATGGGAATAATGTAGATAAGTGCTGTTCTGCTTATATCAAGAGACTACGGGGTGGATCAACAGAGACCACTGATTTGGAAGGTCACAGGTGGTCACAGGTGGTCACAGGTGTTTTTCACAGTCATGACTTCAGGTGGCAGTTCTGCCCTACAGTTGTGGGATCTTAGGTAAGGACCACTTCCCTCAGCCTGTTCTCACCCCTAAAATCGAAATAGTAACCATCATAGTCATCATCATCATCATCATCATCATCACCATCATCATCATTGTCTGAATTGCTGTGAGAATGAAATGAAGCGCTTATCAACTTAGACACATCCAAAGCACTCACTAAACTTTATCTACTAATGTCTCAAGGACACCTTTGTTAGAGTCCTTGGGCGAAGACTGAGCTCTTTTGTGTTCTTCCCACTAGCAAGCGCCAGAGGGCGACATAGACGGCGAGACCGTAGCTACGAGCACGCCTGACGCAGCGCCACCATCGGCCACGTGGTGGCGCTAGGCCACATGTCTGATTTTTTCCGCAAAGTTTGGGGCACAGAAAGAGCTGACAGAATAAGAGGGGATAGGGGGTAAAGGGGAGCTCTGAGGCTGGAGGAGCCCTGAACCGAAGGATCAGGGGTCCCTGGACCATGTAGCTTTGGATTTCCGGGACATAAAAGGATCATTTGGGAATGAATGGGTTTGGGAGTCTTTTTGAATAAGAGGGCGCCCCCTTCCTTCTAGAGCCGGGTGTGCATGCCCTTCCCCAGAGCAGCCTGGGTGCTGGAAGAGGGAGCGTTCGTCTCTGTGCGCTCCTCCTCTCCTAGCTCTAGCTCATTCATCTGCGGCCGCGGTACACCGTTGCCATGGAGACGTGATGCAGGCGGGGGTGGGAGGGAGGCCCCTGGTGACGTCCGCGCTGCTCGCAGCTTGTCTCCCGCGGCCTCCCAGTTCTTGCCTATTTTGGAAGAGAGCCGCAGCCCTTCTGCTGATGCGCGCGCGCTGGCGCCTTTTAAAGGCAACCGGCGGAGTGGCGGCTCGGCTAGAGCCCGGGAGCTGCCCCCGCCCCCGAGCCGCGAGCCCGGCGCGGAGCCTGGGCCCGGGAAGCCCCCCGTGCCGTATACCCCACCCCCATTATAGCGCCCTCCACTCACTTTAGGGAAATTTCAACCATGGAGAAAGGAGGTCCTGCCCTTGTCCTTCGTCCCCAACCTCCTCCCTCCAACAGGGGAGATTCTTCTTCCAAAGGAGCCTTGGAAGGAAACAAGATGCAGAGGCCTAGCGCGTTTGGGAATCCTCTCGGGACAAGGCCACAGAGTGAAAACATCAGGTGAGAACTTCACTGCCCGCTGCGCTACCCCGGGTCTCTGGAGACCCGTGCCCCCTCCAGCTTCCTGCCTTACCCTCGTTCTCTCGGGCTTAGCCTGGGATTGGTTTAAGGTCCCAGCTGGAAGGCCCTGACCAGTTTCTCCAGACCACTCATTAAACTGAAAGGGAAACTGAGGCCCAGAGAAGAGTAGTGACTTGACCCGGGTCACATGGCATGTTTCTGGAGAGCGATGAGCCAGAGCCCAGCGATGTAGACTTCCTGGACAGAGGTCAATCCTGGGTTCCTTAACCTTGAGACTAGCTGGCACAGTGCGTCAGCCTCTGGCCCTTGCCCTGTGCCTAGCAGCGGAGCCAGACAGCCCCTCTTCCAGCACGGCATCTGCTTCTTCTTCCCCAGGACAATCCAGACCTAGATGGGCTTTCCGGATCGTAATCACCCTAGGCAAGCTTCTGGATCCCATGGACTCTATGGCCAACCAACTAGGTTGCTACTTGCAAATGTCTGCTTCCATCGAAGGCTTCCTATAGGTCACCAGCTCTCTGGAATTTTCCGGGACCAAAAACTTTTCCAGACTACTCACAAGCACCAGCTAGTTTCTGGATGGACGTATGGCTTGCAGGTTCCCGCGGAGCTCCCCAGACCCATGTGGACCCAGCTCTTTGGACTCCCCTGCCCAACCCTAATGATGCCTGCACTCTCCCTGTAGCAATCACAAGGGTGTTTGACCAGAACTCACTGAAGACTGCTGTGAAGTCCTTGACCATGCCCAAGGTGCTGTATAGATTCCAGACATCTCTGGGCCCCACTCTGCACCAGGGCTGGGGACCCAAAGGTGGATCCAACCCAGCCTGGCTGTGAGCACCAAGTCTGGCAAAGGAGAGAGGTTCCTGTTCTGGACAAGTTAGCCTTGGAATCTTGAATGACTCTTCCTAGGGGTATCCATTGCCAGAGCCAAGCCTTTAAATGCACACAAGGGGAAACTGAGGCATCCCCCCAAGAAACATTATTCGCCAAGGTCACACAGCAAGTCAGTGCATTGTTGAGACTAGTTCCCAGGACACTGCCTCCTGGCCTGGGCTCTTTCTCTGCATCTTGGTCCCAGAGGCCAGCTTTTATGAGGCACGCAAAGGTCACTGCACTGTGAGCCAGGAACCTGGTTCAGGTCCACTTCTACTGAATGATGCTGTGTCACTTGGATCACTTGCTTCTCTGTACTAGGCCTCAGTCACCCAAGGCGGATGACTAAGTCCCCCCCCCCAACTGTGAGTCTGGGATTCTCTGAAATGNACAAAGGTCACTGCACTGTGAGCCAGGAACCTGGTCTGAACCAGGTCCACTTCTACTGAATGATGCTGTGTCACTTGGATCACTTGCTTCTCTGTACTAGGCCTCAGTCACCCAAGGCGGATGACTAAGTCCCCCCCTCCAACTGTGAGTCTGGGATTCTCTGAAATGTGGTATTTTTCCAGGCTGTGGAGTCCCTCTATGGTAGTCTGTGGGACTCTGCTGGGGTGTTTTCCTCAAGACTGAAGCTAAGGAGTACTATAAAGAGACAGTACTTGCTTCAGCCACGGGCTGTGCAGACCTCTCTGAGAATGACCTGGGGGCCTGTTTTACACACCTTGGAGCCCCTTGGATCCCTCCAATGGTAAGTCGCCTTATGCACTTGGCACAGAACTGTGAGAATGGCCTCTGATTGTACTTGCTTCCATCCACACCTACACAGGCCAGGGGTCCAAGGCCCAAGGTGGCCCTGCTTGTCCAGGGCTAAGGACTTCCTCTTCTGGGAGACTTCAGGCCCACTCAGACCCTAGTACTAGGCGCATGGGCTCTTCCCACCTCACACTGGGCCTCAGAGCAGCCGCATTCAACCTCCAAAGCCTGAGAGGCACTGGCCAGCTGGGCTCTGGGCCCAGAGATGCTCAAAATGTCAGAGATGGGAGGTCCCTTCCAGGCCAAGTGGTCCAACCCACTACCACTGCCATTTTGCAGACAGGGAAACTGAGCCCAGAGAGTGGAAGGAGCTTACATAACACCGACGTAGGCTGGTGGCAGGGCTACAAACAGAATCTGTCTCCTGCCCAGGGCTCTCCCCTGCACCAAACACAATCCACTGAGATCTAGGCTGAGCCCACCTCCAGTCCTCCAGAGCCTTGACAATCCTTGACAGAGGCTCTTCCAGCTCATCCCTTGTCTATTCTAGGTGATTCAAGAGATTTCCCTTCAGCTGGATGGTCCTTTCTCCTAAAGCTTCCTAGTATTCCCTCCCCTTCTGCTCAGGGTTCATCTTTTCCTGCTTCCAGAATCTGCTCCATCAACAGGCCATAACTGCTGCTGCCGCTTTCTTGCCGTGGTTCAGCCAACTCCCCGAAGCCCCAGCATTTCCAGGGATGGGGAGTCTCTGGCTGCTCCTAGGGTTTCCCTTTTGTCATTGGCCAGCCCCAGGTCTACTGCTTTCCCATGATCACCCCAGCCTTGAACCCCATCAGTCTCTCCTGGGATACTGTTGACCATTCTTTTTTTTTTTTTTAATGTTTTTTATTTATTTCTAGGAGAGAGAGAGAGAGAGACAGCATGAGCAGGGGAGGGTCAGAGAGAGAGGGAGTCACAGACTGAAACAGGCTCCAGGCTCTGAGCTGGCAGTCAGCATAGAGCCCGACGCGGGGCTCAAACCCACGAACCGCGAGATCATGACCTAAGCGAAAGTCAGACCCTTAACCGACTAAGCCACCCAGGCGCCCCACTGTTGACCATTCTTTACAGACTTCCTCTCTGCTGAGCCCAGGGCCAATGGGAATAATAGATCCCACATGTGGGGTTGCCATGAGGTACACATTAGGTATATAAGGTGCAGGAAAGTGCTGCATCTATGAACTCTCATGTTGCAAGTTGTGTTCAGGTGATTACAAGGAGATCCTTGAAGCTACTGCCTATGTGGCCTAGGCATCTGGGGACAGATGAGGAAGGTGGCTGGGAGGAATTTGGGGTAATTGGGAGTGAGAGAAGCCAGGAGTGTTTTAAGTTGGGGAAGAACTTGGTTAGGTTGGCTTCTAGAAAAATGGCAAGGGGACTCAGTTGCTGAGCACTGAAAGAGCTCATTGGGCCTCCATCCCTGGACTGAGTACTGAGTACTATGTACTGTGGGAGCCAGTGGTGCCCAGGAAGGATGACACTGGGAGCCAGGCCAGAGCCCTCAGGATGATTTTGTGTGCATCCCTCAAACTTCCCGCCCCCCACTGTCTGTCATCTTGTCCTTTTCTTAGGAACTACTGCAGCCCCTAGCCCAGCCCAGCCCATCTGGTGCTCTTAGTCCAAGCTGGGCCGAGGCCACAAAAAGCCAGTGGGGGCCCAGGTCTTGTTCTTCCATTTATAGTGACAGAGCATGCGCTGTCTCCCAAAGCAGCCCGTGCCATCTCTTCAGAGCCTTGTTCAAAATTGTATTTTTCAAAAAGGTGAAGTAATGATGGCTGACATTCCGTCATTCAACATTAATGTGCTCCTTTTATGTGGCAAACATTGTTTCAAGTGCTTTAAAGATTTAACTCATTTAAATTTTGCATCAAGCCTTTGACGTAGGAACTATTCTTCTTCTCACATCCCTATTTAACAGATGGGTAAACTGAAGCATGAGAGGTTAAGCCATGTGCCCGATGTGAAGGAGCCAGGACTCCACATGGAAGTCTTACGCCAGAGCCCCTCGCTGGACGCCCACCCTCTCCTGCCTCTCTGAGCCCCAGGATCCCTCCCACTCCCCTGCATTCCCACAAAGAACTTACTGGCTCTATCCCCAAAGACCCATATACCCCTTTTGGTTCTGCCCATAGCATAGGATCCAAGCCTCCTGATCAAGGTGGGGGCTTGGCTGCCCTTAGCAGAGGCTGCCCCCTCTTCACCCTCACTCTGCACACCTGTTAACACAGCCTCAGGCTGTGATGGCTTCTTTTGTGGCCACCCATCCCTGTAAGGGGTCTCATTTCCGCACTCCCCCATCTACCCCACCCCACATGGCACAGCACAGCTCCACCAGCCTGTCACCAGACATCCAGCAACTCAGCTCAGTTACACCTCCTTAGGGAGACCACCCTGGACTCTCCGCACCCAGTCAGTCCTCAGTTGGCTCTTTCCACACACCCTGCCTCCCTCCCTTTCTCACAGGAATCGTTTCACGTCTGTGACTTAAATGCCTTGATGGTGTTTCTTACTTTCGCACCAGCCTGGATGCTCCATGAAGTTGACGCCAGGCCTGTGTTTCCACACATTGCATCACCAGTGCCTAGCACAGAGCCTGGCATAAACTCAGTGCTCAGATGTGTGTGCATGAATGAAATACATGCCTGAGGCCTTGCTCTGAGCCGGGTCCTATGCTAGACGCCGAGAATGTGCAGACCAGACAGAGATGCTGGTGAGGAGACAGCCAAGTAAACAAGCAATGAGAACACAGGATGAGAAGTGCCCTGATGAGGAAATGCAGGGGGCTGTGGGGACACTGAGATAGGGTCCCAGACCCAACCAGAAGAACAGTAAGGCCAGGAGGAATTCACCAGTGGTGGGGGTGGGGTGGGGGGGAGACTAGGCTGAACTAGTAAATGAAGGGTGGAGGGTCTGTCTCCTCCTCCAGACCTCCTTGCCTCAAGGGCAAGGCCAATGTCTTGAACTCCTGTCTACCACTTGGGGATCACAGGACTATTGGATCCCTGCTCTGCACTCATAGAGCATTTTAGATGGTTGATTTTCCTCCCTCTTTGGAGTATTGTTGGTCTGACACGCTCTTCATTGCATTAGTTGTGCCCTCATCTCTCAGCCCTGCCTCCGGGTCCTTGCCCAGAGCAGCTTCATCTTTTCCCACCTGGCTACACTCTCCCCTTGCCACCCACTCCACAGCTCCATGTCCCTCACCTTCTCCGCTCAACCCACTCATCCAGCTCTGACCGTCTCAATGTGTGGGTGCCAGCATGTACCCTCTTCACATGAGATTTGTTGATTTCATAACCATAAATAGATAAAATGTTCTGAATATCTCCCTGTGCAAGTAGATTGGGGGAGTGATCACATAATGAAAAGGCCTTGGGAGAAAGAAAACAGGCTGCTAGGATGCAGCTGAAGACTAGACAGCTACTGCACAGACCAGCTCTATATAGTGATCACTCCACAGACTAGAGAAACTTAGGCCTGGGACTGGGGAGATACTTGACAATCTGTTAGAAAACTTTTGTGTGGTTTCAGGTTCATGGATTCAAAGGAACAATCTGGTAAATAAATAAAATAAAATGGAAAGAAGTAAAAGTCAGGGAACCTGATTCTAAAATTATTTCATTCTAGCTGTGTGACCCTGGACAACTTAATAAACCTCTCTGAGAAGGTGCACAGAGATTCTACCCTGTGGTTAGACTGGAGGCTCCAGGAGGCCTGAGTCCCCATAATATCACAATTCTCTTTGTGGAGACCAGACAGAGATGCTGGTGAGGAGACAGCCAAGCATTGGGGCTTCCTTCTTCCCCAAAATACCTTAATCACCAAATATGGGACATCCCCTTCCCAAAATGCAGTCCTGAGACTGTGGTTGAGGTAAGGATGGAATGGAGTACCATGATTTTTTATTGCCTACTCCAATTTTGTTGCCATGGGAGCAAAATATGGAGCATCAATCCTACCTGGGGAGGCCCCATCTACATAGCTACAAAGCTAGTAAGGAGCGTAACCCATGGGGCTTACCAATCTCTCCTCTAGTAGTACAGAAACATTACTGCTTCCTGGCATTTGGAGCAATAAAGGGAGATAAACTGACAGCTTGGTGTGTCCTAGGACCAGAGAGCTTCTGGCTAAGAAAGAGAGAGAGACAAGTGGAGATATTCCTTCTATGAACTCATCCTACTCTAAAAGATGGAAAGCTTTCTCTGCAAAGGGCTGGTCTGTAAATATATTAGGCTTTTCAAGCCATTTTGGCTCTGTTGCAACTGCTCAACTCTGCCAATTTAGGGTGAAAACAGCCGTAAACAATACATAAACAAATAGATGTGGCTGTGTGCCAATAAAACTTTATTTACAAAAACACTCAGTTGGCCAGATTTGGAATGCTGGCCAGAGTTTGAAGACCCCTGCTGTATCCCATAGTGCAAGAGAAAGAACCTGGGCTGGGGGCAGGAACTAGGCTTAAGGCCCAGCATCACCAATGAGTTGCTATGTGCCTTTGAATAAATCAGTATCTGTTTCTGATCCTCAGTTTCACCATCAACTAAATGACTATAACAGTATCAGTCACATTTGCCATGAGAATAAGTGTAACAAGTCAGAGCAAATCTCAAGTCTTTCCATCACTTCAAGTAAAGCTAACTCCCCTCCCAAGGCCATACCCTTGCCTGCTAAGGGTGGCAGCATCCTGCTGGAAGAAAGACATGTTTCTCTCTAGAGTCAGGTTCTTAGTCTGGCTTTCCAACCTCCAGCCTCAAGTGACCCCATTTCTGTAGCAAGCCAAGCACAGGAGGAAACGAGGAATCCCTTCTTTTCCACCATCCAGTCATTTGGCAGGAGACTACGGTTCACTTGAGAAAGTGATGTGGCTGCAGTGGCTGGTGGCCAGGCTGTAGAGTTGGGAAAGGTGAGATTCAGTGCTCCCAAGATCATTTACCTAAGTACCAGGAAAGCTGGGGTGCACGTCAAGTAGCCACAACTGTGGTCTGGTGGGGACTCACAGCACCATCAGTTGCATTAATGGATGTTTCTTGAGCCATCTTGTCCACCTGTCTGGCCTGACCATCACTGAGATCTTGATCCTTTGGCATCTTGTCATATGCTCTGAAGACCTATAAAGTGATTCTCTACCTCCCCCCCCACTCTCTCCTCTCACTCTCTCCCCTCCTCCCTTTCCTCTCTCTTTCTCCTGGTATCATAAGCACATTTGTCCAGGTCAAGACAGAATACACTTCAACAGCCCTCTGTCAAGAAAGATCCTTGCCCCAAATATCCAGAAAAGCAGGCTTAACCAGGCGTCTCCATACTGTTCTAAAGAAGCAGACACCTCCCTCCCCATCACTTTCCATTTCCCTCTCAGGAGGCCTTCATCCCCAAAATTTCTGGAAAAGATACACCTTCTCTTTGAGAGTGGTTGAGGGGTGATGTCTCTCCAGGTCCTCAATAAAGCTATGCAAGACAGGAGCAAGGGATCTCACGGCCTGTTCTTGCTATAAAAAGACCTTTTTCAGAAAAAATAATAAAGAAAAAATCAGCCAATCCGTCTTCAATGCCATCACCTCTTCTTGGTGATTTTTCGGGGAAGGAGTGGGCGGGTTGCCATGGCAACAGATGCAAAGAGCTTGTCTCAGTAAAGACGGGACCTTGATATTTTTTTTTCTCTTCTCATTCTCTCTCTCAGTTGTGTGTGTATGTGTGTGTGTGCGCGCTGCGCATGCCTGTGCCCACACCAGGAATTTTTTTTAGAACTAAAGAAAGCCCTTCTCTTCCCTCAGCGCCCCAAATATGGAGCGATGGAAAACCACTTACTCCTGCAGGCCAGGGAGGATTCAGGATAATTCAAGAGAAAAGGGAGAGGTCATATGGGGCTCCCTTCCTCCACCTTTTTACTAGAGACTGCATGCAACACACACTTTCACAAATGGTTGGGGGCCAAGGGTTGGAAAGAAAGGATGATGCTGGGAGGAGAGAGGTGAGTAAGGGATAGGTGGTGCAAGAGCCCAAGAAGTGATATCAGAGAGGGCAGCAGAAGGTGCACTGAGGCCGAGAATGCATGCAAATTCACATTCTCCATTGGATGCTGAGGAAAAAAAAGGCACAGGACAGATTGACATATAGACACAAACACACACAGAGACAAGGAGGCACAGAAAGCTGTGAACATATGAACACATACAGAGACAAACATGGAACTACACATAACACAGGAAATGGTAGACATTTTCTTTTACAAAGCAGACACAGATGCAGGCAAATGCATAAACACACAAGGATACAAACACAAAGATACATGCAGACAGACACAGACATACAAATATAGTCACAGTCAAATGGACAGACAGACACAAGCACACCCTCAGTCTGGCTCCCTCCCTTCAATTGCCCATGCGTCCCTAAACAGCAGTGTATGGCTGAGAATAATGCAGGCTCACCCAGTGGGTTTAGCTGGATGACTCCTGCCCCCCCTCATTCCTTCTACACATTCACCCCAAAGCCCCTCTTGAATCAATTCACTTCTTGCCCACTTTCCCATACAAGATGGGCTCTGATACCTCCCCCATCTCAAGCTTCCAATTCTTAGCCTGTTCTGTTCTGCTGCTGCTGCTGCCTGCCGTTTCGGGGGGAGAGTGGGGTGACTCAGCCGGGCCAGGATGACTCACACTGCCAGTATTTTTAGCAGCGGCCAGGAGCTCTCTAGCGTGCCAGCCGCCCCCCTCCTCCTGCTTGCTATTTTGGAACCGTCACTGGTGATATAAATAGCTCCTCTCCCACGGCCTGAAGCTGCTGCCAAGCTATTTTTGGTTCTGCACAGTTAAAAATAGCTTCACGGAGGTGGGAGGCAAGGGGAGTGGGAGCTGGCCCAGGGAGAGGAGACATTGGGGCATATAGAGCTTCTCAACTTGAATTAGAGTGGGTGAACTAGGATAAGCCCTTATCTTCCCCCTCCCTTGTCCCTTTCTAGACCCTTCTTTCTTTCCAGAAGGCCTTCCCCCCAGCCCATTCTGGAAAAATGCAAGGATTCTTCCCTTGGCTCGTTCTCCTCACATGCTTATTTTACTCCTCTAGCTTGGCCACCTTGGGCCCCTAAAGCCCCCTCCCATATTCATCTTCAGAGGAGAAGGGGACAGCTAACGGGGACCTCGCTCTGAGGCCTGTGTGGACTCAAGGTCTACTTTGATGTCCAGGCAGACCATGGCCAAATGACTTCAGGGATGATTTTTTTTTCAGAACCATGGACAGAGGTCAATGCCCATTCTTTAAATGCAGATCTATTCAGTTTACTGGAGACTGGCTGGATCCAACCAACAAATAGTTCTTATGATAGAGAGGGACACTAAGATTGTCGCCATGCCAAGGCTAAAGCATCAATGGGTGAAAAAAACAGGAATACTGCCCTCGATTTTCATACAAGAATGGGGTCCAAAGATCAAGGGCTTGAGATCAAGGGGTCCGAAGATTGGAAGCTAGAGGGAGGTGGATACATCAGGGGTCAGATGGAGATGAAAGAGGAACAGAGACACGCTTCCTGAAGGAACCATGTCTCTGTAATCCAGATAAATAGGGTTAGAGAGAGTGGCAGACAGACATTCCCCCCTCCCCCACCTCTTCCCTTCGTCTCAGGATGGTTGATGGAGATGGCCCAACCTCTGCCAAATGACACAAGAGGTCAGGATCGGATGCCCAGATACCCTTCTCCTTGGCTGTCTTCTGCTCCCACTCTGCCTCTCTTGCCACCACCCTTTCCCATGGGAATGAGGGGTTCTTTGATCCCAAATTTTGCTTCTTGGTGTCAAAGTTTATCCCCACCCTTCCTATGTGACTTTCTCCAATCAGGCCAGTCCCTCTTCCCCAATTTTTGAGAGGTCTCATTTCCAGCCTCTCAAGTGATTTCACCCAGACCCCTACTGCACCAAATAAGATTTCGCATAAAATGTCCCCTAGCCCACTTCCTTCTCCTTTTATGGGATGCCGGGGGAAGGATAGGTACCCCTCAACCCCTGTAGAGAGCGATCATCTGTGCTGAAAAGAGAAAAAAGAAAGAAGGAGAGAGGACAAAGGTGACATGATATGGAGGCAGAACTGATGGAGAATGCAAGAGTCTCGGGAGAGCAGAAGGGGAACGTTTTTTGCGGTGGGGGCAGTGGGGAGAGGGCGCCCAAAGCTAAGACAGACCACCAAGCAGGCGATGAGATCAGAACTAGTCGGGGCTGAGAGTTGAAGGCTGAGAGACAGAACGAGGAGTCCTAGCGCCGAGGGTGGGGAGGGGGTTGGAGGGGGCACGGAGGACAACGTGACGGAGTCGAGGGGCTCCCGGCAGAAGCGGGGATCTCGGAGGGTTCAGTACGNAAGCCCTGGGACCATGCCTCAGTTTCCCCTGTTAGTGGTTGCAGTTAATTAGTTGACAGGGAACAGAGACACTGCAGACTACCGCGTTGGTGTCGCTGTTCCTATTCTTGGCTGTGGGAAATTAGAACCGAGGCCAAATTCAGCTGGTCAGTCTCCCTCAGGAGCCCCTTTCCACCCCACCCCAGAGACTTGGACT
>NW_027531286.1:230727-271166 GCF_008692635.1 Crocuta crocuta
AGAGTTTTTTGAAAGTGACTAAGGGAATCCCAGATTGAGTAATCCCTAGAGAGAAGCCCCAGCTGCGACCTATCCTTCAGAGGCCAAGGAGGGTCTTTCTCCCCCCGCCCCCCAATGTGAACATGACCTTTGCCTGGCAAATAGCAAGCAACAATTTGTAGGCTACCCTCCCCCTCCCCCATTTCCTTATCTCCTTAGAAAAATCGATGTTGGAACCAACCCCTCCCTCCGCTCTACAGACTCTCCTGCCAGGGGCGTCAGGCCGCCTTAACCTTTGCCCTGTCCCTTCCCTCAGCTGAGCACATTCGGACCCCTGGGTCCCTGCACCCTCTTTCAGGCCTTCCTAACGCAGCGCCCGCTTCTTGGCTCAGCTGCTCCCAGCCGANCGCTCTCATTCTACGTCATGGGATGACGTCGGGAGCCCGGGAGGGAGGAGGAGCGCTCCCCCCTCCCCAGCCAGTGGCTCCCGCTGCAGCTTGCTTAGCCCAGCCTCCTGCTTTACCGCCCCCCCTTTCTCTAAAGCGAGCCCCCCACGCCTAGCAGGAGCTATATAAGGCGGGACGAGGCAGTCGAGGGGGGCAGCGCAGCCGAGCGGAGCCCAGGAGAGGAGAGAGAGAGAGAGAGAGCCTGAGCGAGAGCCGGGGAAGCGAGGAGGAAGCCACCGGTGCGTCGGGACGGGAACGCAGGTGTTCGGAGCACCCGAGCTGGAGCCCTGCAGCCGCTAGTCATGTACCGCTCCACCAAGGGCGCCTCCAAGGCGCGCCGCGACCAGATCAACGCTGAGATCCGGAACCTCAAGGAGCTCCTGCCTCTGGCTGAAGCGGATAAGGTCCGGCTGTCCTACCTGCACATTATGAGTCTTGCTTGCATCTACACTCGCAAAGGCGTCTTCTTCGCTGGAGGTGAGCAAACTGGGGCTGCCAGAGACCGGAGCTGGCGGGCACCGGGGACAGTGGAGCTGAAGGAACCCGCGGGGACTGATGCATGTCTAGGACAGCGTGGCGGCAAGCTGGGGAGGGAAGGGACTTAGGGAACTCAGGTCTTCCTACTTTTCCTCCTGAGCGCTGTTCAGACCTCACCCTAATTCTGGATGAGGGTAAGAGCCTGGATAGTGTCCCTGGTGCCTGACTTATGGGAAGAAGAGATCCAGGACAGAATGGCCCCAGTGTCCACAGCGTAGAGGCACTCCAGGAACCCGGGGAGGGAAGCCCGGGAAGTTGCAGGGATGGAGTCACCCAAACCTGGGCAACCGCGGCCACTGTTCCCTATGTTGAACGGGCTCTTCGGCAGCCTTTGAAGCGCTGTCCGCGGTGCTGACAGCACCACCGGGTTGAGAGGCGCTGCCCGCGGTGCTGAACTACCGGTTGGCTTTTGAGCGCTGTCCGAGGGTCTGAAATTCAGAGCCAAAAAGACCCAGCCCGACGTAGAAGTCAAAGGGCTCGCTGGCTAGGGAGATCCAGCAACAGGTTCCCTGGGCAAGAGCTGTGCGCAGTGGGTCAACAGGTGTGTACAGAGGCAGACTTATGAGAAATTCCTCTGGATTTTCTGCAACTCAGTCCCTGCCTTCCTTACTTTTGCTTTGCTTCCCAGTTTTACTCCTGACCCACTGTATCTTCTCATCCTGCAGGCACGCCTCTGGCGGGCCCCACAGGGCTTCTCTCATCTCAAGAGCTTGAAGACATAGTGGCGGCACTACCTGGATTTCTACTTGTGTTCACAGCTGAGGGGAAGCTACTGTATCTGTCTGAGAGTGTGAGCGAACATCTGGGACACTCCATGGTGAGTCCTAAGAGTCCTCTTAGCTTGGGCTAGGGCACATAATGGGACACAATGAGCTTTCCATTTTTGAGAATCTGAGAATTACTGAGGCTTGAGAGGTTATATACTGCCAGATGCTATGTGCTAAGGATTTACTCTTGCTGCTGCCTTCACTAAATGTCATTTCATTTCTTCTTCACCTTTCTCCAGGTGGACCTGGTTGCCCAGGGTGACAGTATCTACGACATCATTGACCCAGCTGACCACCTAACTGTGCGCCAGCAACTCACCCTGCCTTCTGCCCTGGACACCGGTAAGAACTCCTCTCTCCCTCTCTTAATCAAACCTCCTTCCTGCTTCCCTGCTCCTCCCCACCTGCTATTTCTCTCAACAATCCACCCTCTTATCAGCTTTTCTCTTCATTTAACTAGATCGCCTCTTCCGCTGTCGATTCAACACTTCCAAGTCCCTCAGGCGCCAGAGTGCAGGCAACAAACTGGTGCTTATTCGAGGCCGATTCCACGCTCATCCACCTGGAGCCTACTGGGCAGGAAACCCTGTTTTCACGGCTTTCTGTGCTCCACTGGAGCCAAGACCTCGCCCTGGCCCTGGCCCTGGCCCTGCCTCACTCTTTCTGGCCATGTTCCAGAGCCGTCATGCTAAGGACCTGGCCCTACTGGACATCTCCGAGAGGTAAGCCCAGAGCATTCAGACTCCAGGAGGAAAGCAAGCCAGAGATGAGGGGACCCTAGATTCTGGAGTCAGGACCAGGGAGGATGGGGTGAAAGGGGGCAGAGCATCTGGGAGGGAGTGAGATGCCTGGGTATAAAGCAGGGAAAACAGAAAGCTGACCACACCCTTTCCACCTTCCCAGTGTCCTAATCTACCTGGGCTTTGAGCGCAGTGAACTGCTCTGTAAATCATGGTATGGACTGCTGCACCCTGAGGACCTGGCCCACGCTTCTGCTCAACACTACCGCCTGTGTGAGTGTCCAGAGAGGCTGGGGACAAGACAGGGTGCTGGGAAAGGTCATGGGAGACCCAACCAAGAAGGCCTGTGGTCAAGACTGATGCTGGGGAGATAATAGAGGGCAACAATTTTGGATATTATAGAGTGAACATTAGGGTGAGGAGTCAAAGTGAGAATAGAATCAGGACTGGGGGACTCCAAGTGGTGAGGTCAATGTGGGGAGCTGAGTGGTGCAGGTGAGGGTAGTCAGAAATGGAGATGTCATGGATACCCCCATTCAGTGGAAAGGTCAATAAGAGGGGAGTTTAGGTGGTGTCACCTGCTGTATATCCTAACTCTGCATCTCTTCTTTTCCTTCAGTGGCTGAGAGTGGAGATATTCAGGCAGAGATGGTGGTGAGACTGCAGGCCAAGCCTGGAGGCTGGGCATGGATTTATTGCCTGTTATACTCAGAAGGTCCAGAGGGCCCCATTACTGCTAATAACTACCCAATCAGGTGAGTTGCAAGTCAGGGGCTTAGACGGCAACTGAGGTGGGCATGGAGGAGTTAAAACTCAGGAACTTCTCTGGGAAAGACCACCAGACCCTTACCATCTACCTCTTCTCTCCTCTCCAGTGATACAGAAGCCTGGAGCCTCCGCCAGCAGCTGAACTCTGAAAACACCCAGGCAGCCTATGTTCTGGGCACCCCAACCATGCTGCCCTCGTTCCCTGAGAGCATCCTTTCCCAAGAGCAGTGCTCCAGCACCAACCCACTTTTCCCCCCAGCCTTGGGGGCTCCCAGAAGCACCAGTTTCCCTAGTGCTCCAGAGCTGGGTGCTGCCTCAACATCAGAAGAGCTTCCTCAAACCCAAAAAGAGTTGGGCTTTAGTTACCTGGCATTCCCATCTGGCCCTGAGCCTTCTCTTCAAGCAGACCTGAGCAAGGATCTTGTGTGTACTCCACCCTACACACCCCACCAGCCAGGAGGCTGTGCCTTCCTCTTCAGCCTCCACGAGCCCTTCCAGACCCACTTGTCCACTCCAACCAGCTCTCTCCAAGAACAGCTGACTCCAAGCACTGCCACCTTTTCTGATCAACTGACGCCGAGCAGTGCAACCTTCCCAGATCCGCTGATGAGCCCACTTCAAGGCCAGCTGACCGAAAGCTCAGCCAGAAGCTATGAAGATCAACTGACTCCCTGCACCTCTGCCTTCCCAGACCAGCTGCTTCCCAGCACTGCCACCTTCCCAGAGCCTCTGGGCAGTCCTGCCCATGAACAGCTGACTCCTCCCAGCACCGCATTCCAAGCACACCTCAACAGCCCCAGCCAAACCTTCCCAGAACAACTGAGCCCCAATCCCACCAAGACTTACTTCACCCAGGAGGGATGCAGTTTTCTCTATGAGAAGTTGCCCCCAAGTCCTAGCAGCCCTGGTAATGGGGACTGCACGCTCCTGGCCCTAGCCCAGCTGCGGGGCCCCCTCTCTGTGGACGTCCCTCTAGTGCCCGAAGGCCTGCTTACACCCGAGGCCTCTCCAGTCAAACAGAGTTTCTTCCACTACTCTGAGAAGGAGCAGAATGAGATAGACCGCCTCATCCAGCAGATCAGCCAGTTGGCTCAGGGCATGGACAGGCCCTTCTCAGCTGAGGCTGGCACGGGCGGGCTGGAGCCACTTGGAGGTCTGGAGCCCCTGGACTCCAACCTGTCTCTGCCGGGGGCTGGTCCCCCTGTGCTCAGCCTGGACCTGAAACCCTGGAAATGCCAGGAGCTGGATTTCCTGGCTGACCCTGATAACATATTCCTGGAAGAGACGCCCGTGGAAGACATATTCATGGATCTCTCTACCCCAGACCCCAATGGGGAATGGAGTTCAGGGGATCCTGAGGCAGCGGTCCCAGGAGGGGCCTCATCGCCTTGCAACAACCTGTCCCCAGAAGACCACAGCTTCCTGGAGGACCTGGCCACATATGAAACCGCCTTTGAGACAGGTGTCTCAGCATTCCCCTACGATGGGTTTACTGATGAGTTGCATCAACTCCAGAGCCAAGTTCAAGACAGCTTCCATGAAGGCAAGTCCAACCAAAATGTTCAGAAACTCAAGTCCCTGTCCTGCCAATGAGATGCTAGTGAAATTAGATGAGTAAATTCCCCTTTTTGTGCCTGAATTTTATTAACAGGATAACAACACCTGCTGCCCAGGGTAGCAGTGAGGCTAAGAACTAGTGAAAAATTTAGCATAGATGTTCTGGACAAGTAGGCCTAGAAGGCAGGGGTCACAGGTGCAGTATAAAATGCAAGAGGATCCTTGGTAATGGTTTGTGATTCTTAATTCTGTGAGGGGCCTAGATCAGCTATCACCACCCATTTTACAGATGAAGAAAACCAAGGTCCCAGAGTTAAAGGAAGAAACTTGGCCTAAGGTCAGATAACAAATTGATGGGAGAGGGATTAGAGTTCTATCTCAGTATTCTTACCCCTTAAAGAGAATACAGAGCAAGGGTTTGTAGAAGTTTGGGAAAGGGAGAAAGTGAAACTTAGTCCCTGGCTCATTGGAGGCTCCCTGCTCATGACTCCATCCTTTCCAAAACTACAGTTATAGTTTCACTCCACGCACCCAAATTGCTTCCTTATCTTGCTGAGCCTCTGGTGATCACTCAGTCATTGGACCAACATATTTGAAGCCCATACTATGTGCTAACAGTGCACCACATCCTCAACCTATCTTTCCTAATGGCCTTACTGACTGTCATCTCCCTCTCTCTCTCTCTCTCTCTCTCTCTGCAGATGGAAGTGGAGGGGAACCAACGTTTTGAATAAGTCTGTGACTTAACGTCGTCAAGTATGGCATATTGTCATCAAGACGTGGAGCCGCTCTCCACCCCCCCGGGACAGTTGGGGGGATTCTGGGGGCCAGAGGGGGATATATCTGATTCCCTAGGCCCTGCAGGATTTGGGGGGGGGGAGGTGGGAGGGCAAGGGAGGGGAGCTTCTTTTTAAAATTTAGAGACTTCAAGCACTCTCAGTTTCCATTTCAATCTGTATTCACTCGTAGTGAGTTTCCTTGAATGGGATTTTCAAGCGGAGAATGGGGGAGTCTCACTTCCCCACTCCCCACACTACCCCATGGGCCTGGGCCAGTTCTCCACTCCTGGGGGCCAAGCCACCCCTGGGCCTTGGTGGGGGAAAGGCAGCGCCCACCTGGGCCAGCCTGTGCCCCGAGGGGCTCTTGACACCCACGTAGAATTCTCTACACACCAGTAACGGGATTTCAATTCCGATGGACTCTGCCGCCCTGGCGGCCCTTCTTGTGACTTTTGCGCCCCGCGCCTGGGGTGGGGGGCGCGAAGAGACGCTACGTTCCTTTCCGATGGAGGAAGGCAGACCTGCCGCTGTCACACGTGTGCTTGCACGAGTGCGTGTACCTGGTGCGGGACTCACCCGGCTGCCAGACTGCCTGGGCCTGCCCAGGTGGCCACTTCGTGGTGCTGCGGTGACTTTGTAGCCAACTTTATAATAAAGTCCAGTTTGCCTTTTTGGTACCACTGGTGTCATGTACTGCTGTGGAAGGGGAAGGGTGGGGATCTGAGAAGGGGAGTCTGGGGGTCAGGAGATAAAGCCTGGATCTGTTGGAAGCCCTGGTGTTTCTTCAGTCACTTACACGCTCATTCGTTCCTTCACTCAACATGGGCATACAGTGTGTGGCCCACTCTGTGCTAGAAGCTAAAGAGTTTGGGGCTGAAACACTTGCCTTCAAGATGCTTTGGCATAAAATATTAGAGGGTATTGGAGTCTCCCTGCTCTAGGCTTGCAGTGCTCACAATGTGAGAGGGAGCAGAAGGGCCTGGGGATGGGTGGGGGATTCAGCTTGGCATTTTCCTGGACATGGGTTTGAAATTTCAGACATGAGTCTCTTCCTTTAGCGACTTCCCTTTGGGGCCCTGGGTCTTCTAACTGGAAATGATGACCATCTGCGTAATCTCTGCATGGGGCTTCAGCGGACACTTTTAAATCCCCTGTTCACTACAATAAAGCCTCTAGACAGGCATTTTAGCACCATTTCACAGATGAAGAAACTGATGACCTCAGGTAAAAAGTGATTTGCTCCTATAGTTAGTTGGCGGGAGGCATGGGTGGACAACATACCCACATCATCTACATCTGAGTTCTGGGCTCTTCTCTCTCTCTTCCCAAAGACAGGGAATCACTATATGATATAGTGATTGTCCCATCCCAGATGACCTGAGAAAGTCAGGCTTGGGCTGGAATAGGTGCCTCTTCTCCTTCTCCAGGTCTGCAAGCTAGAGCAGATCCTCAGCTTCTGAGCAGAATAAAACTGACTGGGTCAATAGAAGAACTTGGTGGGAGGCAGGAGAGTGAAAATTGGGAGACAGAAAGACCTGGATTCAAATCCATGTCCAACCACTATTTGCCACGTCAGACATGAGCCCCGGTTTCTTCACAGGTAAAATAGGACTGAAAAAAAAGGGGAACCCCCCTCAAAGATGCTGCTAAAATCTGATTGGGTCTTTCTAAGCTGAGGAGCACACAACAGACTTAAGTTATTTGAATGAATTAGAAGGCTCTGGTGGCCACCAAGTCTCAGAGAAGTTTCTTTCTCAAGGAGAGGAAGGAAACTCCAATCTTCCCCCAGTGAAATATGGGACTGGGCTCCAGTAGCTGAGATCATGACACTGAGAATCGCCTAAATTCTGTCTCATTCGAAATCCTCCAGCTCCAGGGCCATGCCCTTGAGAGGGTCCCTCAAGGAGGAAGACATTCCAGGGACCTGTTACCCTTTTTCCACCTTGGATGGGTCCTTGGATGAAACAGGGATAAAGCCTTGCCCTCTGCCTTCCTGTCCATCTGTTCTCCAACCAGGACAGACAAAGTGAACCGTAAGCCCCGGGGGGACCCTGTCTTAGCTCAACTCCCCTGCTGGCTCGGCACGGGGCTGAGCACGTAGCAGACACACCAGAAATATTTGCTTGAGAGGAACCATATCTGAAGATTGGCCCAAGGATCTGAGTAGAAAGTTATCAAATTCTACCACAAAAACTTGTTCCTGAGTTCCCCAGAAGGCAAATGGTTGTAGCTCTCAGCTTCGAATCTTCAGTGAACATATAAGCTCAAGACACACTGGAACCCATCTAAAAGCCTCCCTGGTTGTCATCAAAAAGGAAAGAAAAGTCTGAGAAGCTGTAAACAGCTGAAAGGAGCCTAAGAAAAATGACAACGAAATATGCAGTGATAGTCTGGATAGGCTCCTGGAACAGAAAAGGGACAGAGGTTTAAAAAAAAGAGAAATCTGAATAAAGTATAGACCTTAGTTAATAATGATGTATCCGTATAGCCTCATTAATTGTGACAAGTGTACCAATAAGTGTAAGATGTTAATAACGGGAAATAATAGGCATGGAGTCTGCTTAATATTTCTATAAACCTAAATTAAAACTGAAATGAAAAGTTTCTTAAAAAGTTAAACCAAATAAATGAGAATCTAAGAAATTTAAATGTGTGACAAAAAAGAAGCACTTCACGGGGTGGTTTCTGGTGGTGGTGGGTGATAGTAGACTGCATTTTGATGAGGAGGTACCAGAGATCACTCAGACCCAGAGATCGAGACAGGCACGTCCTGCGCAGAGAAAACAAAAAAATAGGAAAGCGAATTGCCCCACCTGCTGGACAGAGAAAGATCTGCTTCTGTTTCTCTACATGGCAAAGTCCCTGTGGCTCAGAGCACCATAGCTGAGAACAAATGGATAAACTGAGGCTGGGAGACAGGAAAGAAGTTGCCCAATTGCACTACCAGAGTCACTGCTCAACTCTGAGTCAGTTCCCTTCCCACCACTACTAACTCTTCCCTGGGAGCAGGATGTAGAAGAAGGGGTTCAAGTTTTAGGGTCATAAAGACTGCATTCAAGTGCTTCATTTTTCCATGTGATAAATATTTACAATACCTGTATGTGCCAGGAGCTGTTTTGTTTTTTGGGGATTCAGGAGTGCACAAGACAGACAAGGTCCCTGGGCTCACAGAGCTCATATTCTAGTTGCGGGAGACACACAAAAAGTAAGTAAGCAGCCTAAAAAGAGTATACAGTATGTACAGTAAGGGAAAGAACCAGGATGCTGTGGCAAAGAGCCAGAGCTCTAGTTTAGAGTCTTCTAACTTTGAGTGGGGTGTCAGAAAAACTTTATATGGAGATAATATTGGAGTGCCTGGCTGGCTCAGTCCATGGAGCGCTCAATTCTCTTTTTTTTTAATCAAAAAAATATTTATGATATGATAAAAGTTGCTCATATTAAGTCCTCATTAGAACTTCCATTATTTTTAATTTAACAGTAAAAAGGGAATCATATTGATGTTACACATCAGTGAAAACTACATTGAAATGAAACTATTCTCTGGGTTTTTTGCAGTTTGAAAATAAGTGAACAATTACTGATTAAGAATTAATAGTTACATTGAAATAGCTTAACCAATAGTAGAGATGGTATCTGGTTAACATTAGTCATAGAATGCAGCAGCTATGGAATTAGGTTTTGAATTGTGAACGTCTTTAGTTTTTATACTTTTACTTCACAATAAAATAATACTTTATACACCTTTAAGGAAAGTATGATACAGTGGCTGAAGTGCTAGGTGAAAGCTGAAGGAATTATGGAGCGCCCAATTCTTGATCTCGGAGTTGTGAGTTCAAGCCCCACATTGAGTGTAGAGATTGCTTGAAAATAAAATCTTTTTTTCTTTTCTTTAGGAATAGCAAGGAAATCGGTGTGACTGGATCAAGGTCAACAAAATGAGGGGAAAAGATTACTCAGGGCCTTTTAACTGTATTAAGAAACTTAGACTTGATTTCATGTGCATTAGGAATCCACTGAGTAGACTTGAGCAGGGGAAGAGCATGATACGATTACATGTTTAAGCCCTCCTTCTTGAACATAGAAACAAGAAGAAGTAGATGAACTAAAATTTCAGAGAGAAAAGAGCCCCTCATGTGTGAGCTGATGAGCACATCATCTTCTTCCCCAGAGAAATCTTTCTGTTCTGGGTGCAGGCTGATTGGCTTAGTCCAGTCAAAGGGAATCCATGGGAAGTGCTTTTGGGGTGGCCATGAGGGTCTGGTATAATGGATTGGAAGTTGGATGTGGCCCAAAATGGCCTTTCCCCCCAAGGAGTAGTTACTAGACTGAGATGAAAGCTAAAAGGCAAAGAGAATTCCCCCATAGTCTCCTGGTACTAAAGGGTAGAATCCTCATGATCTCAACCCATCAAGACACATACAAGATTTCAAACCCACATGGGGAGGAATGCTAAGCTCAAATCCTCTCAGGGGCAGAATGGAACTCCCCCAGTCTTTCAGGGTTGAAGAAAAATAGGCCTTTCAAATTGCAAAAGCAATTCAGTGGAGGAAGAATAATCTTCTCCACAAATGGTACAAATTAGGCATCCTTGGGGGCGGGGAGAGAGGAGAGGAAGAACCCTAAGCAAAGCCTCCCATCTTATACAAAAATTAACTCAGAATGGGTCACAGACTTAAATGTGAAACATAATTATACTCTGGATATGGTTTAAGACGACATGGCCTGTAGTAAATAAAGCTTTTATGGTGTGGACAGAGAGCTCAACAAAATGAAACAAAGCAATGTAAATACAACACATAAAATATAAAACTGGTAGAAGAAAACATAAAAGAAAATCTTAGGTACCAGGGGCTTGGTGAAGAGTTCTTAGTCATGACACCAAAATTATGATCCATAAGAGGAAAAAATGTTAAGGTGAACTTTGTTGAAATTAAAAGTGTTTGTTCTGTGAAGGATCTTGTTCAGAGGATAAAAAGACAAGCTACCAGTGGGAGACAATATTTGTAAACCACGTGTCCGATAAAGGACTCCTATCTACAACTCTTGAGACACACAATAAAAAAACAAGCAATCCATTAGAAAATTTTTAAAAAATGACATGAAAAGACATTTTACCATAGAACATATATGTATAGTAAACAAACACATGAAAAAATTAAAAATATTAACCATTAGGAAAACATGAATTAAGACCACAGTGAGAGATCACTAACCACCTGTCAGAACAACTAAATAAGAACAATAATGACGGTAATATTAAGCGCTGGTAGGAATGCAGAGAAACAAGATCACTCACTTATCGCTGGTTGGAATGTAAGGATACAACTACTCTGGAAAGAAATTTTGCAGTTTCTTTTTCTTTTCCTTCCTTCCTTCCTTCCTTCCTTCCTTCCTTCCTTCCTTCCCTTCCTTTCCTTCCTTCCCTTCCTTCCTAACTCTTTTCCTCTCTCCCTCCCTCCCTTCCTTTTGAGAGAAAGAGCATGTGCAAGTGGGGAGGAGCAGAGAGACAGGGTGAGATTCTCAAGCGGGCTCCAGGCTGAGCATGGAGGGCTCAATCTGACCGCCAGGAGATCGTGACCTGAGCTGAAATCAAGAGCCAGATGCTCAACCAACTGAGCCACCCAGGTGTCCCAAAACTTTGCAGTTTCTCACAAAACCAAACACACTAGACCACCTAGCAATTGTACCCTTGGTCATTTGTTCAAAGGAGTGAAAATTCTGTCTTTCAGGAATGATCATAACAGTTTTACTTGTGATAGCAAAAACGTGGAAACAACAAAACACCCTTTAACGAGTGAATGATCAACAGACTGTGGTACATCCACACCTTGGGACACTACTCAGCAATAAAAAAGAATGACCTACTGGTACACACAACCTGGACGAATCTTAAAGGTATTATGCTAAGTGACAAAAAAAAAAAAAGCAATCTGAAAAGGACACATACTGCATGAATCCACTTACATAGCATTCTAGAAATGAGAACAAAGACCTCCGTGTTACAGAGGTGGAGAACAAATTAGTGGTTGCAAGGACCAGGGAGAGCAGGGGAGCGGGATGGTGTGACCACAGATGAGAAAAATCATCCGAGATGGGAGATGTAGGGTCTTTTATAACTGAATCTTGGAAGTGACATAACACCACTTCTGCCATAGTCTATTGGTGACAAAGGCCACCCCTGGGACAATGTGGGTGGGGGCTAACTACTAAGAGGTGGGAATCTTTGGAGACAGTTTCGGAAGGTGGCTACCACACCAACTAGTGCTGTTACCAGAACATCTAAAACCGAAGGATAAAAAAAAGTTGAAATGATGGAAAAAAGAGTAATACCAATGCTAACCAAAAGAGAGATTGATGTTGACATATTTTTTATTTAATTTTAAGGTTTTATTTATTTCTAGGAGAGAGAGAGAGAGACAGCGTGAGCAGGGGAGGGTCAGAGAGAGAGGGAGTCACAGACTGAAACAGGCTCCAGGCTCCGAGCTGGCAGTCAGCACAGAGCCCGACGCGGGGCTCGAACCCACGAACCGCGAGATCATGACCTAAGCGAAAGTCGGACGCTTAACCGACTAAGCCACCCAGGAGCCCCATTATGTTGGCATATTTAATAGCAGCCATAGACACTATTTTTGGACAATTCTTATAGTTTTACAGTGAAAAACAGAAATGGGGCAGTGGCTACAGGGAGATGTGAAGCCAGAGAAGTAGGCTGTTGTTGTTTTTTTTAAATAATCCTGGAATATGCATGTTTCCTCCGGAAAACAATATGGGAATAATAACAGCTACCATTTATTGAAGCCTTGCAATATGCTTGTTATTGTTCTGAATGCTTTCTGTGCATTAATTCACATTATTTAATTTAATTTATTTAATATTTAATTAATAAATTAATTTAATTCACATTAATTAATCTTTACAACAATCTGTTCACGTAAGCACTATTTTCTCTGTCTTATAGATGAGTCTAAGGTACAGAGTAGTTAAGTAACTTGCCCCAGACCACACAGCTAAGGAGCATGGAGCTCCTGTACAGCCTGAACCATTCTATCTTACTGCATCTGGGAGAAACTAGCGAGAGAGAGGGTGGTGGTATAGGAAGCGAGAGAGAGGGCCATCAGCAGAGGTGAAGGGATTTGTCTCTGATGAGACAAAAAGACTGCATTCTTACAGACAGGAAGAAGTGAAGGATGGTAGGTTTGTAGATTTGGTCAAAGTTGTGGGAGTTTTCCATATGATGGTTTTTATTTCCTCATGTGAAGTAAGGGGCCGTGTGTGATCCCAGGCAAGCACTTGACACCCAAGCTTCATTTTCTTCATCTACAAAATGGAGATAAAGGCACTTATATCATGTGATTCTTAAAGAAATTAAAAATGAAGAGCAACTCCACCACCTCCCTTCTAAGACTTTACCCTGAGGGAAATAACCAGAAATGGGCCACACTGGGTTTCATTCCACTTTTCCAACATGACAAGCTTATCCCCAAACCGTCAGGTTGGGCTAAGGCTTGCTGCTGTGACAAAGCGCAACTTTGTTTAAATGAACAAGGTCCATTTCTTGCTCGCACAAAGACTGCTGTGGGCACAGGCAAAGCTTCAGTGCAGCTGCCCCCAGGGTGTCTCAGCCTGTATCTCCACATCCACACGGGCTTCTGCTTGCTGCGGCAGGGGAAAACAGCATTGCGGAGTCTCACGGTCTAGTAAATAATTCTGTCCACATCACTTCTGCTCACGTTTCACTGGCCAAAGCAAATCAGATAGCCTCATTTAATTTCAAAAGGCAGCCTAGTGCGGTGCCCAGCGTGAGAGGCAGAGCAGAAATATTGAGAGCATCACTCTACCACAGTCCCACTGTGCACATGCTGTTGGTTCTTGTGGCAGACAGACCCTAAGGTGGCCCAGGATCCCCAGCTCCTGGTATTCACGTCTTTGTATAATTTCTTCTCCTTGAGTATAGGTGGGAGCTGTGACTTGCTTCTAACCAACAAAATACGGCAAAGGTGACAGGACGTACATGAGGATGCGGCTGTGACTACATTATATAAGACTAATGCTCCCCCCGTGAGGAGACATTCTCCCTCCCTGGCTGTGGTGGGAAGGCCCACATAGCAAGGAACTGAGAGTGTCCTCTCCCCAACAACAGGGGCTTTCAGTCCTACTGCCCAGAAAGAACTAAATACTGCCACCAACCACATGACTTCAGAAGTGGATTCGTCCCCAGTTGGGCCGCAGATGAGACCACAGCCCCCAGGCAGCCCTTCAATTGCAGTTTTGTGAGACCCTGAAGCAGAGAACCAGACTAAGCCATGCTTAGAGATTGAGACAAAGGTGTTTTAAGCCACTAGGTGTGCGAAAATATCATTACGCAGTGATAGATAATGGACACAGCTCTGCCTGAGACCCCATGCAGAACTCACCCCCAGCTGTCTCAGTCATTCTTCAGGTCTTGCCTTCAACCCCTTTGCTTTAATGCTTACTTATTTCTGAGAGATAGAAGAGTGCATGAGCAAGGGAGGGAAGGCAGAGAGAGAGAGAAAGAGGGAGACACAGAACCCGAAACAGCCTCCGCTGTCAGTGCAGAGCCCGATGAGGGGCTCAAACTCACGAACCACAAGATCATGACCTGAGCTGAAGTTGTAGGCTCAACCGACTGAGCCACCCGGGTGCCCCAACCCCTTTGGTTTAAAATCACTTCCCCTGAGAACTCCTCACTGAATCCCCAGGCTTGGCTGTGCTCCATGCCTGTCATACCTCTCCTTTGTCATAGTAACTAATTTTTTCTGTGTAATTATTGTTAAATGCCATCTCTGAAGGGAGGAACTGTCACATTTACTTTTGTGTCCTCAGTTCTAAGAGTGCCAAAAAACCAGGGCCTGATACATAAGCCACTCAAAACTGTTATCCAAGTGATGTTCATCACTTGTATAAGTGATGCGTGTATGCATGCATAAGAGATGCATGTATACATCTTTTTTATTTTGAGAGAGAGAGAGGAGGCACATGAGCAGGGGAGAGGCAGAGAGAGGAGAGAGAATCCCAAGCAGGGTCCATACTGTCAGCACGGAGCCTGATGCAGGGCTCAATCTCATAAACTGAGATCATGACCTGAGCTGAAATCAAGAGTCAGGTGCTTAACTGACGGAGCCACCTAGGCACCCCTGTATACATATTTTTAATGTTAATAAAATTTCCAACATTTAGGGGCGCCTGGGTGGCTTAGTCGGTTAAGCGTCCGACTTTCGCTTAGGTCATGATCTCGCGGTTCGTGGGTTCGAGCCCCGCGTCGGGCTCTGTGCTGACTGCCAGCTCAGAGCCTGGAGCCTGTTTCAGTCTGTGACTCCCTCTCTCTCTGACCCTCCCCTGCTCACGCTGTCTCTCTCTCTCTCTCTCCTAGAAATAAATAAAATATTTAAAAAAAAAAATTAAAAAAAAAAATTTCCAACATTTAAGGACTTGGTAAAATAAGTTATGGCTCACTCATACAACAAAATATTAGGAAGTCATTAAAATCATTTGAGGAAGATAATAACAGAAAATGTTCTTTCTTTCTCTCTTCCTTTCTTTCTCTCTCTCTCTCTTTTGAGTGAGAGAGAGTGGAGAAGGGGCAGGGAGAGAGAATCTCAAGCAGGCTTTGTGCCATCAGCAAAGAGCCCGATGCAGGGCTTGATGTCACAAACCACGAGATCATGACCTGAGCCGAAATCAAGAGTTGGACACAATTGACTGAGCCACCCAGGTGCCTCTCCAATTTGTTTTCTTAATGTCTTTTTTTTTTTTAATTTTTAAAAATGTTTTATTTATTTCTGAAAGAGCGAGAGACACAGGGGGGAGGTTCAGAGAGAAACACAAAGTCTGAAACAGGATCCAGGCTCTGAGCTGTCAGCACAGAGCCCGACACAGGGCTCGAACCCACGAGACGTGACATCATGACCTGAGCCGAAGTCGGATGCCCAACTGACTGAGCCACCCAGGCACCCCTTAAATAGTCTTATATATAAATACACACACAAAGAAACAGTAGAAAAGATAAAACACCAAAATACTGGCAGGAGTCTCATCTGGGTGGTGGGATTACATGAGGTTTTCAGTTCTTGTATTTTTTTACACTTTCCAAAGCTCATTGTAGATGGAAGTGCCTAGCACCTAACATGCTCAGTAAATGTGAACCCCATTTCTGCCCTGACTCCTCTCGTTGAGAGGGCAAGAATCCTCGATGTTCTGGATAGTGAGAAAAACCCAAGGCCAGCGGCTTCCCAACTTGTGCAGGCACCTACTGAAGCTATGGTTTGCTTCTTCTGCAGGTCTGCAGCCGTCAACTCCACAGTAGCTCACCCAGGACAGGGGTCAGCTCAGGGGAGGGGCCTGAAGTAGCGCCTGGGACCCAGGGTGCTGTGTGCAGTAACTGCTTGGCGCCGAGTCCCCACAGCAGGCTACTTCTGTTGAGGTGGGAAGTCGCCAAGGTGAGCAGAGATTTCTGGTGGAGCCGCAAGCTACCTCTGCTGCTTCTGTACACCTAAGCCTTGGCCCCCACGGCCCCCACCTGTTCTCTTCCCCCTGAGGAGGAGGAAAACACAGATTTCGAATCGGAAGGCTGGACCTCTCACCCCTACCTTTGCCGCCAATTCAAAACCTGGGCGAGGAGCTCTGCTTGGCTGAGCGAGCACTGGATTCCGCAGCCTGAGGAGCTGTATGAAGACCCTCCTTCCTTACCCTTTCCCCTGGGGTCCCAAGACAGAAACTGAGAGTGGGTGACAAAAGACGTTTATTTAGGCTTGATCCCTTGATACTATCATACATATAAAAATATATAAGTTAAAGTCAGGGAAATAACAATCAGATTGGTGTCACCTCCCTTCCTCCCCTTTGGCACAGCTTTTCCAACTGGCCTCCAGTCCAGCTGTTCCCTTCAAAATCCTGGAGGGCAAGGGACAGGGGTCACTTCTTGGCAGCTTCTGCCTGGGCTGCCAAATCTGCCTCTTTCTGGGCAGCCAGGAATGCGGCTCGCTCCTTCTGGAAAGCTGCCAGCTCTTCTGAACTGAGGCTGCAGGTGTGGAAAAACAGATGGTGAGTGTCCAGTCACCGTTGGGGGCTTACCAGGGCCCATGTCACCGTCTCCAAACACTTTCTCCCTTCCTGGACTCCCCAGCCGCCATGCCTTTGCCACCCCACTCCCACCCCCACCTCCGCCTTTCATTCCCTTCTTCAAGCCCCACTGGTCCTTTGAGGTCTCAGCCAACCCCCAGTCCGGATGAACTGCCCCTTCCTCTGTGCCCTCGAACACTTTGTACAAAGTCATCAGGCTGTGCGCACGTGTTTCCATGCAACCAGGAGTCAGACTGACTCATCTCTGTACTCCTAGCACAAGTAAAGATTTGAGAAAAGTCAAGTCTACCTCTGTCTCATGCTTCACCTCACTTCTCTTGCGAAACAACCATCAGCCTCAGCAAGGGACGCAAAGTCAGCAAGAGGCCCGTAAAGGACCAAGTGCTGCCCCTGCTNAGAGAAAAGTCTTTTAAAAGACTTGAGAAAAGTCAAGTCTACCTCTGTCTCATGCTTCACCTCACTTCTCTTGCGAAACAACCATCAGCCTCAGCAAGGGACGCAAAGTCAGCAAGAGGCCCGTAAAGGACCAAGTGCTGCCCCTGCTGTTGTCTAAGCCAGATGCCCTCCCTTTCAGCACCTCACTCCAAGAAACTATTCCTGAGGTCATCCCCAAGCTCTAGGAGGGGGACCCCCGTTGGCCTCTGGATCAGGTCTGAACTAGAGACAGCTATAAACAGCCTTCGGGCTTCCCGACTGGTCCGCTGGCCTCACCTCTCTTACTGTTCTCCACCTGGCTTCTAGCCCCATGTACCAGATTGCACTGCACTTCTTTACTTCACTTTTTCACCTTCTGTCCTTTACAGGGATCTTCCCACTGCTTGGAAGACTTGCCCCAGTCCTTGACCTCTGTTTCCAAGTCTCTGCTTAGATGTCCCCTCCTCTATGAAGTCCTCATTGACACTCCAGGCAAAATCAGGAGCTCTACTCTCTGTTCTCAAGACCCCTGTAGTTACTTTTGTCAACAACAATGACCTTCCGGCAGCCTAACGTTCCCTTTATGCTTCTGCCTCCAGCTCTGAACTGTGACCTCCTTAGGAGCGGGGGCAGGCATGGCTGTCTCGTTCCTAGTTGTATGCAATGTCCAGAATGATGTCTAACACACAACAGGTATTTAATATTCATCTTCCAAATGGATGAATAAGGCTTCCCGCTTCTAAGAAGTCTAAGGTCCTTGACTCAGAAGCTGACCATCCCACTGTAATGGGCCCTCTCGGCTTTGCCCCAGAGTCAAGAATCTTCCAAGCCCTCCCCTCCCGTTGCACCTTCCCAGAATACGCACTCCTTCACCACACGAATGCCCAGGGAACGGGCAGAGCCAATGATGGAGCGAACAACAGAGGACAGGGGCACATCCTGAAGGGCGAAGGCGTCGTCCTGAGCTTTAACTCGGGCGATCTCATACACATGCTTCAAGGTCACCAGGCCTGCCACCTCCTTCCCTGAGAGGAAGAAACAAGTAGCCCTTAAGGTGCCCCTGCTTCCTTCCAGAGGCCAGAGGCCCCAGGCCCCCGGGAAGCCACACTGACCCTTACCTGTCTGCCGGGCCCCCTTCTCAATCCCAGCAGCTGCTTTCAGGAAGTAGGAGACAGTGGGTTGTCCAATCTTGATCTCAAATGTCCTGTCAGGCTTAATGGAAGAACATATATATGAGAATCTCCCTCCTGCCTCCCCTAACTCCTGCTGCCCCGGGTCCAGAGAACTTCTAACTTCTGTCCCCCACCTCCCTTGATTCACCTTCTGATGGTGTCCATCTAACAGACCACAAAACCACAGGGAAAATAAATCTGTGGCAGCTTTGTCACTTCTAATCCAGGCCCGACTCTGCTCTAGGAGCCCCAGTGAAATGGAGAGGCAAAGGAGGAACTACAACAGGAAGGACAGGCTCAGAAAAGATACGGTCTGGTCTCCAGTGTGTAAATGGGGAAAGCGGGACTCAGACAGGAAGAGACGACCCAAAGTTAGGGGCAGAGTAGGAACCCCAAGTGACCAGCCCCAGGAATTAGGGAGAATAACGGGGAAGAAAAATAAACAGGGTCGAGAGGTGATGGGGAGTAAGGCCAGCACTGGTCGCAATGAGCACCAGGTGATGTAGGGGGTTGCTGAATCACTATTTTGCACACCCGAAACTAGTGTAACACGGTATGTTGACTAACTGGTATCAAAATAAAACTTAAAACCAAACAGGCTCAGAGTCCCGACTGTGCACCTTCACATATATCTTGGTGGGCAAAGGAATGCCTTCTTTGATGTCCTTTGTCTTCTCGTTGAACTCTTTGCAGAACTGGTTGATGGAAACGCCTCTCTGGGAGGGAGGCATTGGCGTTAGTGTGGGGAGGAAGGGGCGGCTTCCCACCACGCAGGAGGTTCTGTCCGTTTCCTCCCTCGTCTTCACTTCGTTACGTTCCCATCCTGTTTTTGCTGCCCAGATTCAACTAACACTTTCCGCGCCAGATGATCTGTACGCATCAACCCTCTACCCCTACAGCAGCCGGCGACGAAGGACGGAGGAAGCGGCGCCTCGAAGAGCCCACGTAACGAACGCAAAGATATAAAACGTGCGGGTAGCAGAGCCGCGTTTTCACCGCGGCCTCCCTGGCTCCGGAGCCCGCACCCTCCGCCCGGGTACCAGCTCCCACCCCACGGCGCCTCCCGCTCCGCGTTCCAGCCACCGCTGCACCTGACCCAGGATGGGGCCTAGTGGGGGCCCGGACATGGCCTGGCCTGCCCGCACGATGGCCCGGATCACGCCACCGGCCTCGGGCTTCCGGAGGGCCCGAGTGGCCCGGTTCAGCTTGGACATGACGCGGGATTCCCGGCCTTAGTTCACCTCAGGGCAACGGCAAGAGAGACGGCTTTGGGCGCCGCCATTCTGGGTCAGAGGTCAAGGGTCCTCGCGTCAGGTGAAGCCAACAAAAAGCCGCATTGTTTCAGCCCTTCTACTCTCCAACTCGTAAAGCAAGAAGAGTAATATGAAAGAAAAAAACGTTTTAACTCGCCATCTGAAGATAGGGGAAGGACCTGAGTGGTTCAGATACACACTTTCCGCCTGCAGAGAACATAGGCAGTACCTCGGACAGCTAAACTGGAGGAGGAGGGAGCCCCCAATGCCCGCACAGCATTGTGGGCATGGTGGTTTTGACCGTTCACGCCTGTCTCGCATATTGCTATGCTCTGAGGCGCCATCTGCTGGACACGATTATAACCCGTGCGTTTGAAAGGAACGGAGAGCTTCTCAGGCGTGGGAATCTCTTTTTACTTTCTGAACCCGTTTCCTCACCGGTTGTTGAAAGGCACCATGGTTAAGAATACAGACCCTGGAAGCATACTGACCGGTTGCTCCCCATGCTGGCCGTTTCCTCCCCCTGTACAATGGGGGTTATAATATGTAGACACAGTTCCAGGGATTGTTGTGAGGATTGAGTTAGCGAGTATGTTAGAACAATCCCTGGCACCTGGTGAGCATGCGCTAATAGCAGGACACTGAGCACAAAATCTTCAGAGAGCCGTTGTGAGGCTTAACAGGCCCTGAAAAAGTTTGATACATCATCTGTGCCCAATAAAATAGAACAATAAAATAAGCCAGCATCTTTTTACGTCATTTAATTTTTATTTTTTTTTTAGCTCTTGTGACATTCCAGGCACGGCGCTAAGCACTTTAAGGGCAATATTATCTCATTTAATCCTCACAATGGCATGAGATGATACATTAATTATATTACACCCCTTTTACAAAGAGAACACTGAGGCACAAAAAAGAGGTCAAGAACACCTACTCTGACAAGTCTGGGAAATTAATATTGGTATCACCTGACTCTAGGCCTTGTGCCATTTACCATGACTATTTTGTCTCATCTAGTAAAAGGAAATAATTTGGTTAAACCACATTGTAAATGGTGAGTTTTTTTATTATGAATTTTTTTGGACTTCCACTGATTAAATGAGATTGTTTCTGCCTCTGAAATCTAGCAAGTTCTTTATTAACACTCAACCTCATTAGCCTTAGCAAGACTCTAGAATCAAGCTGGCTCTTGTTTTGTTTTGCTTGTTTTATTTATTTTTGAGATAGAGAGTGCCAGCGAGGGAGGAGTAAGAGGTGGGTGGTGGCAGCAGCCAGGCAGATGAGGAGCTCGAACTCACCAACCATGAGATCGTGACCTGAGCTGAAGTCAGACGTTCAGCCACCCAAGTTTCCTTGGTTGGCTCTTTGATTTATTAGTTGTAATACCTTGGGCAAAATAACTTACTCATAATAGTACCAACCTCACAGGAAATTAGTTAATTTAGGTAAAGTACTTAGAAGAGAGCCTGGCCCAGAACAAGCCAGGGTAGGTATGATTTATCTTTGGGTGTCCCACACTGCCCAGCCTTTATTTACAAATTTATTTACAAATAAAAATATGAATCTTTTCTAAATGAAGGAGTCAGAAAACAGTTGGGCACAGAAGGTGCCCAGAGAGCCAAGAATGTAGCCTGGCATAAACTGGGTTTCATTGTCAATTTCTACTTTTTTTTTTTTATTTCTAGGAGAGAGAGAGAGAGAGGGACAGCATGAGCAGGGGAGGGTCAGAGAGAGAGGGAGTCACAGACTGAAACAGGCTCCAGGCTCTGAGCTGGCAGTCAGCACACAGCCCGGCGCGGGGCTCGAACCCACGAACCGCGAGATCATGACCTAAGCGAAAGTCAGGTGCTTAACCAACTAAGCCACCCAGGCACCCCTGTCAATTTCTACTTCTTGTCATTGAAAGGATAGTTTTGATTATTCAGCTGTTACAGATTATAAAGAAGCAATTCCCTAGTCTAGTTTTGGAAATGTGCGAGGTCAGGGAGTTCAGTGTTGAAAATGAGGTGTAACAGGTGAATGGGGGTCAGATCACGCAAGCCTTGTCAATCCTGTTAATGTGTGTGGCTGTGCAGTAGAAGTCATTGAAGAATGTTAAGTGGTTGCATTTTGAAAGGTGACCTTGGCTTGGGTATGTAGAGGGATTGGAGGAGGGCAAGGGTGGATGCAGGAAGACCCATTCGGCCAGGGCAGGAAGACAGTGGAAAACATTGGTGGCTTGAGACCAATTCAAGAGATACTTAGAAGATAGAAATCTGTTTTAGTCAATAAAGGCTTGTGCAGTATGTACCGTGTCCATCTTTATGAATAGTAACTCATGTAAACTTCATTATAATTCTGTGAGGTATAGGTGCTATTATCATCCCTACTTTACAGATTAGGAAACTGAAACCCAGACAGGTTAAGTTACTTGTACAAAGTTACGCTACTGAAAGTGGCAGGGTCAGAATTTTAACCCGGACCTTTGGCCCTAGTATCTCTGCACTTGACCACTCCCTAGGCTGCCTTGCCAATTAACAGAACTTTGTGCCTGATGGGTAATTTGTCAGGGGAGAGGGAGAGAGGTATTCAGGGTGATACTCAAGATTCTGGCATGGAGAGTTTGGGTAAATGAATGATAAGGTCTTTCACTCTTTGTGTTGGAACATAGATGCTGTAGGTGCAGATGGAAGACTGTGAGTTGGGTTAGGGGGTGTAGTATAAGCCCTGAGAGCTGGTTTCTCTTTTTTGCAATGTCAGTGCTTGACTTAAGCTTTGATTGCAGAGGTATCCACTTCAAGCAAACATCCATTTCAAATATAAACACATTGCCAGGCACATGGATAGATAAAAAGAGCGAGGTCAAGGCCCCATCTCCTCCTGAGGCTCCTCTGTTTTAGAGATCAGATCTTGGTAACTGGGCATTTGGGGCTGTTTGATTTTACTCTTTGGATGCTTTCAATTCCAGCTCTTTCATTTTAAATTCACCAATAAATAGTGATCCTGTGACACTCTAGGCCCCAACCTGGATCCCAATAAAAGCAGAACCCAAGGTGATCCCCTCTTCTCTCTCTCTGCTAACTATGTGGCCTCAGGTGTGGCATGTAATTTCTAGGACTTGTGAGTAATAAACCTTTTCTCCCTTCAAAGTCCCCTGATGGCTATTGCTGAGGCCATCTTGAATTCATAATAAAAACCACAAGGGCCAGTCCAGCCACAACATTGGTTGTCAGTAGCCGAGACCAGCACACAGGAGGTGTGCCCGTGGGCCATCCAGCCGCAGAGCCTGGTCTGAGAGGGAAGCCAGAGCATAGAGACTGATAGTTCTTGGGGCCAGGAGTAGGATCACTCAAGGAGGAGAGAAGAGAAGTCAACATTTAGAGAGAAGAAAGAATAGAAGAGAGAGTGAGCAAAGTAAACCAAGAAGGAGCAGCCACTGAGTTAGGATGAGACCAGGAGACAAAGCATCTAAAGCTGCAGGAGAAAAGTTTGGGAAAAAGAAGTGGAGAAGTGGAAGTCAGGCTAAAACTGAGCCTGTGCCCACCAGAAAATGAAAAAGCCTGGACAATCTGTTACAAGTAGGGGGCTTTACACTGTGACCCCCAATGTACATGGTATAGAAAGAGTCCCTGGACTGCAAGGAGGAGAAAAGAGGGATGTGGGGGTGACAGGGAGAGAGACTTAGGAGGTCCCAGCTGCAAACCCTGAAGCCAGCTTTTCAGGAGAGTAATGGGCCCTAGAAATGCTGTGAAGGCCAGGGGTTAGTGGGTGGTTAATCCCTTTCCCCAAGGAGGCAGCAAGAAGGAGGAAGAGCTGTATAGTGACCAACGCATGCTTGGCAGAAATGCCTGTGCTCTTGGGCAGCAAAAAGGCTCCTGTGCTTTCAAGTGTGAAGGGGAGAGAGCAGAGAAGCCACCAGCCCTAGAGGGAAAGCCTGACCAGGCCTTCTTATGGTGGAGGTCCAGTTGGGCCATCTCATTGAGGACCCGTGTGAAAGGAAAGCATTGGGTGCTGGTTGTGTCCACCAGTAGAAACAGAGATGAAGTTGAATCGGAGAAGAGTACATGTTGGTATCTTACATGCAGAAATATGAACAGGGATCTGTTCCTGTCACACAAACAATGCTCAGCCCTATTTCTGGCATCCTGGGAGCCCCCCTGGAGCAGCTGAGAAGGGCAGGCAGAGAAGAGGGAGGCAGAGGGAGAAGTAAGCTGCGTTCCCTTCAGCTTTTGATTACAGATATGGGGAGTTAGGGACCTAGAACTGCCCACATATAGCTCACCACTCTCCCTTAGCCCCCACGTTCAGTCTGTCCCTAATCCCACCCACTTATGTCCCCACGACTCCCACCAATCCTGCTGTCTCCTCGGTGACTGCCAGAGAGCAGTACTGACATCCAGGTTCTGCGTCTCCCAACACACACACTTCTCCCTGACTGTGTAACTTGAGGCAAGTCTCTTCACCTTTCTGGGCCTCAGGCTTCTTCACTGTGAAATAAGAATAATAAAGGTACCTAGTACACAGGACTGTTGAGATAATTTAACATGATTACCTGGCAGAGTACTTAGCTCAGGCCTGGCTCGAGAGATATAGTAAGCATTCTATGAAAGCCTACTATTAGTAATATCAGTTCAGACGTCATTTTTTCTTGGCTGGAAACTCAGGGCAGCCCCCCATTATGACCTCTCTGCCTCCATTCTTGCCCTTCTAGTCTATCATTTTCAACTCATCCAGTGTTAGGCCCCTGTCTAAAACTTGTCAATGATACCTACAGCTTATTTTCCCAGAGTGTGAGTCTTGTTCCATCTGAGACACTCCTTAAAGTTCAGCTTTCTGGGATCTCTCTCCAGTGTCCCAGGAGATCTTGCTAAGACTCATCACTCTACAAACCAAAGCTTGGTATGGGATCCAAGGCCCTGGAGCTATCTCCTGCCACCTTCTCCAACCTGATACTCCTTACCTCACCCTCTGACCAACCACAGAGTGCACAGTCCCCTGATGCCCTGAATTTGCTTGTTCTTCCCCGTTTGTAGATGTGCAGGCTTGGACACTTCTTCTCCCTTCTCCTCCTGACTCCTCCTGCTTCCCTATCCCTCAGGAAGTCTTGCCTGTTATGTGCTAAATGACCTTCCTTCCAAAGTAGTATCTTGAAGATCTAACCACCAGTACCTCAGAATGTCATTGTGTTTGGAGATAAGGCCTTAAAAGAGGTAAGTTAAAATGAGGCTTTTAGGATGGGCTCTCACCCAATCTGACTGATGTCCTTATAAGATGAGATCAGGACACAGACATGCACAGAGGAAAGACCATGTGAGGACACAGCAAGAAGGTGGCCATCTGTAAGCCACGAAGAGAAGCCTCAGGAGAAACCAGAGCTGCTGCCATCTTGATCTTAGACAAGACTTTTTAAAAGCTAGCCTTGTGGCCTGTCAGTGGGTTATTAAATTGATTTCATGAATCCAACCAACATTTTTAATGAAATAAAATAGAGGAGAAAAAATAACCAAGTACATTGCATGCAGTAAAGATATGTATTGTCTCATAACACTTGTGTTTCCCTTGTGTGCCTTTGTGTGTGTTTTGGATCACAATAAAAAAGTCTTTCTTACTAATGTCCATCAAGGAACAGAGAGAGAGAGAGAGAGACAGGAGAGAGAAGAGAGAAAGAAAAGAAAAACTACTATAGTTTCAGCTGGAACAAGTCCCTGCCGGTTCAAATCGCAGACTGTGAGGGTTTGGTTGAACCACCACATCTTACTTTAAACATTTTTCATTGTAAAATATCATAAACAAACAAATAGCTTATACAACATAAATATACAGTTTACCAAACTGTTAGAAAACAAGTACCCAGGTGATATCACTCAGTCAAGAAACTGAACAGCACCCTGGACAGCACCCTAATGCTTTCCCATGTGCTCCCGCCCAATTATGATCACCTTTCTGATTTTTCTGATTTTTGTGCAATTGACTTTCTTTATTTTTATTTCTAACATTTAATTTCTCTTGATATACACCTAGGAGTGGAATTCCTGGCTCATGTGGTAACTCTATGTTTAACTGCTTGAGGCACTGCTGGACTGTTCCTAAGCAGCTGCACCATTTTACATTCCCGTGAGCAGTGTGTGAAGGTGCCAGATTCCCCACATCTGGATAACACCTGCCTGCTTTTGTCTCTGTCTACAGGTTATCGTTTCCTGTTTCTTTGCATGAATTGTATTTTTTTGTTGTTGGAAACTGAAGATTTTAATTAATATAGTGTAGCAACTCGGTAGTAGTCCACCCCCTCCAGGGCTTGTTATTGTTATTTGTCTGTTTAGTGACTGGATGGATTATTTTAGTGAAGTCTATCCCCTCCTTCCCACAGTCTAAATATAAAGCCCCTGTCATTGGTCCTCAGGAAGTGCAGCCTTGGGGATTCCTACAGTCACCCTGGGATGACAGTGGTTTGGGCAGAGCTCTCTTTGACTGAGTCTTTTCCTGGCTACACCCTGCTGTTAAGGCCAACTGAGTCCTCTGTTGTTTTCAACAATGAATGTCCTGGGACATAAACTGCTCCATAAACCGATCCAATCAAATCTGGACTCTTTGAAGGAATAGGGTTTGGATCCCTGAATCTACCTGAGGGTTCAATCTTTTCTCAGCTTCCATTCCCACTTACAACAGGGCCTCAAAGACAGAGCTCAGCATCTTTGGCCCTTCCTTCCCCTCTCCAAATCTCTCAGCCCAGAGAGTTCCTTGTTGCTGCTGTTGCTGTTTTCAGCATCTTTTCGGAAATAGATACACAAATATTCTTCCAAACCGCTTATGCCTGTCCCTCGTCTTCAGACAGCTGAACCCAAGAACTGAAGAAATAAAGATTGTGTCTTGTTCCTTATTTGTTACTTCTTTTTCCAATAAGGTCAAGATCTAGATTGAAGAGAAAGAAGGGAGGGGTTGATTTCAAAAATACTGCAAATTTTTATCCCACCATAGGTAAGTGCTATTATTGTTCCCATTTCATAAATAAGGAAGATGAGATCTAGGGAGATTGAGAAGCTGGAGTTCTGGAGACAGAGCCAGAAGTCAAGGTTGGAAGTTGGGCACTTGTGTCTGTTGGCAGTGGCCCAACTCTCTCTTCCTCGCCCCCACCTGGGCGATGCTGGGGCCAAGCCCACCCCAGGCTTCCGGAGGCCCCTTGTGGTCTGGCTGTGCTCTGCATGAAGGTCCGGTGCCAGCGGACTAAACCACAGGAGAAATCTCTGCGTCCTGCAGTACCCTGCAATCTCTCTCAGCCCTTCCTCCCTGCAGTCTGGTGTCAGATGGTAGCACTGGGGCTCTGATCAATCCTCAGCTATGTACTTGACTGGCTGTGTGACCTGGGGCAAGTATCTCTTCTCCCATCCCCTGAGCTTCAGATTCCTCATCTGTGACCTGGAGATTCCAGTGGTTATTGAACATGTGTTCACTGACGGCCTTCTCTGGCAGGCAACGTGCTGGAAACTGGGAACGCAAAGGGGAGTGAGACTGTCCCAGTGTCCCTGTGTCCCATGGTGGCTGTGCATACCTGGCATGGAGGTGGGCATATTGCAGGCATTCAGGGAAGGGAGCTCTCCTGTGGTGCAGGATTTGCATGATTTGCTGCTGACAGCCCGGCAGTCCAGCTTCCTTGGTGGTGGCCTCTCAGAGAGCCTCTCTTTGATTAATGAGTGCCTTTGTCCCTAAAGGACGTGCTGCTGGCTGCCTTCATGTTTCATCCGGCTGCTAGGGCCCCCAAACAGTTGGCAAAGCAGTTGGTATCATGGGCTATTTTTAGGTGGGGGAGTTAGTGGGGTGTGTGGATGTGGTGGGGCCCAGGAGCAGTCCAGGAGACAGGGAGCTTTGCAAGCAACAAGATGAGGGGCGAGCAGGAAGATTGCTCTCTCTCTCAGGAATGTGTGGGCAAACTTTCAATCTCCTTCATGACTGGGGCCAAAGACCGCCTCCTCTGCACAGCCTTCCTTGATTTCCTCAAGTGCACCGAAGACTCAGGTTAAAGGTCTACCCTCTGGTCTTCCCCCAGCTCTTGGTTATGGTTCCAAACATACTGAGAAATAATGTGCCATAGGGATCTTATCTGATGCATCTCTGGGTCTCTCCTGCTCTGCACCTCTGAGTCCCATCCTGCCATGCCTCATCGAAACAGCAAGGTAAAGAATAGAAGTTAGGAGTCCAGATTTTGAAGTCCCACAGCTGAGATCTATTCTTGGCCCCTTTCTAGCAAGATAGCCACGACCAAGTTAGGTTTGTACAACTGTTTCCTCACCTGTAAAATGGGTGATTATCGTGCCTGCCTCCTAGAAATTAAAGGGTTTATCTTGCTCAAAGCACAGAGCATAACACCTGGCATAGATTGACAAATCTCTTGCAAGCCCAGGCCCAGAAGGAACTGCACCCTTCAAAGCCCCCCTTCTGGCTTCTCCGGTATGGTGTGCGTGCTGGCGGGAAAGAGAGAGGTGTTCCCCGACATCCGGGGGGCCTAGAGCCCGCCTGAGGCAACCCAGCGAAAAGAGTGGAGAGAGTGGAGAAGCGGGGCTGAAGACAGGCCTGCGAGTCTAGTCAACTGTAGCATTTTCCCTCAGCTTCCCTGCGAACGCACACCCCCTCCTCCGACTCCTCTAGTATTTTCCTTCTCTCCTTCCCGCCTCCGCTTCTCTCTAATTCTGTGGCTACCCCAGATGGGAAGCGGGGTCTCGGGGTGGCGGGCGGGGGACGGTTGCGGAGGGCAGGGGGACAGGCCCCCGNCCTTCCGCGCAGTACAAAGACCCCGGCTTGCGGTGGGGGAGGGGGCGCCCGTGTCTCTGGGAGAACCCGGAAGTCCCCAGAAATGAGGGCGGGGTCTGGGGGGAAGCCTGAACTGGGGGTATGGGTCTCACAGATACAGGGGAGTCCCCGAACCAGTGAAGATGGGATAGGGAGTTCCTGAGACAGAGTGTGGGCGGAGCTTCCCACTGCGGGGGCGTGGTTACGGAGGGGCGTGGTCTCCCAAGAAGGGGCGGGGCTCTGTTGACTAGGGCTAAGCTTCGCCGCAAGGGGCGGAGTCTCGGATGGGGCGGGGATATAGNCAGACAGAGGCCCAGACCTGCAAAGGGGCTGAATGATTAAGACAGATAGATTCCAAGAACCCGACAGAAGGGTTACTCTGAGGCCCCGGGGCCAAGAGCCAAACCCAGAGACTGAGTCTAAGATGATGAATACGGGTCCTCTAACTCTTGAAGTGTCTCTCTTCCAAGCACATCCCAGACTCTGGGGTCCTAGCCAAAAAGAAGCCTCTGGTCACCCCAAGTTGGTCCACGCCTCTGGCCCCACCAAACATTCTGACCCTCTGATCGTGGGGCCCTTCCCCGGTATCCCAGCAACCCCGGGGCAGTTTAAAGTAGGCAGAGGTGGAGCGGTTGCCATAGCAACAGAGGTGGTGAAAGGTCACTCTGGCCTTTGCCTAGGTGGCCCTGGCAGCAGGCCTGAGCTGGCTTTGATGGGGGTTGGGATGAGAGGTTGCAAAATTCTTTTTCTCCTCTCCCACGCTGCCCAGAATGGTGCTAGAAGGAAACCCTGAAGTGGGGTCTCCCCGAACCTCAGACCTCGGGCACCCAGGGACCCAGAGCTCTTGTGTCCTCTCTTCTCCTGGTGAAGATGCGCAGCCAGGCGAGGAGCCCATCAAGTATGGCGAACTCATCGTCTTGGGGTGAGCGACCCCCGCCCAGGTGGGGCAGGGCACCAGGCATCCCCCAGGGCAACCAGACCAAGGGCCCCAGCTCTCCCCACATATGACCTTCTGCTGTTTGTCTTGCCTCACCTTCCCAGCTGAGAGACAGAGCTGACCAAACCCACCTTGATTCCTATTATTTTATCTTCCCATTTTTTAAAATAAATTGCTGAGAAAACTCTTACCTGCCCACCTAAGTTTCCAATCAGAAAAAAAGTAGCACCCTCTGCCTTTCATAAAGCACCTAGTATATGTAGTCTGGGGTAAAGACCTCTGGTTCTCCAGCAAAAATGCTTGGTTCAAATCCTGCCTCTGCCAGTAGCTTAACTTCCCTGTGCCTCCATTTTCCCATCTTACAAACAGGGATAGTAATGATACCTCAGAGGGTTTTAGGAGGAATGAATGAGGTGATTTCTGTAAAGCACGTAGAACAGTGCCTGGCACAGATCAAGTGTTCTGGGAGGCAGGCTTGTGCCAAGCCCTTTCATGGACATTATTTCATTTCAATCTTCACAAAGATGCTGTGAGGAAGGAGGTGAGGAAACCGAGGCTCAGAAAGGGGAAGTGACTGGTCCAAGGGCACACAGCTGGTAAGTGGCAGGGCTGGGATTTGGACCCAGGTCTTTCTTACTCCAGGTCTAGTGCACTGTCACTAAGCCACAGCCGACCTCACGCTACAGATGAGAAAACCAAGGCCAGGAGAGAGGAAGCGATGTGAGTTGGTGGTGGTTGGGTAAACCGCATCCCTTCCTGGTCTCTGCCTGACCAGGATCCCTGCACCAGCCACTTAGCTCTGCCCGCAGGCACAGATCACTCTTCTTCCTTCCCCATCCGCACCCCCTTGTGGCCTCTCTCTCTGCCGTGTGCCCTGAAGGAAATATTTGATAAGCTCTGCTGTCATTATGATTATTTAGAAATAATAGTGGCTACTGTTTGCTGACATGTACACGCCATGTGCTTTTTTCCTAATAATAATTGTGAACATTTATCAAGGGCTTGCTGTATATCTGTTGCACTTTGTGCCAGGCATTTTTTAAATGCTTTATCTCATTTAGTTCTCGCAATGAAACTGCGGGGTAGGTCCTGATGAATTAGCACCATTTTACAGAGGTCAGGTGATAAGTGGAAGAGCCAGAATTTAAGCCAGGCCCATCTGAGCCCCAAGCCCGTGTCCTGAACTGCCCCACACCCCATAGGTGGGAAGAATTTACAGGGCAAAAGTGATTCCCCTCTAAGGGATGCCTGCATGATAAGAGCAGCTGCTTGGTGGCCCAAAGGAAGACCAGACTTCCCAGTTGAGGGTGAGGCCACTGATGGGGGAGAGCGCAGACCTAAGGGTATAGCCCCTCTTGACGGCTCTTTATTCTCTGTAGAGCAGTGAAGCCCCACGCTGGTTACAGAGCCACTTGGAGAGCACATTGAAAATACTCATTGACAGGCCTGTCCGAAACCTACAGAATCAGAATCTCCATGGGTACAGCCAGGGAATCTGTATTTTATTTTATTTTATTTTATTTTATTTTATTTTATTTTATTTTATTTTTATTTCTAAGAGAGAGAGACAGCGTGAGCAGGAGAGGGTCAGAGAGAGAGGGAGACACAGACTCTGAAATAGGCTCCAGGCTCTGAGCTGGCTGTCAGCACAGAGCCCGACGCGGGGCTCGAACCCACGAACCGCGAGATCATGACCTAAGCGAAAGTCGGATGCTTAACCGACTAAGCCACCCAGGCACCCCAGGGAATCTGTATTTTAATAAGCTCATGAGAAGGCACTGATTCAAGTGGTCCTTCTCTGTATTTGGCAGCTCTTCATCCTGGGACTAGCTGCTCCAGATCCTTCCATGGCTCCCTAGTCTTCCAGAATAAAGTCCAGGCTCTTAAGCTTGGTGTTCAGGGTCCTTCTACCAGCTTCATCTTCCTCTACTATAGCTTACCACCGAAATCACCACTCCCTGATCTCACCAAACCCTGCCAGCCTCATGGCCTTTGCTTGGGGTGAGCCTTCCCTTGGGAAGGGCTTCTGCAAGAAAGGCCGGAGTGAGACGACCCGAGTTCAAATCTCTGACTTTTTCACTTACTAGCCTGGAACCTCAGGCAGGTCCATTTACCTCCCTGAGCCTCAATTTTTCTCATTTGTAAAATGGGAAGAAAGGCACTTGCCTGGCAGGACATTGCACAGATTCCATTAGGAAATTAATAACGTGAAGCACCAGGAACACGAGAGGCTCCAGTCCATGGCAGCGATCAAGGCTGTGACTCACCCCATCTTTGCCTTCCACAATCACTCCCTCTGGAAAAGAGCTGGAAGGAAGGTAGAAGTTTGACATGTATGGATATACGGAGGTGGTGGCATTGTGGGTCTGTTTTTTCTTTCTTTCTTTCTTCTTTTCTTAAAGTTTATTTATTTTGAGAGAGAGAGAGAGCGCGAGCAGGAGAGAGACAGAGAGGAAAGGAGAGACAGAGAGACAGAGAAAATCCCAAGCAGGCTCCGCACTGTCAGCGCAGAGCCCAATGCAAGTCTCGAACTCATGAACTGTAAGATCATGATCTGAGCTGAAACCAAGAGTTAGATGCTTAACCAACCCAGCCACCCACGCGCCCCTCTTGTTTTTTCTTCCATTCTGGTTTCCAGTCATACTTGTGGTGTAATAAATGACAGTTTGCTATAAAGGGTGAATCCTTTCCAGTTCTTCAGGGCCCAGTAAAGGTGTTCCCTCTTCTAGAAACCTGATCTGGGGCCAGAATTCCCTTCTCTTGCCTCTGGGCCTGTGGTGCAGTTGGTGCCCAGGTTCCTTGAAAAGCTCAGGACCCCCGCTCCCCTGCCACTGTGGGCACAGAACTGACCTGTGGTGTGCCCCCGATGCCACTCCACCGCTCAGCCTCTGGTCACGCATGGCTCAGGCGTCCAGGAAACACTGGTTAATTGAATGAAAGGTCTTTTGCAGCTACTCTGCTCCTCACCCTACTTCCCAAAGGCGCTGATATGATATAGTAGGGAGGGTCTTCTAGTTTCAGATGGTTCTAGTGTTATTTATGGTAGAATCTGCCCGGCAGCTAGAAGTTCCTCCAAATCTCTTGGGGGCTCACTTTCTTTCTTTTTTTTTTCTCTCTCTCTCTCCCTGAAATTCCTTCTTTTTAACCCTCCACATCCACAGCTACAATGGGTGTCTGGCAAGTGGGGACAAGGGCCGCCGGAGGAGCCGCCTGGCACTGAGCCGCCGGCCCCATGCCAACGGAGTGAAGCCAGACGTCATGCACCACATCTCTACGCCGCTCGTCTCCAAGGCAAGCAGCCTGTCTCAGTAGACCTGGACAAAAGTCCTGTGCCCCCTGGCCAAATCCCAGGTCCTCAGCCTTCCCAGTCCTGACTGCCCACAGGCCTACTGGAGGGGGGAGCCCCCTGTGTCCTCACTCAATGCCTCGGGCTACCAGGGAAGTGGTGCTGAGGGCATCCCCTGTGGGCACAGCGCTCTACAGCTTGCAGATTGTTCCTTTGATAACCAGACCCCAGCCATTGAATGGAAATTATCAGCATCATTTAGAGGCAGCCAAAGGCTCAGAGAAGGGTTGGGATAGTCACACAGCAATGGCAAAGGAAAAGCCTTTGGCTTCAGAGGATTTGGGGGAAGACACATGGTCTCCTGTTTCCAACTGTGTGACTTTTGGCCAATCTCTTCTCCCGGAGCTGCAGTTCCCTCAGCCATAAACTGGGAATAATAGGTAGGTCTCCCTCTTGGGGTGGCTGTAGGGGTCAGATAAGGCAACCTGAGTACAGTGCCAGCTGCACAGGACAGAGCTGCCCCTTTGCCGGGATTGGCCAGTGGGCTTTGGATTCCAGCTCCTGGCTCAGAGGCTCACACTTCTCCTGGCCCCATGCCCTGGGAAGTGACTTCTCCTTTCTCCCCACCAGGCACTGAGTAACCGTGGCCAGCACAGCATCTCATACACACTGTCCCGGAGCCACTCGGTCATAGTTGAGTACACACACGACAGTGACACAGATATGTTCCAGGTATGCGCAGGCCCCTCTGCAAGCCTCTTGGCCGCCGAGCCACTGGGCTTCAATGTGCAGCACTGTAGGCATTCCAGGGTAGCCCTGGAGGGCTGAAGGCCATGGTGAGGGTGTGTTTTTTTGTTGTTGTTGTTGTTTGTTTTTTGCGGGGGGGGGGGCACTCAGTGCAATCGACTACTCTTCAAATGAGGAAGCAGGGCTTCCTATGAGAGGGCTGTTGACTTCCTGGAGCCACACAGCAAATCAGTGGCTATATCAAAATTTAAAACCCAAGACCAGACTTCCAAGCCCCAGGAAGCCATATAGCTTAAGAGTTCAGAGTGCGGTGCGACAGTCATACTGCCTGGGTCGGATCCCAGCTCCATCACTTATTAGCTGGCGACTTCGGGCAAGAGTCACTTAGTCTCTCTGGGCCTCAGTTTCCTCATCTGTGCAGTGGGGCCCACAATATACCCACCCCATTGAATTATTGGGAAGATTAGCTGAGATACTGTCCATGATGTGCTTAGCACGGTGTCTAGTAAATTCAGAAAATTCACTATTTGCTGCTAATGTTTGAGCACTCTCAGACCATGGGTATTACCATGGGCTAGACACTGATCTATCAAAGAAAAGTCAACTCATTTTTATTGAGTGGGGGAGACAGAGAAGCCCCAGATCCTAGCAACTGGACTTGGAGACCCCAGCTGAGAGTGCAGAGTGCTTGGGGAGTTGGGATGCTACTGCCCCTTTCTCACTGTTTGGTGACCCTGCGTGTAGAGCAGCTACTGGGAACCCTAGGGTAGGAAGCCTGTGGGATTGGGCTGTGCACAGCAGCCCTGTGCTCGCCCTCCTCTTCCTCACAGATCGGCCGCTCCACTGAGAACATGATCGACTTTGTGGTAACGGACACATCGCCTGGAGGAGGGGCTGCCGAGGGCCCCTCTGCCCAGAGCACCATCTCCCGCTATGCCTGCCGCATCCTCTGTGACCGCCGGCCGCCCTATACTGCCCGCATCTATGCTGCTGGCTTCGATGCCTCCAGCAACATCTTCCTTGGAGTGAGTGAGCCCCTCTCCCCGCCCCCCAGGCAGGGACCGGCACTTTATCTGAGAGTGAGCAGAGGGGCAGGGTGGGGAGGGGCAGTGTCCTGGGGTGATGGACCAGCGGGCAGTCATCATAACCATGACCTATGCGGGCATTAGCAACGCCACTTAAAAAAAATGAGCACAGCGAGACGCCAGGAATTCGGGTGATGCCCGTGGCCATGCAGCGCCCATTCTGGTCCTCTGTGGGCTACCTCTCTGACTGTGAGGGTATTAGAGCAGCATCCCAGGCTCGCGGCCTGCTGGGGGCCACTCGGGGATATGGTCTGATCCCACGTGTGGTCCCAGGAGCGGGCAGCCAAGTGGCGGACCCCCGACGGCCTGATGGACGGCTTAACCACCAATGGGGTCCTCGTGATGCACCCAGCAGGCGGCTTCTCTGAGGACTCGGCCCCGGGTGTCTGGAGGGAGATATCAGTCTGTGGGAATGTGTACACTCTGAGGGACAGCCGCTCGGCACAGCAGCGAGGGAAGCTGGTAGGTGGCCTGCTCCGTCCCCACCCCCCCATCCTTCCCAGCCCCTTCCCCCTGACCTCCAGCCCTCCTACACAGGGAGCTCCAACAGGCTTCATCTGGGGGTCATGTCCCACTTGCCCCACAGAGAGGACCAGACCAGCAGCTCCAAAATGTAGCCCGCATACTGCTGGAGGTCCATGGGGTGAGGTGCGATAAATGCACATAAAAGCACTGTGCAGTAGCAGGTGGCTTTAGTCTCTTATGAGGATGACACTTGGCCCATGTGTGAGCCGTATATAGCCCAGAGTGTTGGCAGTTTGTAACGCGTCTCTCACGTTCGGACGGATTTAGCTTTATTATCCTCTACTAGCAGGAAAGGGCCCCTGGAGTAGTTCTGATGGAGGTGACAGTGAATGCTCCACGTGGCACAGATCAGAGAACTAATGTTAGGAGCTGGGACAGAGTCCTAGAGAGAAGGTAGGGGCCTGCCCCAGGGCATGGGGCTAAGCGCCTCAAACGGGCCTCACAGACCTCCTTTGGGGCATGAGCACACCCGGTAAGCAGAAGGCAAAATCTCAGGGAAGAGCACAGCTTCTCTCTCCAGAGCACCGATTCTATGGGGAGATTTGCAGAAACGTTATCTTTAAAGACGATGCGTGTGAATATTTCACACGCTTGTTGAGTACCTACTATGTTCCAGGCACTGTTCCCGATGTTTGCATTGATTGATTCACAAGCACCACTTGAGATAATGGGATACAGACTCCATCTGGAAGATAAGGAAATTAAGACACAGAGAGGCTGAGTTACTTGTCCAGGGATGCAAAGTTAGTAAACAGCGAAGCCAGGATTCACACCCAGGCAGGTTGGCTCTAGAATCTTGGCTTTTAACTACAGCAGCCGGTAGGACAGCTGCCTTGGGCGAAGCCCCCAGTGTGTCTCAGATAGAAGAGTTTCCCACTTCTGCCCTTAGGGGAGAGCTTGGGGGAAATCTTGTGTTGGTCCAGCTCTCCTGATCTGACAGATAAAGTGACCAAGGCCCACGACCCACTGGGAGGGACAGCGCATGCCTGGGAGCACTGACTTGCCCTCCCACATGGGTTCTCAGGCCTCCTGGGCCCTCTGCCCCAGCCCGCCTCACTGCTCCAGGGTGTTCTCTCCAGGGAGGTTCAGTGGGATGGACAGGTGGCTTGGCTGGGGTGACGGCTGCCCAACGGCCAGGAGTTCGGGGGCCTCTTGGGCAGTAAGGCCCTTCTGCTGTCTCTGGCAGGTGGAAAACGAGTCTAATGTGCTGCAGGACGGCTCCCTCATTGACCTGTGTGGGGCCACGCTGCTGTGGCGCACGCCAGCCGGGCTGCTGAGGGCACCCACGCTGAAGCAGCTGGAGGCCCAGCGGCAGGAGGCGAACGCAGCACGGCCCCAGTGCCCCGTGGGCCTCAGCACCCTGGCCTTCCCCAGTCCGGCCCGTGGCCGCACTGCACCCGACAAGCAGCAGCCCTGGGTCTACGTCCGTTGTGGCCACGTCCACGGCTACCACGGCTGGGGCTGCAGGAGAGAGCGGGGCCCCCAGGAGCGTGAGTGTCCTCTCTGTCGCCTCGTGGGACCCTACGTCCCCCTGTGGCTTGGCCAGGAGGCCGGCCTCTGTCTGGACCCTGGACCACCCAGCCATGCCTTTGCACCCTGCGGCCATGTCTGCTCTGAGAAGACTGCCCGCTACTGGGCCCAGACACCACTGCCCCATGGCACCCACGCTTTCCATGCTGCCTGCCCCTTTTGTGGGGCCTGGCTCACCGGCGAGCATGGCTGTGTCCGCCTCATTTTCCAGGGGCCACTGGACTAGGCTCTCCCGGGGCCCTGGCTGCCACGGCCCAGCTGCCCGGTCCCCCACCTTCTGCAGCCCAGAGGGAGCTCTGCATGTGGGACTCTACCTGCTGGCACATAGCACACCGGATAGACACGTTGGATGGGCTCTGCTCCTCCCCTCTTTACTCCGGTCCCCCAAACCCCTCCCCCAGTCATAATGATGGGGCCCTCAGCACCAGCTCTGTCCTGGGCTTCCCTGGGGTGTCCCACATCATGCCGCCTACACTGTGTCCCTGGGGGAGTGAAGGGGCCGTGGGCCCCTGACCCCCAGCTTAGGCTGGCTGTGCCCCGAGCCTGCCGACCCAGCTCCAGATATACTAACCCTGCCGCCGCCCTGGGTTCCTCTATAAACCTTGCTGCTCAGCTGCCCTCGCAAATCCCGCGTGTCCAGCATGAGTGCAGTGCCGCCAGCCCCTGCGTGAAGGATGGGTGGGCAGCAGGCTGGGACTGGCATCTGCTGATACCCACTGTGGGCTGGACTGTACGCCAAGTGGGCTCTGGGGACACAGAGACAATCAGACTTGGTTCCCTGCCCGGTGGAATTCACAGTCTAGTGGACGACAGACCAAATTACTGAATGACAGCACAGTTTCCTGTGTGCCAGGATCAGAGAATGGTCAAAGGCTGTGGAGCAGGTCTTACCAGAAGGCGGGAGGGTGAGGGAGGCTCGAGTGGGAACTCCCCACAGGAGGGGGCGTGTGCTGTGGGCAGGAGGGAGGCTGAGCACAGGCTCAGGGAGGAGGAAGCAGGGAGCTGGGTGGGGGTTGAGTGGCTGGAGCAGTGAGGACGGGGCAGAAAGGAGGCTGGAGCAAGAGTTTGGGGCTTCGCTGTGGCCAAGATGCTGGAAGCAGGCTTTAGAACCTCACTTGTGGACAGTCAGGAGCAGAGGGAAGGGGGGACTTTCGCAGCGCTGGCTGTGACAGAGAGGCTGCTATTACCAAGTGCCCACCATGCCCCTTGCTGTGCTGCTGCTGCTAATAACTATGTTAATGGAGCACTAACCAGGAGGTTTTGCTATTTAATCCTTACAATAACCCAGGGAGGAAGGTGTTACCATTTCTATCTAAGATTCTGAGATTAAGGCACACGCGCTGAGTCATACAGCTAGGAAGGATTCAAATTCTGGCCTTGGCCTGCCCTCCTCTCCATCGCACTGTGCTTCCTTCCTTGGACGGGGTGGGGGGTGGGGGTGGGGCAAGAAGTCGGGAGGTTAACCTGAGTCAGCTCAGGTTAAGAGGAACAGCATGTGCAAAGGTGCGGCAGGGAAAATGCTTGACGACAGAGGAGCTGGGCCTGGAGGGGCAGACATGAGGAAGGAGGGGTGTGGATGTTGGGCTGGGGCCTGGTGGCCCTCAGTTGCCATGGAGACCAAGTCTGAACTGGACCCCGACTCCTCTTGGCTAAGTGTCACTTCTCCCTGAGAGCCAAGGCAGCCTCAGTGTGCTGCTGGGGTTGCTTCCGGGCCACTCCTGGGGGCAGCAAGCTCGGGAGACAGGTGGAGATTCTGGAGATACAAAAAATCTGAAAACGAGGCTCTAAGTACAGGCCTGACCCGGGCATCATCCCCAGTTGAAGACAGCTGTTAGAGCCTTAGGGAGTACAGATTCCAAGGGGAGGGGTCTGCCCCAGGCCACACAGCTGGTGGGGACCACAGAGACCAGACCTAGGGCTCTTAAGGGACAGAAGGCACTGGTGGGTGGTGAAAAGGGGATGTGGTGAGAATTCTTATTTCCAGGGCATCACACTGCCACAGTTGGGGGGGTGCCCAGATGGGGATGTGCAGCTGGACGTGGGAGGACTGCAACACACACACACACACACACACACCCCACTAGGATTCCAGCTCTTCCCAGTTCTCCTGACCGTGTTGGGAACGAGGCAGGGGAATGTTCCAATCCCATTTCCAGCGGGGAACCTTAGACTCTGGGAGAAGAGACAAGCAAAGAGCATAGTACCATCCTAGGGAGAACTTGGAGGTAGTGGTGGAGGGTGATACAGTCCTGAACTTGGCCCAGCTCTGCCCCTTTCCAGTTCTTGGAGCCTCAGTCCCCTCACCTGTTAAATGGAATAGCGGTTACTACATCACCAGGAGATTGTGACTGTACAGAGAGCCCCTGTAACCCAGTAGGTACTTACTGTTACCTTCTCACATACCCCTCCTGCATTTCCATGGGGAGGAACCAAGGCTAGGGATGCTCATGATTCCAGTGAGTGGACTGCTCTGTATGATACTGTGTGTGTGTGTGTGTGTGTGTGTGTGTGTGTGTGTGTGTGTGTGTGTTTTGGGGAAAGTGGAGGGGATGGTGTGGTGGAAGGTATCAGTAAGGCTAGTCTCCTGTTCAGGGACACCTGAGGATAGGCTGGGTGGCCTTGGGAAAGTCAAGGAACCTATTAACCTCAATTTCCCCACCTCCTGCAATCGATAAAATGATATCCTATCAGGGTTTTTGCAAGAATGCAACATCCTCCATGTTAAGCTGCTAACCCAGGACCTCATGTGCTCCTATTAACTGTGAGCATAAGAACACAGCGTGGTTAAGGGTCCCAGGAGTACTGGGATCTTTCGCTAGCCTGAGTTGCCCACTGGTGGCTGGAGAATACTACCTCCTTTACTGGTGCACATTTCAAATTCGCTCAAGTCAAGGAAACGTACCCATCTTAAAGACAAAACTGAGGCACAGGGAAGAAGAGGGGTGACTTTCCTAAGGACATAGACCAATTTATTGAGCTCCTCCTTGTAATGATAATCAGCATCAGAGCCAACAGTAAGTACTGTTGTGTCAAGCAGGGCCTTGGGCATTTTCATAAATGAGAAACTAGTGCCAATGGTGGACAGGTGTAGACACAAGTATGGCAAGGAGAGTATGTGCACTTCAAGTATTCCCTTTCCCCAGTCCCTCTGGGCACAACACTAGGGGGCAGACTGCCCACTCATCACTTCACTCAGGATTACAACATCCCTCGGAGTGGGAGTGGGAGAAGACAAGTGTTAGCCCAGCCCGGTTTTCTGGCTGAGGAAGCCAAGACTCTGAGAGGTAAAGTGTCCCACCCAAGGCCACACAGCCAGTAGGCAGTGGAGGCCTGAGTCGACCTCGGATGGCCCGGCTCTGCCCACACTGACCCAGGACCTTCACAGTGCTCCCCATTCACCCCAGGCCCGGTGCCAGCACTTGTCCTGCCATGCCCCACCCAGGATACCCTCTGTGAGTCCAGCCAGACGTGCAAAAGTGGACCTCAGGCCCAGCTTTGCTTTTCGGGGTCACCCGCAGCCTCTCGCCCCTTAGAGCCGAGGAAACAAAGACTCAGAGATGTTTAGCAGTTGCCTCCCAGGCCCCTGGCGAGCCGATGGCAGGGCAGTGAGGCACTCGAGGGCGTTTCTCCGTGTCCCCGCAAGGGTGTGACCACCTTAGCCCCAGCCCAGCAGCTTGCACTGTAGGGTCGGTCTCCTAAGCGTCTCCACCCCCTGACCCTCGATTCCAGTAAGAAAGAGGGGGCCACATGACTTCCACTGTGCAGGTTCCCACCTGCAAAACTGAGGTGGAGGACCCGAAGCGGAGCCGGGTTGGGACTCGGGAGGGGGTGGCGAGTCCCTGTGCTCCGTACGCAACATCCATACCGCCCCGTCCAGGCTCGGAGGGACCTTGTCAGCCCAGTCTGCCGGGACTGGGCCGGGGCCAGGCCAGCCACTCAGATTCTAGGGGCCCGCGCGAGCGCCCTCGCTGACAAAGGCCAAGGCCGCAGGGGCCGCCCCCGCGCGACCCAGTAGGGCCCGGGGGCGGGGAGAGGCGGGCCGACGGGGCGGGCCCGC
>NW_027531286.1:271463-333173 GCF_008692635.1 Crocuta crocuta
CGGAGCCCCAATGAATGGGGGAGCCGGAAGCAGGAAGTGAGTTTGCGATCCGAGCAGCTGCTGCAGGTGAGGCGCGGCGCCCGGGTTTTGGGGTCACAATGCGTCGTCCTCGGGGGACAGAGCGAGTCTGGACCGAACACAAGATCATTCTTTTTCTGTCTTCCATCCAGTACCCCTTCCACATTCATTGTGGCCCCTATGCCAAGGAACCCTCCGGGCAGCAAAGAGTTAACCCGAGGAGGCGGGGGGTGGGTAGTTAGTGCTATTGGGGCGGAGCATCCGGAGTGGTGGGGAAGCGAGGGCGGTATGGACAATGCCCTGGATTGGGAGATCCTGGGTCCGAACGGGGCTGTGAGAGTTCGGTAAGTTTGTTGGCCTCTCTAAGCCTCAGTCTCGCCGTCTGTGAAATGAGTTTTCTTCCAGCTCCGAACTTCTGCGGCTCTGTGCCGCTCCTGGCCGAGCACAGGGAGAGGGTAGGAGAATGGAGGGCCAAGGAAGAGGTAGTTAGAAGGATGAGAGTGAGACAGCTTGCACACCGTCCCGGTGAGGTTGGCGTTATCATCACCCCCATTTTACAGAGGTGGAAACGGAGGCACGGAAAAGTGAAAACTGACTTGATTTTAGAACTCTAGAGCTGAACCAGGTTTGGAACCTGGGTCTTCCAACTGGTAGCATGGAACTCTGTGAACACAGTGGTGGGTGAAATTGAAGAATTCAGAATTCAGGAGAATTTTGAAGAGGAGGCCAGAAAGTCAGAGAAGGAGGAGGGGAGGCTGAGGGCCCCCCCGCGGGGAGCCTAGAGATGAGGGTCTCAGCTTCTGATCTCTCCCTTGTGTTATTAGGCAAAGCTCCTAACCTCTCTGGGCCTCGGTTTCCCCATCTGTAATACTGGTAGTTGAATTCATTCTTTAAGGTTTAGGGGCCCCAGGCCAAATGTGATCCACCAATGTATTTTGTAGTATCCTTGGGGGAATCACCTAACCTCTAAGCCTCAGTTAGCATATCTGGTGAATGGGTTTTGGGGGAGGATTAAATGAGACCACAAGAGAGCAGAGCTAGGTGTGTGCTAAATGATGGCTGTGATGATGGTGATGGTTCTCAGCAGGGCCCATGGCGGACGCCCAGTACATCCTGCCCAATGACATCGGTGTGTCTAGCCTGGACTGCCGCGAGGCCTTCCGCCTGCTGTCACCCACAGAGCGCCTGTATGCCCACCATCTGTCCCGGGCCGCCTGGTACGGAGGCCTGGCTGTGCTGCTGCAGACCTCCCCTGAGGCTCCCTACATCTATGCCCTGCTCAGCCGCCTCTTCCGTGCCCAGGACCCAGACCAGCTGCGCCAGCATGCCCTGGCTGAGGGCCTTACCGAGGAGGAGTATCAGGTCAGTTCTTTTAGGTCATCCTGCATTTCCTGAGGGGCTTCTGGGTACGAGGGACTGCAAGCCTGGGTACAGAGGCCTTTCTCTTTAGATTAGACCAAAGTTTGCAAATACAGGAACCTCCTCTCCCAGAGCCTCAGTTTTATCTGTAAAACATGCATGAGGGTAGTCCGTACCTGCTAGGGCTGCAGTGACCCGACTCCAAGATAAATAGTGGCTGCTGTGATTATAACAGGGGCTGTGAGTAGAGGCAACAGCCGTGGAGATTCAGAAGCGGTAGAGGAATGAGTCCAGGGTAGGAATCAGGAGGTCTGAGTTCTGGACCAGATCTTCCTCTATCATGTTGTGTGTCCCCGCCTGTCCCCTGGTTTTGTTCGTGGGTCTGTTGGTCAGGTAATATGTAAATGCATTGTAGTGCATCGCTGCAATGCAGAAAGACACAAAACAAAACACAAAGATCACTCATCGGATGGTGCGGTGTGCAGCCTTTCCATCCCTCTGTCTGTGTATTGCATACCTACACGTGTACATGCACACGTGTACCAGTTCCTCATTTTGTGTTTTATGTAAATGAGAGCATGCTCTCCATGTTCTTATGAGTCCTGCCTTTTTTTTCTTTTTAATTGAACACCATATCTTGGAGAACTTCTGTAGGGTACCTGAAAATCCACCTCATTCTTTTGGTTGACTGTGAACCATTCCACTGCAGTGTACACCAGAATCAATTTAATCTTTTCCTTGTTGTCGGATATTTAGACTGTTCCTGATTCTTCCTAGAAATAGCACCACAATGAGCATACGTGTGCACTCATATGTGTGAGTAGGATCTATTTCTAGAAGTAGCATTGCTGGGTCAAAGGCTCTGTATGTTTACAATTGATTGATGTTATTAAATCATCTTCTGCAGAAGTTTCACCCAGAATGTATGAGAATGTGGCCTGTTTTTTCTATATGTAAAATAAAGGGATTGGATTGCTTCTCTCTGAGCTGAGGCCCAGGCTGTTTCTTCTACCTTTTTTTAACTTTTAGTAATCGGCATCCCATCTCTCGGCCTTGGTTTACTCATGAAAAGAGTTAACAGTGAGCAAAGTGCTTGGACATAGGAAAGCGCTGTAAGCACTACTGTTTTCATTGGGATATTTTTGTTTGCAAATAGCAGAGGCCCACCTCAAATTGGCTTCAGTGAACATGAAATTCATAACTTCCAGTTTCCAGTCCAGCATGCAGGGAACCTACAAGTCACCAGTCTGTCCTAATGACAAGTAAAAGGCAGGACAACCCAGAAAAACAACAGCTTTTCTTATGTCCTTAAGAGAAGTGAGGCCACAGGGCTAACTGCCGCTCCCAAATTGGAGAGATAGTCAGGTAGGTACGGAGAATCACAACTTAAACGGCAAACATTTATGAGCAGAAGCTTCCCCCACAACCAGCGCTAGGGTAGGAAAACCTAAACCATAATTGACAAATTGCTGGAGGCTCCAGTGTGGACAGCTCTGAGAGTTAAAAATTCCAGAGGGACTCAGTCACAGAAGAGGCCCCCACACTTTTGGGAATTTTACCTCCAGGATCTTGACTTGGTCCTCACAATGAATTTCAGAGAAAAAGCCCCTTGTGCTTCTGGCAGGGGTACGGGAAAGGGAACTGCTTTTGAAAAATGCCAGAACATTCTGTTCTTAACATTTTGCTCTTACGAGGAACTGTTTCACCAGAACCTAATGTGCTAGGGTTTTATCGGAGCCTAACTGACCTGGGCAGAGGAAAATATCCCACTCCAGAGAGTTCTAAATCATCCTGTCCCATCTAAGGGTGGGTAGGGACACAGGACCGAGAAGCGCATATGGAGTTCACAGTCCAGAGGTAAAGGCTCTCTAACAGACTAATGAGACCTAATCATGGGACTATAGAATACTTCCTGTACTCCCACACCTTGCGATCACATTACGAAAGGCCTATTTACAGCAGTTCTTTTTACGTAGGACATCATGTCTGGCTCTCAAGAAAAATAACAGAACATAATAAAAAAGCAAAAAACACAGTGTGAAGAGACAGAGAACGCATCAGAACCAGATTCAGATGTGGCAGGTGCATTGGACTGATCAGCAATTAAAACAGCTGTCATTAATATGCTAAGGACCCTAACGGATAAAGTAGACCACATGCAAAAACAGATGGGCAGAGAGATGGAGATCCTAAGAAAGAACCAAAAATGCTAGAAATTTAAAAACACTAAAAATAAATGAAGAATGCCTTTTCTGGGCTTATTGGTAGACTTGATGCAGCTGAGGAAGGACTCACTGAGATTGAGGATATCCCAATAGAAATTTNNNCCAGAACAGAGCATCTGAGAACTGTAGAGCAACATAGGAGCTGTAACGTATATGTAATGGGAACACCAGAAGAGGAAGAAAGAAACAGAAGAAATATCTGAAACAATTATGACCAAGAATTTCCCCACATTAATGTCAGATACTAAACCACAGATCCACAAAGCCCAGTGAACACTAAGCAGAATATTAAATGTCATAAAAAACTACACTTAGGCATATTCTCAAAGTACAGAAAATCAAAGCAAAAGTTCTGGAAGAAGCTGGAGGAAAAACGATCTTAACCTTTAGAGGAACAAAGATAAGAATTGCATCCAACTTCTCAGAAACCACACGGGCAAGAAGAAAGTGGGTTGGATTATTTGAAGTGTTGAGAGAAAAATCCACCAACCTATAATTCTGTACCTTGTGAAATTATCCTTCAGTAATGAAAGAAGGGGCGCCTTCAGGGTGGCTCAGTCGGTTGAATGTCCGACTCTTGATTTTGGCCCAGGTCATGATCTCGTATCGTAGTTTGTGAGATTGGGCCCCATGTCGGGTTCCGTGTGCTAATAGCACAGAACATGCTTGGGATTCTCTCTCTCCTTCTCTCTCTGTCCCTCCTCCTCTTTTGCCTCTCTCTCTCTTTCTCAAAATAAATAAACTTAAAAAAAAGTGAAGGAAAAACAGACTTTCTCAAACAAAAATTGAGGCAATGTATTGCTGGTAGGCCTGCTTTGCAAGAAATGTTAAAAGTTCTTCAGGGAAAAGAAAAAAGATATAGGTCCAGAACTCAAATCTGCATTAAGAAAGCGAGTGCATTAGAGAAGGAATAAGTGAAGGTAAAATAAAACATTAAAAATTTTTAAAAAAATATTTAAATATTCTCTATACCCAACGTAGGGCTTGAACTCACAACCCCAAGATCAAGAGCTGCACACTCTTCTGAGTGAGATAAGTGTCCCTATTTTTGTTGATTCTTTTTTTTTAAATGTTTTTTTTTTAAAAATTTATTTCTAGGAGAGAGAGAGAGAGAGACAGCGTGAGCAGGGAGGGTCAGAGAGAGAGGGAGTCACAGACTGAAACAGGCTCCAGGCTCTGAGCTGGCAGTCAGTACAGAGCCCGTCGTGGGGCCCGAACCCATGAACCGCGAGATCATGACCTAAGCGAAAGTCGGACGCTCAACCGACTAAGCCACCCAGGCGCCCTGCTATTTTTGTTGATTCTTAATTGATCTAAGAGATAACCATTTGTTCAAACTAACAATAGCAACCATGTATTCGATTAGGTATGCTTATATTCATCTATATTATGTATATAATTTACATATTTATACATACATAAAACTTATGTATGCTTATATACAGGTAAAATAGATGACAGCAATGATACATGGGAAAGAAGACAGGAATTAGAATTATTCTGTTACAAGCTACTCCCATTATCCATGAAGCAGTATAGTGTTACATGAACATGGACTTGGATTAGTTATAAATGCATATTGCAAAATCTAGGGCAGTCACTAAAAAGTGAAAAGGCATAACTAATGAGCTAAGAAAAGAGAGAAAATGGACTCATGTAAAAGGCTCAGTTACTACTACAAAAGGCAGAGAAAGAATGGAAGATGAAAATAGGAATAAACAAGGACAACAAATAGAAAACAGTAACAAATATGGTAGATATAATCTAACCATATCAGTAATCACTTTGAATGTCAGTGGTCTAAATGTACCAATTAAAAGACAGAGATTGTCGGAATGGATCAAAAAACAAGACCCAAATATATGCTGCCTATAAGCAACCCACTTAAAGATACATATAAATTATGGGGCGCCTGGGTGGCTTAGTCGGTTAAGCGTCCGACTTTCGCTTGGGTCATGATCTCGCGGTTCATGGGTTCGAGCCCCGCGTCGGGCTCTGTGCTGACTGCCAGCTCAGAGCCTGGAGCCTGTTTCAGTCTCTGACTCCCTCTCTCTCTGACCCTCCCCTGCTCACGCTGTCTCTCTCTCTCTCATAGAAAGAAATAAAACATTAAAAAAAAAAAAAAAGATACATATAAATTAAAAGTAAATAGATGGAGAAAGGTATGCCATACCAACATTAGCCAAAAGAAAGTGGTAGTAGCTATATTAATGTTGTGAACTTCAGAGTCTGGAGTTATCAGGGATAAAGAGTACATTACATAATGATAAAAGAGTTCTACAAGAAGACAGTGGTCTTTAATGTGTATGTGTCTAACAGAGCATCAAAATATTTGAGACCAAAACTTGCAGAACTACAAGGAGAATTAGATGAATCCAGTACTATAGTTGGAGACATTAATACCCTTCCATCAGAAATAGACAGATCGAGGCACCTGGGTGGCTTAGTCAGCTGAGTGTCCAATTCTTGATTTTGGCTCAAGTCACGATCCCAGGGTTGTGGGGTCGAGCCCTGTTTCAGGTTCCACACTCGGTGTGGAGACATTCTCTCTCTCCTGCTCTTCTCCCCTGCTTGTGTGCTCTCTCTCTCTCAGAAATTTTAAAAATTTATTAAAAATAAAAGAAGTAGGGGATGCCTGGGTGGCTCAGTTAAGCATCCAGCTTTGGCTCAGGTCATGATCTCACAGTTGGTGAGTTCAAGCCCCGCGTCAGGCTCTGTGCTGACAGCTTGGAACCTGAACCTGCTTTGGATTCTGTGTCTCCCTCTCTCTCTGCCCCCCCCCTTTTAAAAATGAATAAATATTTTTTAAAATTAAAAAATTTAATGTTTTATTTATTTTTGAGAGAGAGAGAGACAGTGTGAACAGGGGAGGGTCAGAGAGAGAGGAAGACACAGAATCAGAAGCAGGCTCCAGGCTCTGAGCTAGCTGTCAGCACAGAGCTCAACGCGGAGCTCGAACCCATGAGCCGNCTTTTAAAAATGAATAAATATTTTTTAAAATTAAAAAAAAATTTAATGTTTTATTTATTTTTGAGAGAGAGAGAGACAGTGTGAACAGGGGAGGGTCAGAGAGAGAGGAAGACACAGAATCAGAAGCAGGCTCCAGGCTCTGAGCTAGCTGTCAGCACAGAGCTCAACGCGGAGCTCGAACCCATGAGCCGTGAGATCATGATCTGAGCCGAAGTCAGACGCTTAACTGACTGAACCACGCAGGCGCCCCTAAAAAAATTGTTTTAAATAAATAGATCTACCAAACAGAAAATCGGTAAGGACATAGTTGAACTCAACAACACCATCAGTCAGCTGGATATCATAGACATCTATAGACTACTTCATCCAACAATAGCAGAATATGTATTCTCAAGCTTATATGGAAGATCTACCAAGACAGACCACATTTAGATCTATAAAACATATTTTAACATATTTAAAAGAGTGGAGTAATACAATGTCTGCTCTCAGATCAAAATGGAATTAGATTAGGGGTACCTAGGTAGCTCAGTTGGTTAAGTGTTGGACTCTTCATCTTGGCTCAGGTTTTGATCTCGAGGTCATGAGTTCAAGCCCCACAGTGGGCTCCACACTGGGCGTGAAGCCTATCTAATAAAGAAAAGGAATTCAATTAGGTATTAATAACAGAAAGATAGCTGGAAAATTCCAAAATACTTGGAGATTAAACAACACATTTCTAAATAACACATGACTCAAAGAAGAAATCTCAAGAGAAATTTTAAAATATTTTGAATGAAAATGAAAACCCAGCTTATCAAAATTTGTGGGATGCAGCAAAAGCATTTCTTAGAGGGAAATTTATAGCATTGAATGCATATATTAGAAAAGAAGAGGGGCGCCTGGGTGGCTTAGTCGGTTAAGCGTCTGACTTTCGCTTAGGTCATGATCTCGTGGTTCGTGGGTTGGAGCCCCGCGTCGGGCTCTGTGCTGACTGCCAGCTCAGAGCCTGGAGCCTGTTTCAGTCTGTGACTCCCTCTCTCTCTGACCCTCCCCTGCTCATGCTGTCTCTCTCTCTCTCCTAGAAATGCATAAAACATTAAAAAAAAAAATTAAAAAAAAAAAAAGAAAAGAAGGAAGATCTAAAATCCATAATCTAAGCTTCCACCTTAGGAAAAGAGAAAAAGAAGAGCAAATTAAATCCAGAGTAAATAGAAGAAAAGAAATAAAAAGATTTAGAGCAGAAATCAATAAAATTAAAAACAGGAAATTAGTGGAGAAAATTAATGAAACCAAAAGGTGGTTCTTGAAAATATCAGCAAAACATATTTTGGTCCATATGGGCTGCTGTAACAAAATACCACCGAGTGGCTTATAAACAAATTTATTCCTCAGAGTTCTGGAGGCTGAACATTCAAGTTCAGGGCACCCACATAGTCAAGTTTTGGTGAAGGTCCCTTCCCAGTTTGCACAGTGCTGACTTCTCACTGTGTCCTATCATCATGGAGTGGGTGAACTAGCTTTCTAGTGTCTTTTATAAAGGCACCAATCCTAATGATGAGGGCTCTTGCCCTAAGCACCTCCCAAAGGTCCCACCTTCTAATCCCATCATTGTGGGGGTTACGGTTCAATGTATGAATTGGCATGGGGGACACCAGCATTCAGACCATAATGATTAAAAAGTCTCTAGCCAATCTAAACGAAAAAGAAGTCATAAACTATTAATATCAGAAGTGAAAGATGGGACATCACTATAGATCCCATGGACATTAAAGACATTCAATCAACAATCAATAACCTTCCAAACAGAAAATACCAGGTTGACATGGGTTTACTGGTAAATTATACCAAACATTTAAGGACAACATTATACCAATTCTCTATAATCTCTTTCAAAAGAGGGAAGAGGGAATCCTTCCAAATTAATTTTATGAAGCCAACATTATCCTAATACCCAAACCAGACAAAGACACTAAAAGAAAACTATAGACCAATATCTCTCATTTTCATAGATGCAAAAATCCTCAACAAAATATTAGCAAATCAAATCCAACAATGTTTAAAGAATTATACACCATGACCAAGTAGGATTTATCCTGGGAGTGCACCCATTCATCATAAAATCCGGCACCCATTCATCATAAAAACTCTCTAGGAATAGAGGGTAGCTTCCTCAACTTGATAAAGATAAAGCCTATCTACAAAAACCCTACAGCTAACATCATATTTAAGGGTGAAAAACTTGAGTTTTCTCACTAAGATCAGGAACAAGGCATGGAAGTCCCCTCACCACTGCTTTTCAACATTGTTCCAGAAGTCCTAGCTAATGCAATAAGGCAAGAACAGGAAATAAATAAAAAGTATACAGATTGAGACGGAAGACACAAAACTGTCTTTGTTCACAGAAAATATGATCATCTATATACATAACCCAAAATAATTGGCCAAAAAAACCTCCTGGACATCCTAAGCAATTATAATAAGGTTACAGGATATAAAGTTAATATACAAAGTCTATTGCTTTTAATATAGCAGCAATGAACAAAAAGACTGACATTAAAAACATAATACCGTTTCCAGTAGCATACAAGAAAGTGAAATTTTAAGTTAAAAATACACCAAACTATGTACAAGGCCTATAGGAGAAAAGCTACAAACCTGATGAAAGATATCCAAGAACTAAGTAAATGGAGAGATGGTCCATGTTCATGAACAGGAAGATTCAGTATTGTCAAGACATCATTTGATGCACCTGGGTGGCTCAGTCAGTTAAGCGTCCGACTCTTAATTTCAGCTCAGGTCATGATCTCACGGTTTGTGAGATTGAGCCCTGAGTCAGGCTCTCCTCTGACAGCACAGAACCTGCTTCTGATTTTCTCTCTCTCTCTCTGCCCCTTCCCAACTCATTCACTCCCTCTGTCTCTTTCCCAAAATAAATAAACATAAAAAGAAAAAGATGTCAGTTCTTCCGAACTTTACCTATAGATTCAGTGCAACCCAAATAAAAATCACAGCAAGTTATTTTATTTTCAACACAAACTGAGTAAAGAGGGTAAAGGCCCAGAATAGCTAACACAGTAGTGAAGAAAACAAAGTTAGAGGATCAGTACCACTCAACTTTAAGACTTAGCTATAAAGCCACAGTAATCAAGACAGTGTGGTGTTGGCAAAACGGCAGACAAAAGATCAACAGAATAGAATAAAAAGCCCAGAAATGGACCCCCATAAATACAGTCAACTGATCTTTGACAAAGGAGTGAAGGCAACACAATAGGGTAAAAATAGTCTGAAATTTTCAGCTAATAGTTCTGGAACATCCACATCTGAAAAAAAAGGGGTGGTGGTGCCTGGGTGGCTCAGTCAGTTAAACCACCGACTCTTGGTTTCAGCTCGGATCATGATCTCATGGTTTGTGGGTTTGAGCCCCACGTTAGGGTCTGGGGTGATGGCACAGAACCTGCTTGGTATTCTCTGTCCCTCTCTCTCTGCCCCTCCCCTGTGTGCATGTCTGCACGAGCGCTTTCTCTCTGTCTCTCAAAAAAGAAAAAAAAAGAGGGGTGCCTGGGTGGCCCAGTTGGCTATGCGTCCGACTTCGGCTCAGGTCATGATCTCACAGTTCATGTGTTTGAGCCCCACGTCGGGCTCCGTGCTGACAGCCAGCTCAGAGCCTGGAGCCTGTTTCAGATTCTGTATCTTTCTCTCTCTCTGACCCTCCCCTGCATACGCTGTCTCTCTCTCTCTCTCTCAGAAATAAATAAAACATTTAAAAAAATTTAAAAAAAAAAAGAATGTGGACCTTATGTCTTTAACAGAAGTTAATGCAAAGTGGACCACAAATTTAGATATTAAATGCAAAACTGAAAAACTCCCGGAAGAGAACAGAAAAGGTAGATGACCTTGGGTAGGGAGATGACTTTTTAGGTACAATGCCAAGTATGATCTGTAAAGAAATAGTTAACAAGCTGAGCTTCAGTATAATTAAAAACATCTGCTTTGTCAATGACACTGTCAAGAAAATGAAAAGTCAAGCCACAGACTCTGAAAAAATAACTGCAAGAGACACANCTCAGGGTTTATGGGTTTGAGCCCCACATCGGACTCTGTGCTGACAGCACGAAGCCTGCTTGAGATTCTCTCTCTCCCTCTTTCTCTGCCCCTTCCCTGCTTGCCTCTCTCTCTCAAAATGAATATACATTAAAAAAAAAATAAGAGTTAAAAAAACTCAACAATAAGAAAACAAGCAACCCAATTAAACAATGGGCCAAAAGACTGTAACAGATACTTTACCAAAAAAGATAATACAGATGGCAAATAAGCATGTGAGGAGAGTGTGCGCACACACACTCTCTCTCTCAAAATAAATAAATAAACTTAAAAAAAAAAGTCTATGTGCATTTGATTCCAACTGTATGATATTCTGGAAAAGATAAAACCATGGAGGTAATAAAACTCAGTGGTTGCCAGCCAGTGAGGGGAGGGAGATTTAGGGCAGTGAAACTCTTCTATAGTACAGAGGAGTATACCTAATACTGGATATATGTCACATATTTGTCTAAACCCATAGAACGCACAATGCCAGGAGTGAACCCTAATGTAGACTGAGGTCTTTGGGTGCTGATGTGTCCATGTCGGCTCACCAGTTGTAACACATGTGCTACTCTAGTGGAAGATGTTGATAATAGGGGAGGCTGTTCATGTGTGGGGGTAGGGAGTACCTGGAGAATTTGTATGCTTTTGGCTCAGTTTTGCTGTGAACCTAAAATGCTCTAAAAAATAAGGTATTTTTAAAAAGAAAGTGTGCTCACTGCAGCCGCACATATACTAAAGTTGGGACGATGCAGAGAAGATTAGCATGGCCCCTGCATGGGGATGACACACAAATTTGTGAAGCCTTCCAATTTTTTAAAATTAATAAGTAAATAATAAAAAAGAGAATTATTGGTTCACACAATTGAGGAGTCCAGGGCTAGGTCAGGCTTCAGGCATGGCTAGATTCAGGGGCGCGGTGCTACCATTGTGATGCGATCTTCATCTCTCAGCTTTGCTTTCTTTCCTCACTTCAATAGAGGAGCTCCAGGGTGATCCCTAGTATGAAAAGAGACTCTCTGCCACTTGGAAGTTGCCTGGGCAGGGCTTTTACAGTCTTGCCTCAGCCTATGCCTACATGGCGAGTTAGGGAAGGGAGAGTCCCCCCTTTTCCAGAGGAAGATTGAGGTCTTGTTACCAGGGGAAGGAAGACTTTTAAGTTTTGGGCCTGCAAAAGCTGTAGAGCCCCTGATCAAGGCCTCTCTGGCTCTATCATTCGATGCTTTCAATGCCAGCTTCCTGGCAGGTTGGACGCAGAGGACAGGCTTTCTATAGAAGGAGGCAGTGTGTTTTTTGTTTGCTTTTTTATTAATTTTTCTGCTTATTTATATTTGAGAGAGAGACAGAGACAGGGTGAATGGGGGAGGAGCAGAGAGAGAGAGAAGGAGACACAGAATTGGAAGCAGGCTCCAGGCTCTGAGCTGTCAGCACAGAGCCTGACCTGGGGCTCGAACCCATGAACCACGAGATCATGACCTGAGCCACAGTCAGACGCTCAATGGACTGAGCCACCCGGGCTTCCTGGAAGGAGGCAGTGTCTAAACGGGGCTTTTGAGGTCAGATGAGGTGGCTGCAAGTGGCTGGGAGGGTGCTGGGCAGAATGGGAAGGAAGGTGGATGAGTTTGGGGGCTGCCGAAAAGACTGGTTTGGCTGGACAATGGGCGTGTGAAAGTGTTTTGCGGCCAGACTGGGGCCCTGCCCCCCAATTTCCCAGGCTCGCCTATACTGGTTCCTCTGGGTGTTACCATCTTAGGAGGGGACCTCCCTGGTGTGGGGGGGGCTGTGCTGCCAGAGGTCTCTGATGCCCACCTCCCCCGCAGGCGTTCCTGGTCTATGCCGCAGGTGTCTACTCCAACATGGGCAACTACAAGTCCTTTGGCGACACCAAGTTTGTTCCCAACCTGCCCAAGGTGAGTTGAGGGAAGGCTGGGGAAGGTGAGGAATTTGGGGCCGGTGGGATGGTAGCGGGGGCCCGAGCGGAGCCTTGACCCTGTCACTGCCATGGTGCACGACTCTGGGTGAGCCACCCAGCCTCTCTGGGTACTATAGCCTCCTCACATAGAAGGGGAGAGCAGTGTTTCTTCCTGCCCGCGCTGACCTGAGGGGCATACAAGGGAAGGGTGTGGAAATGTTCTGTGAACTGTTAAGTGCTTGCAGAACTAGAGCCTGGTCATCGCTGGGGATGGTAGAGAGGCCTGGGCATGGGAGTCCCTCCCCGGGACCGTGGATCCCAAGCCCCCCCCGGGCAGATACAGTTCTTATACCAGGGCTCTGAGCGCTAACTGTATATGCAAATTGCCTAGCTGTCCTGCTGAAATGCGGCTTCTGACTGAACGGGTCTGCAGTGGGGCCCGAGGGTCGACATTTCTCAAGTAGCACCAACACTGCTGGTCCATCGACCGTTCTTTGAGCCGGAAGGTCTTGGACTCTGGGAGAAGGGCTGCGGGATGGACGCGGAGGGCCCAGCGGACAGGCTTGGGTGGTGTGGCCGAGCCAGTGGCTCTTCTCTCCTCCCCTGCAGGAGAAGCTGGAGCGTGTGTTCCTGGGAAGTAAGGCTGCTCAGAAGCACCCCGAAGAAGTCAGGAGCCTCTGGCAGACCTGCGGGGAGCTCATGTTCTCTCTGGAGCCACGGCTTCGACATCTCGGGCTGGGGAAGGAGGTGAGGGCCCCCAGCCATGCAGGAGAGTGGAGGGCGTCCTTGAAGCCACCAGGCTTGGGGGGAAGGGTACCGGATAGGCAGTGGGCTTTGCCTCACAGCCTTAGGGAGGAGCGGCTCACACCGCTGTGGCCTTCGGTTTTGTCATTTGTAAACTAGGAAGCAGGCTGGTTGGATGCTTTCTGAAAGCCCTGCACACCGGGGTGGTGTGTGCAGAAGGGAAGGAGAGAAGAGCCGAGAGCGAGAGGGAGCTGGGGAGGGGGAGACGGGAGAGGGGGAGGACAGGCTTCCGGCCTCTGGAGGCCACTGGGCAGCTGCGTGGTGTGAGGGACGTGGCAGGCCCGTGGGGGGGGCCAGCCTGTGAAAGGAGTGGAGCGACAGGGGAGCTAGAGACAGACCCCTCTTTGTTACGTGTGGTACAGTTTTTCCCCCCAGGAAGGAGATGGAGGGGGCAGGGCGGAGGCTGCTGGGAGGAGGTGCCAGAAACCTGGGGCTGTTGGGGGGAGTGTGCTGGGAAGGAACCCCCCCTCCCCTCCGGCAGTTCCTTCTTCCCGTCCATCCCCTTCCTCGACAGGGAATCACCACCTATTTCTCTGGGAACTGCACCATGGAAGATGCCAAACTGGCCCAAGACTTTCTGGACTCACAGGTTTGAGGGTTGAGGAGCCCGGGACAGTGGTGTGACGGGGCCCCCTCACTACTGGCCCCCACTCCGGGTCTCAGCTTGGGCCCAGAGACACTGGCATCTTGGGTGTTTGAGGTGGACAAGACTTGGGAATCCTTGTCCGGGAGTTGGCCTGGCCCCAGTGAAGACGATGTTCACCCTTGGCCGGTGGCCATGATGGAGCTCCCCCACCCCAGATGGAAGGACTTAATGACAGCCTCTGGGCGGGACCGCAGGACGATGCTCTGGTGTCAGAGCCGCCTCCCACTGGGCCCTGGTGTCCACATGTCGGCTCCACCTCCCAGCAGCTGTGTGACCAGTATCATGTCTGCTGCCTCGCGTAGCCCTGGGTTGGCTGAGGGCATGCAGTGCTGGGCCCAGTCGGGTCGGCGCTTAGTAAAAGTTAGCGCTCCACGTGTAGAGCAGAGCTGGAGAGCCTGACCTGCAGCCCACCCTGACCTGCAGCCCACCTTGGGCAGCTTCCCCCAGAGGCCCCGGCCTGCTTTGCTTCTGTATCTTCTCTCCCTGGTATGACCCTTCCCCTACTTCCACCTTGCGGCCCCCTCTGGACTTACTCTTCCCCAGAACCCCTGCCCTGGTCTTTTCCAGAACCTCAGTGCCTACAACACACGGCTCTTCAAGGATGTGGACCAGGATGGGAAGCCCTGCTATGAGGTGCGGCTGGCTTCTGTGCTTGGCACGGGTGAGCTGCTTCACACACCCCTTCTACTCCTGCCTCAGTGCTCCTGGACCAGGGTGGAGGGGGCTGAACTGAAGACCGGGGCTCGTGGTTATGCGGTAGCTGCAGGGAAGAGCAGTCATAATAGTCACGGCCCATGTTGATTGCAGACTTACAGTCATTACCGTGCTCCATGCCGTGCTGTGTATGGTGGCCCCCCTGAAGGGAGCTCAAGCCCCGGTGCTGGTTGTGACAGTAAAGAAATGGGGGGAAACACAAGAGTGAGGAAAGGGGTTCCATTCCACTTGGCAGATGTTACTGCTGCAAACCTCTAATGGGAGCCATGTTGGGGGGCATGGTCCCCAGCACAACAAATAACAATCCACATAAATAATGGGAAGAGAGGCTGGGCCATATGCTCCTTGACAGCCTAGAAGAGAAATCCAAACTGTACATCAGTGAAGGCTTAGTGGAAGAGGGGACCATATGTGTCTTGGAGGTTGGGAATATAGAAAGGTAGGGATGGCTAATGTACTAAAATCCACTTCCTTGATATCAAATACCCTCAGGGTAAAGCCCAAATTCACTGCTGTATCATTCAAAACTTTTTTTTTTTTTTTAATGTTTATTTATTTTGAGAGAGAGAGAATCCCAAGCAGGCTCCGCACTGTCAGTGCAGAGCCCGACATGGGGCTCGATCTCACAAACCAAGAGGTCATGACCTGAGCCAAAACCAAGAGTTGGACGCTTAACCAACTGAGCCACCCAGGCGCCCCTATCATTCAGAACTCTTTGCAAATGAAGAATCTATTTCAGATTTGCCTGAACCAGAAGGGTACTTAACAGGCTTGGGTAATTAAGAATTCCTGGAGAAGGATGGCTTCAAGCACCTTGGATGCAGCTGCTCAGACAGTATCCTGAGAAATTTCTCTCTCTGTGTCTTGGCTCAGCTCTCTGACTTCATCCACAGCATGTTCCCCCCACACGGGGCCCGATAGTCACCAGCCTGGCCACTCCGGCAGAAAGAGGGCCCTATTCTCCCAGAAGTTTCTTCATAAGGTCTGGGAGTGGCTCTAGTTTCCCTATCCTGGGTACCATATTTATCTGTGAACCAATCCCTGTGGTCAGGGGACGGATCTCTAATTGTCTAGACCCTGATCCCAAGCCTACCTCAGAGCCAGGTGATGAGGTCAGCCCCTCCCTCTTACCTGAACTGGAGGTGGTCGTGGTGGGGGATCCTCAGAGGAACATTGGGGTCCATTGCCAGGTGAGAAGGAAATGCATGCAGTGTGGACAGAAATATCCAGGCCCCTATGAGGACCTTTGCAACCTGGCCCTCCCTTTTCCACCCACTCGCCTCCTCCCGGCCCCCAGCGTCATATCCCTGCAAGCCTCCCTCTTAGACTCTGTGCTCCAGCCACGCCCAGCTGCCTACAGTTTCCTGAAAACCCCATGTTCTCACATCCGCTGTCCAGGACTTTGCACAGTCTGATCCCCTTCCCACCTCAGAGGCTTCCCTCCATTTGCTCACGTGATGAATACCTACTCATCCTTAAGGCCATGCTTAGACATCACCTCCAGAACCTTTCCCTGCCTTTCAGTGACTTTTCTGTTCTTTTCCAACCAGCACGCCCAGTAGTTCCCCAGGTTTTTTGCTGTTGTTGGCTACGGGCTCCCCAAAGGGAGGAATTGTATGTTTCATTCACCACTCTCTCCCCAGTGCCTGGCACTTGGTAGAAACTCAGATATTTGGTATGTGAAGAGATGGCTGGGGATCCACACTTCTGGTGGAGGGAACAGTGTGAGCCCCAGAGCGTGGTGGAGGGGGAGTTTACTGGTTGGCGAGTAGTTTGATTTGACGAAGGAAAGGGAGATTGGGTTCGAGGGACTGTAAGCTGGGCCAGTACTTAACGTATTCTCCCCTGCATCTGGGCCGGTGCCCGAGAGCGCAGCTCCGAGCCAGGCTGCCTGGCTGTGCCTGTTGTGTTATCTATGGCTCCGGGCAAATGCCCCCCAAATTTAGTGATGTAAACCCACCGTTTCCTGCTTGCAGACTCTCTGGGTCAGTACTTTGGATGTAGCACGGTAGGAACAGCTGGCGCCTGATGACGATGTCTGAGGCCTTAGCTGCGAAGACTCGGAGGCTGGGGTGGGGGAGGCAGGGGGGTCATCAACAGCCAGGGGCTTGGAATCACCTGCAGGCTCTCACTCATGCACCTGGTGGAAGATGCTAGCTGTCGGCCAGGACCTTGTCAGGGGCTGTCGGCTAAAGTGCCTCATGTGGTTTCTTCACGTGGTCACAGTGGCTAGCATTCCCAGAGAGCCACCGTTTATGACCTGGCCTCAACAGTCACATGGCGTCACTTCCATAGTCACAAGCCTGCCCAGTGTCAAAAGGAGGGATCCTAGGGGCGCCTGGCGGGCTCAGTTGGTTGATCGTCTGACTTCGGCTCAGGTCATGATCTCACAGTTCGTGGGTTCGAGCCCCACATCGGGCTCTGTGCTGACAGCTCAGAGCCTGGAGCCTGCTTCAGATTCTGTGTCTGTCTGTCTGTCTGCCCCCCCCCCGCTTGCACTCTGTCTCTGTCTCTCTCTCAAAAATAAATAAACATTAAAAAAAAATTTTAAAAATAAAAGAGGAGGGATCCTAATGACACATCCTAATGGGGGATGTCACACTGGGAGGTGGGAGATGTCATGTTGGGACATGGGAAATGTCACATTGGCTCGTGGGAGACACCGTGGTTATCCTTTTTTCTTAAACGTGGTCTAGAAGTTTATTCTACTGCTCAGCAACAACACGTAAAACACATACATTCTGTCACTGTTCTGGTCCAAAGTCAAAAACAAGAATCCAATTCCTTCTGGAGCCTCCAGGGGAAATCCTCCTTTCAGCTTCAGCTTCTAGAGGCTGCCTGCTCTCGTTGGCTCCTGTCCCCTTCCTCCCCTCTCTCCAACCTCCTCCTCCTCTCATCATGCCTCCTACTTTGTGTTCACCCTCTTGTTTCCTTGTAAGGCCCGTTGTGATTACAGTTAGGGGATGGCTGTCTTTTTAAATACAGTTGGCCACCCTAGGCTTGAATCCTGCTCTGCCACTTGCTGCCTGTGTGACCTTCAGAAACTTACCTTACCTCTCAGTGCCTTTGTTTCCCCATCTGTAAAATGGAGATCACTCCCCCTAGAGTTGATGTGAGGCTTAAATGAGTTAACATGTGTGGAGCACTTAGAACATTTCCTGTTATGGGAGTGCCTGGGTGGCTCAGTCAGTTGAGTGTTCAACCCTGGATTTTGGCTCAGGACATGATCCCAGGGTTGTGGGATTGAGCCCTGTGGCGGCCTCCGTGCTGAGTGTGGAGCCTGCCTAGGATTCTCTCTCTCCCTTGCTGCCCCTCCCCCTCAGGCACTCTCTCTCTAAAAGTATAAAAAGGACATTTCACATTACGTAATCTATATATTTTTGAAAATGAAAGCTTATGCTAGTTTCTGTAGACAGTGGGGAGTCATTGAAGATCACAGAGTAAAGGAGTATCACGGGGAGGAGCCTGCTGGGCTGTCTGACAGTAGCGACCCTTCTTCCCTCAGAGCCTGCTCTGCATTCTGAAATGACTTCCAGGCTGAAGAGCTACGAATTCCGGGGGAGCCATTTTCGGGTGACGCGGGGGGACTACGCACCCATCCTCCAGAAGGTGGTGGAGCACCTGGAGAAAGCCAAGGTAGGGCTGAGGTGTGCGAGCTCCAGATCCCTGTGGGCAGCAGAGACAGGCGTCAGGACAGGTGGGTGGCCTGACCGACCCTCGCTCCCCCCCACCCCCCAGGCATATGCAGCCAACAGCCGGCAGGAACAGATGCTGGTTCAGTACATAGAGAGTTTCACCCAGGGCTCCATCGAGGCACACAAGAGGGGCTCCCGCTTCTGGATACAGGACAAAGGCCCCATCGTGGAGAGGTGAGGCACCAGCCTTCACCCCGGCTCCCCCCTCCCCCACCTGCCCCTCTTCTATCTCTGCCCTTTTCTCCCCCAGTTACATCGGGTTCATCGAGAGCTACCGAGACCCCTTTGGTTCCCGTGGAGAGTTTGAAGGTAACTTCTGGGAGGAAGGGGGTCAGCTTGCAAATCCTTATCCCATGTCCCCTGAGGGTTCTCCCCCCCCCCCCCCGCCTTGGCAGTAATAATAACAGTGATCAGAACCAGGGGTGGTGATTTACCGTGCAGTACTTAACTGCGTCAGCTCCTTTGGACTCCGTCATCCCACGAGAATTCTATCCTCACTATACAGAGGTGCTTACTGAGGTTGGGGGGTGGCTAAGCCTGGACCCTCAGTTCAGAGCCACTTTGCTGTTCTGCCTTTGCTTTGATCCAGAGCCCAGCTTTGCCACTCACCAGCTGTGTGACCTCCCCAGCTGTGTAAACCAAAGACGAGCATCCTGCACTCTCTTTTGGGTGTCGTGGAAAGTGAGATATTCTACGTAGGCTGCTCGGCACAATGCCAGGCACATGAAAGGTGCTGGGTGACTGGGAGCATAATTAACATCATGGCTGTGAACTTGACTTGGCTGCTGTCATCCCAGAGCAAGTGGGAGGCTGCCTTAGCCCCCATGCCTGTGCCCATATCCCCAGGCATCCAGCCTGAGGACTTAGACTTCTGTGCGAAACCTTACCGTCCCCAGCCCCTGGACATAGAGTCTGGAGTACTCAGCTGCTAGAAGCCAGAGAGATTAGCCTGGGAGGAGAGAGGAAAGCCCCAACAGCCTATGGGGGTGGCTTAGATCTGAGCGCATAGATCAGGCTGAGGGGAGAGGGGATGCAGGTACCAGAAGGGAAGACAGGCGCGCACACTTGCAGCTTCCCTGCCTGGGTCCCGATTCTCCAGGCCTCTCTCAGGGTCAAGACCCCAGAACCTCCTAAGCAGCCTTGATCTCAGAGGCTCCCACTTTTACCCTAATTCATTGTGATTGTTAGAAAACTAGTCCATGTTCACGGTTGCAAATTTTGAAAATACAGAAAAAAAAAATCACCTGTGATGGCACCCACCTCAAGGTTAAAATTGGGAACATACGTTGTGTTTTTTGTGTTTATATAGAGCTGTAAATGTTTAAAAATGTGTAGGGGGGGATTTAAAAATCCACATTTGTTGTAAGTAATGGGAACAATACATAAGTATGTAGGATAAAGTGTGAAATTCCTCCCCTGTTACACTCCGTTCCAGAGGTCACCACAGTTCACAGTTGACTACAGGTCTTCCCAGAGCTTCGTTTAAGCGCGTGCGCGCACACACACACACACACATACACACACACACAACTTTTAATTCGTCCAGGTAAATGAGAACATGCTGGATGTATTATTCTGCCACTTGCTTTTTTTATTGAATATTTTGGATATATTTTCAAATCAGTACACGTTGACCTACTATGTCCTTTTTATTTTTTTATTTTTATTTGAAAATTTTTTCATGTTTATTTCTTTTTGAGAGAGAGAGAGAGAGCAAGAGCCAGTGAGTGTGGGGAAGAGAGAGAGGAAGACACAGAATCCGAAGCAGGCTCCAGTCTGAGCTGTCAGCACAGAGCCGACACGGGGCTCAAACTCATGAACCGCAAAATCATGGCCTGAGCCAAAGTCGGATGCTCAACTGACTGAGCCACCCAGGCGCCCCAATGTTCTTTTTATTTTTACTTGTTTATTCATTTAAGTAGGCTCCACGCCCCGCGTGGAGCTTGAACTCACAACCCGAAGATCAAGAGTCACATGCTCTGCCAACTGAGCCAACCAGGCACCCTGCATGTTTTTTTTTAATAGCTACATAATATTATAATTTCCCGTGACATTCACTATTGTACTACATGTCTAACCGTTACCTGGTGTGATGACATATAGCTGCTGCCACATATAGTGTGACATTTAACCAATCCTTGAGGTTGCTTTTTCTTCTTTGCTGTTTTTTAAAATTGGTTTTTTTAATATTTATTTATTTTTGAGAGAGACAGACAGAATGTGAGCACGGGAGGGGCAGAGAGAGATGGAGACACGGAATCCGAAGCAGGCTCCAGGCTCTGAGCTGTCAGCGCATAGCATGACATGGGGCTCGAACTCACAAACTGTGAGATCATGACCTTAGCCGAAGTCAGACGCTTAACTGACTGAGCCACCCAGGTGCCCCTCTTCTTTGCCTTTTTTAATCATCCTGTCTTCCTGGCCTGGTGTGTCAATTCCTCCTGACAGAGTGGCTCCAGACAGGAAGGCTTTGTCCAGTCTAACCGTTGGCCAAGTAAATCCTTTCTTTGCAAGAGCCTGACCAGGCAGTAGTCTAGGCCAGACCTTTCCGAGGTATAGTTCATGCAGAGTTAACGGGAATTATACCAAGAAGGATTCAGTGCTAAGCAGCAAGGGGTCTTCCCTACAGGACTCTTCAGTACCTCTAATATACAAATGTGCGTTAGGAATCTCTAAGAACTTAGGGATAGAGCATGTGGTGTTATCCAAGCTTATTTAGCCAGGAAGCTCTTTCTTTATGAAGGCTCTTATAGAAACAGCATTTTATGGAGTGCAACTTTGGAAACTGTGCTTTAAGCTAGGAACTCCAATTGCATTAAATCTAAAAGGATCGGTCCCAGCCCTCCTGCATAGCAGCCTTAGCCACCACCTTGCAAGTCAGATGCTCTAGCCATGCAGGGCAGCTCAGTTTCCCCAAAAGGAAGAGCATCTTTTTTACTCATGCAGTTCCTTCCACTGGGAATCTGATCCTTTACCCACCACCCTCTATGTACTCCCCGCAATCTCCTTTAAGATCCATTCTCAGATGTTACCTGGTGAAGTCTTCTCATTACATCCCACTCACCCCGGTGACCTCCATGAAGGCAGGCCCAGGCCTGGGTCACCATTCTCCCCTGTGGCCAGCAAAGGGTATTGGACACAACAGGCATTCAATACATGCATGATGGCTGGCAGTGGGGTGTAGGACCCCTCCCAAGCCCTGCCAGCTCACAGCCCCTCCCTCCCTGCAGGCTTTGTGGCCATGGTGAACAAGGCCATGAGTGCCAAGTTTGAGTGTCTGGTGGCAAGTGCGGAACAGCTGCTGAAGGAGCTGCCCTGGCCCCCAGCCTTCGAGAAGGACAAGTTCCTCACCCCTGACTTCACCTCCCTGGATGTTCTCACCTTCTCTGGCTCTGGCATCCCTGCTGGCATCAACATCCCCAACTGTGAGCTTCCTCAGGTCCCGCCCCTCCAGCACCCCAAGCCTCCAGGGCCGCCCCTCCCCCTCACACACGCGCCCTGGCCACGTGCTGCCCTAATCGGTTCCCCATCCCAGTCTGGTCCCCTTGTCTAGACTCCTTGTCTGTGGCCCTTGATTTTTGCCCCTTCTCCCCGGCTCCCTCCCCGCCTTCTCCAGATGACGACCTAAGGCAGACGGAAGGCTTCAAGAACGTGTCACTGGGAAACGTGCTGGCTGTGGCCTATGCTACGCAGCGGGAGAAGCTCACCTTCCTGGAGGAGGATGACAAGGTGAGCAGCCTGAGGGTCTGGGTCGGGCCTAGCCTCACCTCAGCTGACACGGGAAGGCAGAGGGCCCTGGGCAGGGAGAGGAAAGAGCAGGGCCGACCACTTCCCGGCTTGCGGCTCTGCCACTCGGCCCGTTTGCCCACCTGTCAAACAGTGGAGGCAATTCCTTCCTCCCGGGCTGTTGCAGGAGGGGCCGTGCGGGCCCTCGGCCCGGCAGCAAGGGCATTAGTGGGCTGTGTGGAAGTGGTGGGGCAGCAGGCAGCACGGGTCTCTGCTTGTCTTGCCAGGACCTGTACATCCGCTGGAAGGGACCCTCCTTTGACGTGCAGGTGGGACTGCATGAGCTGCTGGGGCACGGCAGCGGCAAGCTCTTCGTGCAGGTGAGAAGTGCCTGCGGCTCCCCCGCCTCAATGAGGGGAGTTCCTATCTCCCCTCCCCCAGGATGTCCCAGGAGTCTCAAGGGTGCAGGGCCCACAGGACAGTCCAGCTGAGGTCTCCTGGACGGGGAGAGTTGCGTGGCTGAGGCCGGGGAAGCCTGCCTGAGTCACACCCCCAGGACCGGGAGGCTTTGAGGGCCAGTCTCTGGCTGCTCCCAGTCCTGAGGCTGCAGCGAGGTCTGTCTTTGTACTACTGATCCCCGGAGCCTGTATCCCTGCAGGTATTTTAGGGGGTCACTTCTCCCCAGAGCAGCCCCTTCCTGCCAGCCGGCTGGAATGGCTGCAGCCCCTTGACAACCACTCAGGGAATACGAAGAAGACAGACAGCCTTTCTGCCAAGCTGAGAAGAGCCCATCCTGAATCGCTAGCCTGGAGCTGCACAGATGAGATAACCAGAGGCGGCTGGGGCCAGGACAGCGGAGGGAGCGGGGTTCTGGGTTGGGCCTGTGCCCTGCGACGTGGGGCACCTCGCTGAGTGGGGAGGCGGTGGAGGTCAGGAGGATCCAGAGAGCAGCTACTGGGGACAGCAGCCTGGCGTTGGGCCTTGTCCAGGCTTTGAAGTCACAGGGAAATGTGGATAAATGTGGCCACACTGTGTTGTTGGATAAGTCAGTTCTTAGTGAGCCTCATTTGGCCCGTCTGTAAATCAGGGACCCTGCCTCCTACCATATGGGCTATTATGAGGAATAGAAGCAAAGCCCTAGGGCTTGCCTGACGCACTAGGCCCTCTGGAAACGGGTGTTATTGTTGAGACAGTGTGCGCGAGGGTTATGTGCTCTGATCCTCTGTGGGGCTCATAGTCTCCTCTGTGAGGTAGGATAATAGCACCTTCTTCGGGAGGCAGTTGTGAGGAACAAATGGATGGTGCCCAAAAGGCAGTTGGCACATGGAGTGGATAGCGAGGCTGATGCTTATTTGAGGTAGAGAATCACAGGCCGTGGCCTCCACCAGTGTGTGGCGAGGGACTGGGAAGCGCATAGTGGGGCAGCAGCTTTCTGGCCCATCCACTGGTACATATCTGGGCTCCGGAGATCCTGGGTCTGGGTTTTCAAATGACTGGGGGTTCTGAGAGGGCAGCCAGTGTCCCAGGACTGAGGTTTGGAGGCAGCAGCGTGTGGATGGCCTTGAATCCCCGGGCTGAAGTACCGGGCCAGGACAGAGGCACCTTTCCCTCACTCATGTCATGACCCTTCTGCAGGATGAGAAAGGAGCATTTAACTTTGACCAGGAGACAGTGATCAACCCAGAGACGGGGGAGCAGGTGAGGGCGGCCTTGGCGGGACCCCAGGGTGCTGGGCTGGGCATGGCTGGGGTAGCAGCTGCCCCTAAGCCTGCTTCCTGGGCCTCCTCTCCCAGATTCAGAGCTGGTACCGGAGCGGGGAGACCTGGGACAGCAAGTTCAGCACTATCGCCTCTAGCTACGAAGAATGCCGGGCTGAGAGCGTGGGCCTCTACCTGTGCCTCAACCCCCAAGTGCTGGAGTATGAGCACCAGGCAGGGGGGGTGGGCGGAGGGCGTGCCGGTGGGGGGTCAAGACGCAGGCAGCCTCTGACTGCCCCTGCCACCACCCGTCCCTCCCCCAGGATCTTCGGCTTTGAGGGGGCTGACGCGGAAGATGTGATCTACGTGAACTGGCTCAACATGGTTCGGGCCGGGCTGCTCGCTCTGGAGTTCTACACCCCTGAGACTTCTAGCTGGAGACAGGTGAGGGCCAAGGGCAAGATTCTAGGTGTAGGGATTAGACAACCGTATCTACCTACAAGGTACATAAACTGGGTTTAATTCCCAGACTCCAATGCCTAGGCCGGGGGTAAGTCATACCGTTGTGAGCCTCAGTGTCCCTGTCTGTGCAATGGGAGTAATAATCCCGTCCCCTTCTGATGGCAAATCAGATTTTGCTAAGACTCAACAGTTGACTTGCGTAGGACTTCCTCTGGGCCACACACGTTCCTAAGCACTTTACCTGAATGGACTCATTTGTCCCCAGTGTCAACCCCAGGCGGTAGGTGTATTATTACTGTCACTGTAGACATGAGGGAATGGAGGCACAGAAAGATGAAAGAACTTGTTGGGAAGTAGCAGAGCCAGGATGCAAATCCAAGCAGTCTGCCTCCAGAGCATTAGGCTAAAACGCTCAGGTACTAGATGTATTTTAGAAATAAGGTAAGCAACAGGGACATTTTAAAAAGTTACACAAGTATGTTCTGAGGAGGCGATCTTATGTCATCAAAAGAGCATACATTTTAGAGTCAGGAAACTTAGGTGTGAGTCCTTGCTCTCCTTTAAAACTGTGTGACCCTGAGCAAGTCAGTTCACCTCTCTGGGCCTCTGTTTTGCCATCTGTAAACCAGGGATCCTGATGCCTACTTGGTCCCACTGTTGAATGCAAACAAGGTTGGGGACGAGAAAGCGCTTGGGGACCTGGATTGTGGGAGACCCCAGGGAATACCTGCTATCATCGGTGTGGGGTTTGGAGCAGTGAAAGGCGTAGTGGTTGGCAAAGGGGAGCACAGGGCTCATGGTCCTGCCTGGAAATGGCCTTCCTGTCTCCTGGGGCAGCCTGTCTTCCCTTGTGAGCAGGGAGGGAGCGTTTCAGGGAAGAGGAATAGGCAGACAAAGACCCACGGAATGAGGGAGAATACAATGGTAAGAATAATTGACAGTTAATGAGCACGTGCTGTATATTAGGCTCAAGCTCTTGATATGTCTTCAGTCAGGGCTGCAAATGATTCCTTTCTTCTTGGCTCTGGCAGGCCCATATGCAGGCCCGGTTTGTGATCCTGAGGGTCTTGCTGGAGGCTGGCGAGGGACTCGTTACTGTCACTCCCACCACAGGCACTGATGGGCGGCCGGATGCCCGGGTCCACCTTGACCGCAACAAGATCCGGCCTGTGGGCAAGCCTGCCCTGGAGAGGTTCCTCAGGAAGCTTCAGGTAAGCTGGGGGGTGGGGGGGGTCTTACTCTCTAGCACCGCCCTGTAGCCCCCTGATCATCCATTTATTTATTTATTTGTCTTTATTTATTTATTCATTCATTTGACAAGTCTGTATGCCAAGTGTTAGCACATGCCAGGCACTGAGATGAAGGGAAGGCTTATTACTGGGAAGGGAAACAATAAACATGAAAACAATAAGTGATTGAGATCATTTCAAATCACAACAAGAGCTGTAAAGGAAGTAAAACTTGGTGATGCAATAACCAGTGAGACTGGAGGGGAAAGGGAGGCAGATCGCCCTGAGCCTGGGTGGTCAAGGAAGACTTCTTGGAGGAGATGGTATTTCAGCCAGAACTTGAGTGGCAAAGGAGGAACCAGCTATGAGAATATGTGAGAGCAGAAGAAACAGAAAACACAAAGTCTGGTTTGGGGATTGGAATGAGCTTTGTGGGTTGTGGGACAGAAGGAGGCCTGGAGCTTAGCAGGGAAAGCCTGGCTGCCCTGTCACGTGGGGATGTTTAGAGCCGGGACCTTTAGGGGTTCTGATGTCAGTATTAACCAGCTGTGTGATTGGGCCCACATACTCTGCCTTGCTGGGCACCACTTTTCTCATCTGTTAAATGGGATACATCCCCCGCCTCACCTGGCAGGAATCACATGAAACAACATACTGAGCAGACAGAATGTCCTGTTCTCCAAGCCAGCGTGACATTAGGTGTGGTCCATGGATTAACAGAACCAGCATCACCCAGGAGCAAGCTACAGATGCAGATTCCTGGACACACTCCAGATCTGATTCAGAAATTGTGAGAGCAGGGCCGAGGAATATGCATGTCTGCCTGCCTGCTAGGTGAGTCTGACACTCAGTGAAGTTTAAGGATCAGTGAAGGCTCACTCTTCATGGTGCACCCCCTTCCACTGGAACTGGATCCTTCCCGCTTGTTCAACCAATAGAAGGCCCAACTTTTCAAAGCTGCAAATACCTCCATGATTATATTCCTGCCTATTTCCAGAAAGACATTTTTAAAAAAATGTTTTTAATCTTTTATTTATTCTGAGAGAGAGAGACAGCGTGAGCAGGAGAGGGTCAGAGAGAGAGGGAAACAGAATCCGAAGCAGGCTCCAGGCTCTGAGCTGGCTGTCAGGACAAAGCCCAACGTGGGGCTTGAACCCATGAACTGTGAGATCATGACCTGAGCCGAAGTCGGACGCTCAACTGACTGAGCCACCCAGGCGCCCCCAGAAAGGCCTTTTTTAAATAAAAAATATTTGGCCATTACAGGAAAATAAAATTAGAAATTCAAAATAGGTAGATGCAAAATGCAATATGATGTCTTAGATTCTGGAATAGGAGAAGGCCATTAATGGGACAGCTAGTGAAATCTAAATTAAGTCTAGACTTTAGTTGACAGTAATGTACCACTTTTGTACAGTGTTAACCACAGGAGAAACTGGGCAAGGGGCACTGGGAACTCTGTTCTATCTTTGCAACTTTTCTGCGTATCTGAATTATTCGAAAGCAGTTTGTTGAGAAGGAGGAGAAGAAGAAGTCGTCGTCAGTAGATGAAGGAGTCAAATCTGCCAAATCCTAGGCCAATATTGAACTGTGACTGAGTATACGGAACAAGCACAGAGTGTTCCACTCTAGGGACTGAATGAGTTGGAGCTCTATATAAGAGGAGTCATTCAGCAGGATGGACAGTGACCTCGGCAATAGTTTTACAGAAGAAACGGAATATGGAAGCATTTCTGGTGTGGCTATTTGTTTCATCAGCCCCTTCGTAAATGCCAAGAGCACATCAAGGACACAGCATCAGGGAAGATGAAGGCATTTTCATAAGGAGAGGCTTCAGCCAGGGTCACAAACACAGTCCATTCTGACCCACCATGGACTATGAAAATCGGCAAGGTTGGGTATAAGTCTGTATTTCGGTCTTCTTGGAAAGACTGGCATCAACAGGCTCAAGTCCCATGGAAACAACTGCCTGAAATTGAGCAGGAGCCACCACAGTTGGGCATTTGGACATGGCATGACTCTCCGGTTTGCCAGGCCTGCTGTCTATTACCTGTACCTGCCTTAGTCAGGTTTATGATACCACCTGCCTCGCATTGGCATCTGTGTTACCAGCTCTCCAGTTTAAGCTCATGGGGTCTGACATGTCAGCTTGATGAATGTGTGTTCAGTTCTTCAGTGTACTCAGTACTGTTGGGAAGACAGACAGACAAGCTATTCTCTTTAACTGATCCCTCGGAGGTCCCCATTGGTTTTCTTTACTCCAGAGCTAGAAACCTTGTAACCCTGGGTCTAAGAGGAGGAGGCTTACCTGGTGAGAAGCCTCGTAGGAGTCCTACTTTGCCACCTGCAAATTGGCAGAAGTAAGGATCAGACCCACAAAATGTCAGAAACTTGGATGTGTATCAAATGGAATTCCAAAAATAAACTATCCAGCCACTGAAACTAAAAATAGGCAGGTTAAACAGGTTTTAGATTCAGCTAAAGATAAAAGAAAATATACACCATGTAGCACAGAGACAAAGATAGAAATTTTAAAAGAGGGGTGTCTTGGTGGCTCAGTCAGTTGAGTGTCCAACTCTTGGTTTCAGCTCAGGTTGTCTCACAGTTTGTGAGATTGAGCCCTGCATTGGGCTCTGTGCTGAGCATGGAGCCTGCTTGAGATTTTCTCTCTCTCTATTCCCCAGTCCCTTTCTCTCCCTTAAAAAAAAAAATTAAAAAGGAAACAAAAGAAAATTTAAAAGAGAGGTGAAGAGTCATGGAAGACAGTGTGAAAAGGTCTCAGGAAGTAAACTGAAGCTTTAAGAGAAAAGGAGAGAGAGAACATGGGAGAAGACATATTAGAAGAGATAATGGCTGAGAATTTCCTAGAGCTGATTAAATACCCAATTCATAAATCCATCCATAAAGTTTAAGAGTTCAGGGAGGAGAAGGAAATACACTGAAAATAGAAGGAGTATTTAAGAGTAGACACTCTAGAGTAGTCTACTCTTTTTTTTATTTTTATTTATTTATTTATTTATTTATTTAAAATGTTTTTATTTATTTCTAGGAGAGAGAGAGAGAGAGACACAGCGTGAGCAGGGGAGGGTCAGAGAGAGAGGGAGTCACAGACTCCGAAACAGGCTCCAGGCTCTGAGCTGGCAGTCAGCACAGAGCCCGACGTGGGGCTGGAACCCACGAACCGTGAGATCATGACCTAAGCGAAAGTCGGACGCTTAACCGACTAAGCCACCCAGGCGCCCCTAGAGTAGTCTACTCTTAAACACAAATTTCAGAGTAGACACAAAGGAGCTGGAATGCAACTATGGAGAAGACCAAAAAGGCCAAAGTTGATTATTTGAAAAGATAATAAAGTCAAAAAACATTTGACATGATCTGACAAGAAAAAGAGATAAATAAATAAAAGTAGAAATTTTTATTTCTATTTTTGTTATTATCTACACAAAAGTAGAAATTTAAAGGGCATGTAAGTACAAATATATCAACAACTTATGGCAATAAAATTCACAACTTTGGTGAAGTGGACAAATTCTTAGAAAAATAAAACATATTGAAGTCCACTCATGAATAGATGATTTGAATGGTCCTTCAGCCATTATAGAAATTAAATCAGTGATGTATAAAGTCTTCATACAAAAAATACTAAGCCCACAGAGTTTTATAGGTGAATCCTTAAGAATAGTCAAGTGACAAATGGTATCAATTTTACATAAACTCTTCCAGATAATGGAAAAAGAGAAATGTTCTGCACTTCATTTTATGATGCTAGTTTGACCTGGATGCCAAAGTCAAAGATAGTTCCAAAAAGGAAAAATGTAAAAATACCAAAATTCTAAACAAAATCCTAGCAGACCAAATCTAGAAAATACCAACTTGAGTTTATCCCAGAAATGCAAGGTTCATTTAGCCTTAGAAAATATATTTGTGAAAATCACATATTAACAAATTAAAAGAGAAAAACCACCATCATCTCAATAAATTTAGAAAAAATTCTTAAAAGTCCTTTATATCCATTTATAATTTAAAAAAACTCTTAGAAAACTAAAGAGTTGAAAAGAATTTTCTTAACTGATGAAGAACGTCTCAAGGGTGGCTCAGTCGGTTAAGCATCCGACTTCGGCTCAGGTCATGATCTCACGGTTCATGGGTTCGAGCCCCGCATTGGGCTCTGTGCTGACAGCCATTAAAAAAAAATAGCTGTCATCTGTTGAAATACTACAACACTCCCTTTAAAATCAGAAAGAAGACCAAAATAAAATAAAATAAAAATCAGAAAGAAGACAAAAATGCTCTCTATTTCCACTTCTGATCACCAAATTACTGAAGGTCTTAGGTTTTGGAAGGAAACAAGAAGAAAGTAAAGTTTAGGCATTTGAAAGGAAGAAACAAAACTCTTTGTGTTGCAGATTATATGACTAGGCAAGCCAAAAGAATCTACAAATTATTGAAATTAATAAAGAGTTTCACAAGGTTGAATGAAGTCCCAAGAGGGTTTTTCGTGGAACTTGACAAGCTGATTGCAAAACTTAGATGCAAGCATAAATGATCACAGATTAGAGCCAAGACATTCCTTTTTTGTTTTTAATGTTTTTTAATGTTCTTATTTTATTTTGAGAGACAGAGACAGAGAGTGAGCGTGGGAGGGGCAGAGAGAGAGAGAGAATAGAATCTGAAGCAGGCTCCAAGCTCTGAGCTGTCAGCACAGAGCTCGATGCGGGGCTCGAACCTGTGGACTGCGAGATCACTATACCTGAGCTGAAGTCACCCAGGCCTGAGCCACCCAGGCGCCCTGAGCCAAGATATTCCTGAAGCAAAACAGGTTGGGGGACTCATTCCATCAGATACCAAAATTTATTCTAAGATTATTAAGTGTGGCCCTGGGACAGGAATAGACTAATTCTGGTGGAATACCAGGCATTGACTCTGGTATATGACACAAAGGACATTGCAGACCACTGGAGAAGGAAGGGACCATTTAATAAGTCGTGCTGAGACAACACGTTCTTCTTATGGAGAGCCAAACTGGATTTCTACCTTCTGCAATACGTAGTCAATACCACAAGATTAAAGTCTTACATAGGAAAGGCAAAGTTTTAAACTGGCAGAGTTTTAAACTGGGAGAAGAATATCTTTAAGAGCTCATAGTGAAGGAGAATTTCTCTAAGCACAAGAAGCACCAGCCATCAAGGAAAAGATCAGTCTCTTTAACTACATANCCCCGCATTGGGCTCTGTGCTGACAGCCATTAAAAAAAAATAGCTGTCATCTGTTGAAATACTACAACACTCCCTTTAAAATCAGAAAGAAGACCAAAATAAAATAAAATAAAAATCAGAAAGAAGACAAAAATGCTCTCTATTTCCACTTCTGATCACCAAATTACTGAAGGTCTTAGGTTTTGGAAGGAAACAAGAAGAAAGTAAAGTTTAGGCATTTGAAAGGAAGAAACAAAACTCTTTGTGTTGCAGATTATATGACTAGGCAAGCCAAAAGAATCTACAAATTATTGAAATTAATAAAGAGTTTCACAAGGTTGAATGAAGTCCCAAGAGGGTTTTTCGTGGAACTTGACAAGCTGATTGCAAAACTTAGATGCAAGCATAAATGATCACAGATTAGAGCCAAGACATTCCTTTTTTGTTTTTAATGTTTTTTAATGTTCTTATTTTATTTTGAGAGACAGAGACAGAGAGTGAGCGTGGGAGGGGCAGAGAGAGAGAGAGAATAGAATCTGAAGCAGGCTCCAAGCTCTGAGCTGTCAGCACAGAGCTCGATGCGGGGCTCGAACCTGTGGACTGCGAGATCACTATACCTGAGCTGAAGTCACCCAGGCCTGAGCCACCCAGGCGCCCTGAGCCAAGATATTCCTGAAGCAAAACAGGTTGGGGGACTCATTCCATCAGATACCAAAATTTATTCTAAGATAATAATCTTAAAATCTTAAAAATATAGTAAAATAAATTTAAATAAAATATTAAATCTTTAAGATTAAATTAAAAATCCAAATAAAAGGAACACCTAGGTGGCTCAGTCGGTTGAGCATCTGATTTTGGCTCAGGTNAGTGGGTTTGAACCCTGGATCAGGCTCCACACAGATAGTGCAGAGCCTGCTTGGGATTCTGTCTCACCCTGTCTCTCTGCCTCTCCTCCCTCTCAAAATAAATAATTAAAAACTTTAAAAAAATACCTTTTATAGGGGCACCTGNTCAAGCCCCATGTTGGGTGTAGAGATTACTTAAAATAAAACCTTTAGGGGTGCCTGTGTGGCTCAGTATGTTAAACGTCCGGCTCTTGATTTTGGCTCAGGTCATAATCTCACAGTTCATGGGATCGAGCCCCGCTGTCTGCACAGAACCTGCTTAGGATTCTCTGTCTCCCTCTCTCTGCCTTTCCATTGCATGCATGCACTCTGTCTCTCTCTCAAAATAAATAAATAAACATTTAAAAATTTAAAAATATAGTAAAATAAATTTAAATAAAATATTAAATCTTTAAGATTAAATTAAAAATCCAAATAAAAGGAACACCTAGGTGGCTCAGTCGGTTGAGCATCTGATTTTGGCTCAGGTCATGATCTCTCAATTCGTGGGTTCAAGCCCCATGTTGGGCTGTGCTGATAGCTCAGGGCTTGGAGCCTGCTTTGGATTCTCTGTCTCCCTCTCTCTCTGCCTCTTCCCTGCTCACATTCTGTCTCTCTCCAAAGTAAATAAACATTTTTAAAAAATACAAATACAAATAGCTTTTATTCATTAAAAGTTATCATAAACAGGGGTGCTTGGATGGCTTAGTGGGTTAAGCATCTCATTTCGGCTCAGGTCATTATCTCATGGTTTGTGTGTTCGAGCCCCGCATCGGGCTCTGTGCTGACAGCCAGCTCAGAGCCTGGAGCCTGTTTCAGATTCTGTGTCTCCCTCTCTCTCTGACCCTCCCCTGCTCACGCTATCTCTCTCTCTCTGAGAAATAAATAAAAACATTAAAAAAAATTTTTTTTAAGTTACCATAAACAATGAGAGAAGATGAGTCTTAAACCAAGATAGGGTATTCACCACATGTGTGGTAACAAAAGGTTAGTATATAAATAAAAAAGAACTTAAAAAAAAAAAAAAAAAAGAAGGTGAAGAAATGACAACCCAACACAAAAATGAGCAAAACTCATGAACTGGAGAGGAAAATGAATAATACATCAACTTCTGGGAGGATGTTCAACCTCTCGAGGAATGAGGAAAGCACAGCTTAAACCACTTGAGGTTTATACCACTAGCTTGGCAAAAATGAGGAACTGCTAACACCAGCCTGGTATACCAAGTGGTCAGGACTGCCAGCTGCTGCTTCTGGTACCATTGCCTGGTGCAACAACTTTGGAGAACAAGGTGGTCTGATCTAAGGTTGAGCATTCCCCTGACCTCTAGACAAATGATTCTCTTAGAGAAACCTGCATCTGTTCATCAGGAGATACACAGGGTGTCCACAGTGGTGTCAAATGGCAAATAGCACAAGCTGCCCGTCAGCATGGGATGAGATTAAACTGTGTGTGTTTATAAGTGGAATACTGGAACAGCAGTGAGAACAGTGAACAATAGCTCCATGCATGAACACAAATGAATCTCAAACATTAATTAAGCAGACAAAACAAATCACAGGACATAAGCAAAAGTTAAAATAACATGGTTGAGAGCAGAATTCAGGGAACACAGGGAAATGATAAGCACAGAATCGAGGGCCATTTCCTCAGACAGGAAGCCCCAGGATGTAGTCAAGAAGGGAGCTAAACTAACTTGGGGTGCCTGACTGGGTCAGTCGGCTAGAGCATGTGACTCTTAACATCATGAGTTAGCTCCATGTTGGGCATGGAGTCTACTTAATTTAAAAATAATTGAAAGGCATCTGAGCGGCTTAGTCGGTTGGGTATCCAACTTTAGCTCAGGTCATGATCTCGCAGTTCGTGGGTTTAAGCCCCACATTGGGCCCCATGTTGACAGCTCAGCCTGGAGCCTGCTTCACATTCTGTGTCTCCCTCTCTTTCTTTGGCCCTCCCCCACTCACACTCTGTCTCTCTCTTAAAAATAAACAAAAAAAATGTTTTTGGTGTAGAGGCACCCGCGTGGCTCAGTCAGTAAAGCGTCTGACTCTTGATTTCAGCTCAGGTCATGATCTTATGGTTCATGGGTTTGAGCCCTGTATCAGGCTCCACACTGATGGTGCAGAGCCTGCTTGGAATTCTCTCGTTCTCCCTCCTCTGCTCCTCCCCTGCTCATACACATGCTCTCTCTCCTTCTCTCTATCTCTCTCTCTCAAAAATAAATACTTTTTAGAAAATTTAATTTGTTTAACTTTTTTTCTCTTTTTTTACATTTATTTATTTTTGAGAGACAGAACACAAGTAAGCACAGAGCCCGACGCGGGCCTCAAACTCACAAACTGTGAGATCATGACCTGAGCCACCCAGGCGCCCCCCGAATTTAATTTTTTTAAAAAGGAAGGCGCTAAGTCAAGCTGGGTTTGGGTTGCATGGGTGTCTTATTATTTTTTATAACCTATGTATTGCATTCTTTATAACCCATTCATTATAGCATAATATACATAGTCTATATTTTCATATATGAAATTAAAAAAAAAAAAAGGTGATGGTAATGCTCTCTCTGTCTTCAGCTCAAATGAGACAACCAAATGAGAAACACTAGCTTCGCTTTACTGGGCACTTACTACGAGCTGAGCCCTTGATCTACATTTCTCACATATTCAGCACAGTAACACCACGAGAGAGCAGATACCGTTCAGGCCTGGGCACAATTGGCTGCGGCCCCTGGCAAAGCCCCATGGATGCAGGGGGGTGCCTGTCCTAGGCACTGATTCTTCCTGCCTTCGCACAGGTGTTGAAGTCCACGGGAGATGTGGCCGGAGGCCGGGCCCTGTATGAGGGGTACGCGGCCGTCACTGACGCGCCCCCTGAGTGCTTCCTTACTCTGAGGGATACAGTGCTGCTCCGCAAGGAATCTCGGAAGCTCATCGTTCAGCCCAACACTCGTCTTGAAGGTAACAGACTGCTGGCCTCTATCGATGGGGGGCAGGGGGGCCCCATGAGAGATAAAGGAGGCCTGGAACCAATTCCTGGGCTCAGGAAAGGCTACCTGAGGTGGCTCCTGCCTCTCTCCCTCCTGCCATGGTCTTCCGCCTGCCAAACCCCAGCCCAGAACCTCAGCATCTACCACCTCCCCCTCCTACACACTGGGTTGTGCTGCTTATAAGACAGTGACTGGAGGTTTGAGGGGGGCCTGCAGGGCAGGGCTAGTGGAACGGACAGACTCCAGGCTTATGGGGAGGTCAGGAACGGTCCTGGAGATCAGGCCTGTCGGTGCCTGGGGACGAGGAGAGGTCAGGGCAGGCAGTGGGTTGGAGCCCCACAGGCTGGTGGAACCCTAGGGACAATGCGACTCTGTAGAGCCCAGCAGAGACATGAGCAGCCCCGGGCTCCCTCTCCCTCCTCAAGTGGTAGTTCTGTTTCCAAAAGCCTTGACCTTGTCTGCCCTGCACTTAGACCTGTTGTATTAGAGGCCCCGGGGGTCCCAGCCCCCTGCTGCATTCACTTTCCTCTCACCTCCGGGCTCCTCTTTCCTGACCCCTGTCACAGGAGGGATCTAAGCAGAGGTGGTGCCGTGCAGTGCTTAGAGCATGAGCTTTGGAGATGTTCCTGTGACCTTGGCCTAATCACTTAACCTCTCTTGGCTTGAGTGTCATAAAGCCAGTGCTGACTGCGTGCTGACACTGTAGCAAAACTAAATTAAGTACTTCCTTCAAGCTCTTAGTACTTTCCATGGATTAACCCTTTAAATCCTCACCTTAGGGGCACCTGGCTGGCTCTTGAGATCGTGAGTTCAAGCCCCACCTTAGGCATAGGGCTTAAAGAATAAAGGGGCACCTGGGTGGCTCAGTTGGTTAAGCGTCCGACTTCAGCTCAGGTCATGTCTCACGGTTTGTGAGTTCAAGCCCCATGTCGGGCTCTGTGCTGACAGCTAGAAGCTTGGAGCCTGCTTCAAACTCTGTGTCTCCCCCTCTTCCTGCCTCTCCCATGCTCATACTCTGTCTCTCTCTGTCAATAATAAATAAACATTAAAAAATTTAAAAAAATAAAATAAAAATAAGTCCTCACACCATAACCCAATGAGGTAGGTGTTCTCCCCCATTTTACAGTTAAGAAGATAAGCACAGAGACTAAATTGCTCAAGGCTTACAGGTCTTTATTGGGGGAACCAAAAGTCGAATTAAGAGTGCTCTTCTCTACCATCGTCATGGGCAGTTGCAGTTGTGAGAGCTAAATGAGATAACTGCCTCCTGGCAAGGAAAACAACTTTAAGAGGCTCATTTCCAACTCTTTACACTGCACTCCAGAGGTTCTAGGGGACTTGGCCCTGACCCCTAGCAGGCCTCAGAGACCCCTCTTCCCTGACTCACTGGCCTCCAGGTACATGGCCTTTCCATTTCTCCAGCCCCCTGAGCTTGCCCCGCTGCCATAGCCTTTGCACTCAATGTTTCCTCTGCTGGGCACAGTCCTCCCTGATCTTTGGTTAGTCCTTCTCATCATTTTGGTTTCTGTTAAAATGGCACCTCTTGGGAGAGGCTGTCCCTGACCCCTCAACCTAAAGTAATCCCTTCATGCACTGTCCCACTCTGCTGTTTTCCTGTCTGCCTTGCTTCTGTCGGCAGGAATGGCACATCCCCAGCAAGTAGCTAGTGTAGGGCCGGGCGCACAGCAGCTGCCCAGTGCATGTCCAATGAGTAGATGGACATATCATGCCGGACACATGATAAGAGCTCATTACAACATCGTTGCTCTGGTTGTCCCGCCTTGGGGATGGAGAGATGAATCAGACCTAGGCCCTTGTCTCAAGGAGTTCACAGTCCATTAGGAATAAGACCTAGAGAGAAATGATCGCACGCAGGGAGTGTTAATAAGCACCCAAGAGGCCCAAACAGTGGTCTGAACACTTAGAGAAGGGAAGATGACATTCACCTTCAGGGGAATCGGTGAAGCTTCTGGGGAGTAAATGGTTAAACTAAGCTGAAAGAGTAGGTTGGATTTTCAAAGCTATGGTGTTGATGGTGGTGGTGGTGGTGGTGTGATAATGATGATGATGATGATGGTGGTGGTGACTAACTTCTGAGGATTTTCATGTGGTAGTCACTGGGTAAAAACTTTCTGTGATTAACTCCCAGCAACCCAGTGAGGAAGTTATTACTCCTATTGAGACACAGAGGAGCTGTGTATTTGTCTGAGGTCAATAATTAGTGGGTGGCAGAACTAGGATTTGAACATGGGCTGTCTAAACCCAAAGCCTGTGGTCTTAGCTACATGCACCCGCAATGCTACGAGAGCACAAGGTTCTATGAGTGGTAAAGCCGTGGACGTATGATAGAGGGAGATGCTTCCCATGAGTATTCAGGGGACCCTCAGAAGAGCCCGTGAGTTAAATGGCTGTCCTTTTAACTCTGATGGGTGCTCAGAGATACTGATGCTAGTGATACCTAGCACCTGTTGAGCATTCACTCCATGCATCATCATATTTATTTATTTTAGAGAGAGAGTACACAAGTTGGGGAGAGGAGGAGAGAGAATCTTAAGCAGGCTCCATGGTTAGCATGGAGCCCGATACAGGACTCAATCCCATGACCCTGGGATCATGACCCGAGCAGAGTCAGATGCTCAACCAACTGAGCCACCCAGGCACCCTGTGCATTATTGTATTTAATCACCATAGCTTCTTGACAGAAGAGGTACTATGCTCACCCCCACTTTATAGATAAGGAAACTGAGGCTTGGAGAGGTTGTGAAATTTGCCCAAGGTCCCACAGTAGTCAGAGATGAAGTAATTGCTGGACTGTAAGCTCTTAGAAGCCAAGGACTGTCTGTTTAACCTAAGATGGCACCAGAGTATATATTTATTAAGTGAATGAATGAATGAGTGAATGAATGAATGAATGCAGCAGTTTATTGACTACTCCCCCTTTAACGCTTCCTTCTTCATAGAGTTATTATAAGGATTAAATTAGATAATAAAACACTGAGCACAATTTTTGGAACATGGTAACCACCTGCTTCTATGATTATGATTACCTGCTTCCCTATTAAGAACTTTCCCTGTTACTGTTTTTTTTCCTCCTCCCCAGGCTCAGAAGTGCAACTTCTTGAGTATGAGGCCTCAGCTGCTGGCCTCATCAGATCCTTCTCTGAGCGCTTCCCAGAGGATGGGCCCGAGCTGGAGGAGATCCTCACCCAGCTGGCCATAGCTGATGCCCGGTTCTGGAAGTCCTCCAGTGAGGCCCCATCTAGCCAGGCTTGAGACCGATTTATGCAGCTCCTCCCTCAACTCCATCAAACCATGAGTATGCTAGGGGAGGGGCGGGAGCTCAGACCTTGGTGCTACCTCACCCGAGGGTGGTGACACTAACCCCTTCCATTTGTCAGCACTTTCCAGTTTACCAAGTGCTTCTCCTGTGTTATTTGATCTGCACTGCCCTTGGTAGAGTGGGCAAGGCCAGGCTCCTTATCCTGCTTCCCAGGTGAGGGAATGAAGTTCTGAGAAGTGACCTGTCTAGATCCTGCAGGACTCAAAACCTCTCCCAACCAGTGCTCTTCATGTATTACTTTTATAACCAGAAAAATAAATATCAGAAACAACCACCATCCTTGCGTTTGCCTCGCTTCTCATTTGCGTCCAGCAGGGTGATGGGATCCTTGGGGAAGGGAAGGAAGGTCAGTTTTAGGCTCCTCTCTACAACAGGATTTTGATATAGGAACATAGAACAATTTTTGTGCTCCTCCTTTGTGGTATTTCCTGTATTTTAAAATATTCCAGAAGACTAAAAACTATAGAATCTCTCAACTTCAGTCAATCCTAGGATTTAATCTCTTAACCCTGTGTTTCGTGTCTCTGAGCCTAGACTGCTAGAGTAAGATGGGAAGAAAGGACATAGCCCCTTTTCAGCCGGGTTTCAGCCAAGGATGAAGAGGGTGAGGAGTTTAGTTTCACTGCTCATAAACACTAGAAGGGCTCCCCCTCCAGGCCTCGAGGCCAGAGTGTCCTGCCAATAACCCCGAGATTGCAGGGCCCCCAACTTCTGGCTGGGAAGAAGCAAAGATAAACCCTATGCGCTGCGATGAAGGATTGCGCCTCAGCAGGCAGAAACTCAAACGAGCGCAGCGTATCCTGCACGGTGACCTCTAGGCCCTGCGCCGGAAAGCTGAGCGCCCGGAACCTTTGTACGCGCGCTTCCCAGAACCCGGGCGCTATTGGGCGTTGCGCGGCGGCTGGCCGGAGCCGGTTGCCAAGGCAACGCCTGCGAAGATGGCCGCGGCGTCTTCGTCGGATTCCGACTGCGGCCGAGCTGAAAGGTGAACGCCGGGGTCCCCGAGGCCTCCTTTTCTACAAATGTAAAGAGAGGGTCTTGGGCCCTGGGATCTGAGTTCCTGCGGTTCTCGGAGCGCGCCGGCAGTCCTTGAAGGGATTTTAGGGATTAAGTAGGGAAACTGAGGCCCACGGAGTGAATATGCGTGTGTGAGTGAGTCGAGGTCACTCAAGGGAGCCCGCGGTGGAGCCTGGATTTGGATCCAGAGGTTCCGTACCCCTGTTTCAGAGCTCCTTACACACTTCACTCCCTCAAAGTTTTCTTCCTCTCCATTGAGACTGAGCCCCCAACTCTCTCCCTCCTCTCCCAGCAACGAGGCCAGTTCGAAATGGCTGGACGCACACTACGACCCCATGGCCAACATCCACACCTTTTCCACCTGCCTGGGTGAGTCTCTGGGACCAGGAACCCCTGGTTCTGGGGGGATGGAGGAGTTCAGTAGTGAAGCCTCAAGGATTCTGAAACCCCGGGTTTTGGCCCTTTTGTGTTTTCCAGCGCTGGCAGATTTGCATGGGGATGGGGAGTACAAGGTAAGAATATCCCCCCAGCTGAAAGAGAATTGGGGGGTGGGGGGGATATCAGAAATGAGATTTCCTGATGGCTCCAAAGGAGTTCAGCATAACCTGGCACTCATATGTACCCTGGAAAAATACATTTAGTGTTAAATTTTGTTTTTATGTGGACAGTGAAGAGAACATGTTGATTTCGTAATACAGCCTGCAGAAAGTAAAGCAGAACAAGATGCTGCTGGGGATTCTGCCAAGACAAAGCCTATTAATTTTGTTAACTTGATATAATTTCTTGCCGGAAGGGCACATCCCTTGGTTGGAGGTGGGGCATTGGAATCTGGAGAGAAAGTAGAAGGGAGGGAAGAGAGTGCTTTATGTGTATTAAAAGGGCATGGGGCACCTGATTGGCTTAGTCTTTGATGTCCGACTCTTGTTTTTGGCTCAGGTGGTGATCCCAGGGTCATAGGAGGGAGTCCCACCTAAGGCTCTGCACTGAGCGTATAGCCTACTTGGGATTCTACCTTACTCTCATTCTGCTCCCTCCACCGCTTGCATGCTTGCTGTCTCTAAAATAATAAATAAATAGGAGCGCCTGGGTGGCTCAGTCAGTTAAGCGTCCAACTTCATCTCAGGTCATGACCTCGCAGTTCGTGAGTTCGAGCCCTGTGGCAGGCTCTGTGTTGACAGCTCAGAGCCTGGAGCCTGCTTTGGATTCTGTGTCTCCCTCTCTCTCTCTCTGCCCCTCCCCCACTCATGCTCTCTCTCTGTCTCTCTCAAAAATAAGTAAACATTAAAAATTAAAATAAATAATAAATGAGTATAGGTTTTAAGATTAGTCATAAGCTAATAATTGTTGAAGCTGGATGGTGTGTATTTGAGGGTTCATTATATGCATCTCTCTGCTTATATGACTGAAAACTTTAAATAATAAAAAGGTTGAATTGTAAGTTTAAAACATAAAGACAGAATGTAAATAAGTTAATTTTAAAATTAAAGGTACAGGTTTTTAAAAGATTGAGAAGTATTTTGGGCTTAAAGCGGGTTAACATATATTGAAAGTCCGTTTCTGGACTAGACCCTCTTCACATACATACATGTTATTTATTCCCAATTTGTTAATGGGAAAATAGATTCAGAGAGGCTGAGTAGGCTTAGTGAGTTTGTAAAAAGTGGCAGACCGGGGTCTGGTTGCATTCTCAGTCATGTATTTGTTCCACTTCTGCTCAACCATGGGTGATGAACCCACAGCTGGCCTGTTATTTGGGCAGTTAGAAAACAGGTCTGGAACCATACCTTCATGGAGGGTACAGTAGAATTTGGTGGACTTTTGCTCCCAAATTCCTGTCCGTAAAACATTCTGCAATTTGGCAAGCATACAGTGAACCCCTACTGTGTGTCAGGCATTGTGCAGACACTGAAGTCAGAAATGAATTGGGGCACCCTGGTGGCTCATTCATTGGGCATCTGACTTTGGCTTAGGTCATGATCTAACCATTTGTGAGTTTGAGCCCCACATCTGGCTCTGTGCTGACAGCTCAGAACTTGGAGCCTGCTTCAGATTCTGTGTCTCCCTCTCCTTGCCCTTCCCCTGTTCACTCTCTCTCTCTCTCTCTCAAAAATAATAAAGATTAAAAAAAATTTTAAAGACCACTATGCTTAAAAAAAAACAAAAAAGAAATGAATCAGTACACAGTTGGGAAGAAATATAGACACTGCCCTTAATTTATCCATGATATGAACTGAATACCTAGTGTGTGCTTGGCACTGGATTTATAGCAGTGAAAGGTAGAGAAATCACAGCTCCTATAACTAATGTGAAATAGTCGATGCTTTTGTGAAATAACTTTTTTAATCATTTCTTGATTCCCAGCATCTAGTCCAGTGCCTGGCACAAATTAGGTACTCAGTAAATATTTATGGAGTGAACAAGTGGATGTTAAAATTGAATATAGGGAAACTATTATGGGAGCAGCAGGGAGAGAATAGTGAAATCGACCTGGAGGCACCAGGAGGCAGTAACATGTAACTGGGTGTTGAAGGATGAAAGAAATGTATCAAGAAGGTGTGGAAGAGAGGAGGGAAAGCATCCAGGTAGGAGGGAACAGGACAGTGGAAGCACAGAGACTTGGAAGTTTATAGCTTATTTGGGAAAAGTAAATTTAAAGTTAGAAAATGAAAGCCAATAAACGTAGTAGGTAAGGGACACCTCCTAGGTAAGTAGTAGGTAAGGGGTAAGGGGTGGTTCTGTAGGTTAAGTGTCCAACTCTTGATTTTGGCTAAGTTCAGGATCTCCTAGTTTGTGTGTTCAAGCCCCGAGTTGGGCTCCGTGCTGTCTGCTTGGGATTTTTTCTCTTTTCTTCTCTCTGCTCTGCCCCTGCTCGTGCACACTCGAACTCAATGCATACATACATACATACATACATACATACATACATACATAAAATCATAGTCAATACTATTGGCTTGGACTCAGACCTAGATTCCAGTCCCAGCTCTGCCACTTACTTGAGTGACTTTTACCTCACATCTCTAAGTCACAGCTTCCCCATCTGGGAAATGGGGCTAATAATAGTACCTATCCCATAAGTTGTTGAAGGGATTAAATGAAAGGATGCATGTAGTGCCTAGTGTGGCTCCTGGCACGCTGTACATTCTCAGGATCCAGACATTCTGGCGGGAGCATAGCATAGATGAGAAGGTGAAGGCAATCAAGTTGGAAATCACCTCAGAGAGGCCTTGAAGTCCTCACGTGGGAGAACAGGCTTACATGGCGGCTAGAGGGGCTTGGAGGATAGATAAGAGGGTGGAAAAGAACGACTGGGGAGCCTGGTTCTTCTGTCTGTCCACAGAGCACATGCCGTCCGCATACGTGCTTGTGTTCTGTTCCCATTTGGAAACCAGGCTTCAGAGGCCCAGATAGGAGTTTCCAGCACCCCACTGACTTTAGCCAGTGTTCACTTTCTAGAACAGTGCCGGGCACGGAGCAGGCTCTGAGGAAATGGTTCCCGGATGAATAATGAAAACATCATCTGCCGCCTACTCCTTACTAGCCTTCACCACGTTCCATAATTCATTGCCTCATTTGATTTTCACTCTAAGTGTCATGAGATAGGTAGTGCCATTTTGTGGGTGGGAAAACTGAGGCTCAGGAAGTTTAATCAGCTCTCCCAAGGTCACACAAGTTGCAAGCCTCATTGCAAAGTCTCCTTGGCCCACACCTTTGGTGCGCTGGTATAGGAGTGAACGAATGTGCACTAGCAAAAAGCCTAAGCCCAAGAAGGGGGTCAGTGGAGAGGTCTTTAGACCTTGAGCTGGAATAAGCCAGCCTCTTTCTACAGCTGGTGGTGGGGGATCTTGGCCCAGGTGGGCAGCATCCTCGCCTGAAGGTGCTCAAAGGACCCACAGTGATGACTGAAAGCCCGTTACCTGCACTGCCAGCTGCGGCTGCCACCTTCCTTATGGAGCAGCACGAGCCCCGGACCCCAGCTCTGGCACTCGCTTCAGGCCCTTGTGTGTATGTGTATAAGAATCTTAGGCCCTACTTCAAGTTCAGCCTGCCCCCGTTGCCTCCAAACCCCCTGGAACAAGATCTCTGGAACCAGGCCAAGGAGGTAAGTGACGTCGGGGATGGGAAGGAGAAGGCAAAAATGGCGGCCGCTGAGTCATCCTCCTTCCCTGCCGCCTCAGGAGCTCACAGGCTTACCTTCTTCCCTTGCTGTCGCAGGACCGGATCGACCCCTTGACGCTGAAGGAGATGCTGGAAGGCATCCGGTGAGAGCCCCCTTTCCCCTTCATATTCCCTCCCCCCCTCCCTGACCCCCAGCCCCCCTCCTTCATCCCAGTGCTCTCAGTCTGAACCCCAGGGCCCTGTTCCTCAACTGAATCTGCCACGATTGCCCCTCTCCTTTCAGGGAGAAGGCAGAGGTGCCTCTCTCGGTACAGTCACTCAGGTAAGGGCCCTGTGGGGGACCAGGGGGAGGGAGTGGCTGTGGAATGGCCTGTGGACGGAAGTAGGCCCAGGGCATGCGGGTGCCACTTCTCTGTGTGTGCAGGTTTCTGCAGCTGGAGCTGAGTGAAATGGAGGCATTTGTGAGCCAGCACAAATCCAAGTCCATCAAGCGGCAGGTAATGCCCCTTCTCTCTTTATTGCCCTATAAAAAAGATGGACAATTTTTTTTAAAGACCTCGTAACATCAGTGGTAAATTCGACAACCAACCCCCACGAGTGTCACTTTGCAGTTTCCTTTCCAGCCCATGCCACACATATATGGTCACAAAGCTGCAAGGCGTTCTGCATTTCCAGCCAACAGTGGCAGCTTTGAGTTAGTATATGTAGTTATAGAACTTTACATAACTTTTATTGTCTTAAGGGTAAAGATAATATATTTTCATTAGAGAATAACGAGAAGTATAAAGGGGAAATATAGGGGCTTCTGGGTGGCTCAGTCAGTTAAGCGTCTGACTTCGGCTCAGGTCGTGATCTGACGGTTTGTGGGTTCGAGCCCCGTGTTGGGCTCTGTGCTGACAGGTAGCTCATCTCCCTCTCTCTCTGACCCTCCCCTATTCACACTGTCTCTCTCTCTCTCAGAAATAAAAAAAAAAATTTTTTTTAAATAAATAAAGGAGAAATATAAATGACTATAATCTCCCTACCCAGAGGACTCATTCTTACCATTTTGGTACATTTTCTTCATAAATATGCTTTATAATTTGCTTCCCTTGAGTATGTAACATTATATCTTGAGCATTTAAACAGTCTTTAAGAACTCCATTCTTGGGGCGCTGGGGTGGTTCAGTCAGTTGAGCATCCGACTTGATTCCAGCTAAGATCATGATCCCAGGGTTGTGGGATCAAGCCCCCCATTGGGCCCTGCACTGAGCAGGGAGTCTGCTTGAGATTCTTTCTCTCTCTCTCTCTCTCTTTCCCTCTCTCCCACTTGTTCTCTCTCTCAAATAAAATTTTTAATAAAAGGTTTAAGTAAAAAAAAAAAACAACTCCATTCTTAATGGCCCCTTGATTATTTCCTTAATTATTAATTATTTCATTCATTTCATTTCATTCATTTCATTCATAGTTTATGTAACTGTTCACATGCAGATCATTGGATAAGAAATGTATCCCTTTTATTCACTTCATATTTTTCTTAATTATAATTTTAATGGTTTTATTAATGAACCCATTCAGCAATTGGTCAGGAATGGGTGATTCCTGGAATGGGTGATTCCTGACCTTGATCTCATGGTTCCGTCCAGTCCCAGAGCTGTTCTCTGCATTTTAGAAAGCCTCACGGAGCCCTCCACTTCCTGTAGAAGCCACTTGAGCCAACACATTGACTAATGCATGCCTCAGCTTTTGGCCAGCCTTAGACCAATTCTGTTAGAAACACTGTTCTCTCCTGCTGATCAGCAGCTTAGATACACAATTGTCAGTGTCTTTGAGTACTTATAAAGTCATGAAGTGAATTAATTATTGCTTCAAAGATGCAGTTTAGGGGAGTGAGGCAATCTTTCCAAGATATATGTCATAGCTGTATAATTGGGAACCATTAGCATTCACGTTTCTGTAACCTTTCTCTTTCCTAGGCATTGAGAACGATTCCTCTTTTTTAATCTTAAAGATAGTCACACGGGGCGCCTGGGTGGCTCAGTCGGTTAAGTGTCTGACTCTTCATTTCGGCTCAGGTCATGATCTCACCGTTTGTGAGATCGAGCTGCGTGTCCGGCTTTGTGCCAACAGCGCAGAGCCTGCTTGGGATTCTCTCCCTCCCTCTCTGCCCCTCCCCTGTTCATGCATACACATTCTCTCTCAAAATAAACAACAATAAATGTTTACAAAAAAGACACAATGAGCAGTTTTATCCAAAGAAACATTTTGGTCCTGCTAAATTATTTTCATAGGAGAAATTCCTAAAAGAGGGTCATCCTCTTCTCTTTTAAAAGTTTTCTCTCCAGGGGCTCCTGGGTGGTTCAGTCGGTTAAACATCTGACTTCGGCTCAGGTCATGATCTCATGGTTCATGAGTTTGAGCCCCGCATTGGGCTCTGTGCTGACAGCTCAGAGCCTGGAGTCTGCTTCAAATTCTGTGTCTCCATCTCACTCTCTGCCCCTTCCCCACTCACACTCTGTCTGTCTCTCTCTGAAAATAAATAAACATTAAAAATAAATAAATAAAAAAGTTTTCTCTCCAATCACAATTACAAAAGGAACATGTGCCCACTGTAGAAATTCTACAAAAGCCCAATGAAGAAATTAAACATTACCTGTGATTTCATTGTCCAGGTAAACCAATTTTTGTACTTAAGAGTTTAGCCTGCCAGCATGTTTTTTTATTCATCTGTTTTTAAACTAGGATTACACTAACATAATATTTTACCTATTTTTTTCCTCTGAATATCTTCGAAGTGTTCTCTCTGTTATTGAATCTTCTTTTAAAAGTGTGATTTTTCTTTAATGACTACCTGGTTTTTGATCAGATGGAAATTTGTAATTGACTTAAACAATCCTCTTTTGTTAGAAAGTTGGGTGTGTTGCGATAAACACTTTTGTACATAAAACTTCTGTCACGGGGCGCCTGGGTGGCTTAGTCGGTTAAGCGTCCGACTTTCGCTTAGGTCATGATCTCGCGGTTCATGGGTTCGAGCCCTGCGTCGGGCTCTGTGCTGACTGCCAGCTCAGAGCCTGGAGCCTGTTTCAGTCTGTGACTCCCTCTCTCTCTGACCCTCCCCTGCTCACGCTGTCTCTCTCTCTCTCTCTCTCCTAGAAATAAATAAAAATATTTAAAAAATAAAAATAAAAACAAAATTAAAAAAAAACCCTTCTCTCACATCTCTGATACTCTTCCTCCTCCTTTGCTCTCTTTCTTCCTTCCTGTGGTGTCCTTGGGGGGTGTCTGTGGGGCTGGTGTGTGGGGACCCCCCGGCTGACTCCTGGGGTCCTTCTGCAGACGGTCATCACCACCATGACCACCTTGAAGAAGAACCTGGCTGACGAGGATGCTGTGTCCTGCTTGGTGGTGGGCACTGAGAGCAAGGAGCTCCTGGTGCTGGACCCGGAGGCCTTCACCATTTTGGCCAAGGTCAGTCAGTACGGGGCCTGGCCCTGGGCACAGCTGAGGCCCAGGCTGCCTTCCCTCCCTCTACTCCCCCACATCTCCCGCCCCTAGCTTTTGGTAATACACATTGTAGAAAAGTTATAAAATGTAGATAAGCATAAAGAAAAAAGTATACGTCCAAAAATACCACCACCCACAATATCAACTATTCAAGTTTTGGCGTGTCTTTCCAGACATTTTTTTTTTAATGTTTTATTTATTTCTAGGAGAGAGAGAGAGAGAGAGACAGCGTGAGCAGGGGAGGGTCAGAGAGAGAGGGAGTCACAGACTGAAACAGGCTCCAGGCTCTGAGCTGGCAGTCAGCACAGAGCCCGACGCGGGGCTCCAACCCACGAACCGCGAGATCATGACCCAAGCGAAAGTCAGACGCTTAACCGGCTAAGCCACCCAGGCGCCCCTCTTTCCAGACATTGTTATATGGAGACACAGATATATAACTTATAAATAATTTTTTTTTTTTTTTTACAAAAATGGCTTTGTGATACAGGATCATGTAACCTGCTCTTCACATAATAGGAGCTCATCAGTATCTTTCCATATCAATATAAAACCACATTAACTTCATCTAGGACCACGCAACATCCATCATATAAATATACCATAACGTATTTACCTTGTCACCCGTTGTATGTTTATGTTGTTTTCAGTTTCCACTGTTATTAGCGCCAGTGCCATAGGCCTCCTTGCGCAAAACCCCTGGGCAGGCTTACCTAAATACTTCTTCAGGATACATTCCGAGAAGTGGTATAGTTTTGTCAAAGGGCATAGACGCCAACTGCTGCTGAGTTTCCCTCCAAGAAAGTGTACAAGTTTAAACTCTGACCAGCAGGGTGAGAATGAAGAGATTGGGAATTTGAACAAAGAACCAACTCGCAGGGGTTACTTCACGGTAGGGAAGAACAGGGGCACCAGAAAAGTTGGGATGTGTGAGCCTCTCCTTTGCAGATGAGCCTACCCAGCGTCCCTGTCTTCCTGGATGTTTCTGGGCAGTTTGACGTGGAGTTCCGGCTTGCTGCTGCCTGCCGCAACGGGAACATCTATATCCTGAGAAGGTAACCACCTCCGTGGTCTCTGGGGCCAGAAGGAACATCTCAGAAACCGGGTGCTTTCAGGGACTTCGGGGCTGGTATTTGGGAGCAGAAAGAGCTGGGAACTTCGCAGAGGAAGGTGAGCTCACATGCACAGGGGGACATCTGCCGACTGTGTGATGGGCAAGTGGCTGTAGCACGTGAGCAGTGCAGTGAGCGATGGGAAGAAAGAAAAACAGCCTCCCATTTGCAGTATTGCTTTATAGGTATGTGACACTTCTTTATGCATTAGGCTGATAATCATTTTCTAATTCAAGAAATATTTTTGAGCACCTACTGTGTATTAACCATTATATAAGGCATATATATATAGAGGATGTATTGCTAAATGATATAAACTAAACATATGCTCTGCCCTGGGGGAAGACAGATATTAAATTCAACAAAGCAAGATATATTTTGAATTGAGTGCATGCCTTGGAGGAAAAATACAAGCTCAGTGGGCAAAAGAATTAGGGCCAAGGTGATCAGTGAACACATGTCTCTGGCGATAATGTGGAAGGTTGAGCAGGAGCCAGTTGTTCCAAAAATGGGGAAGAAGTGTCGTAAGAGAAAACTAAAGCAAATTCAAGATGGAAAAGACACTGGCATGTGCTCCTCAAGCTTGATGGGCGAGGAGGAGGGTGGAAAGAGATGTGTGCAGACCTGGCATGGCTCGTGGATGGCCTGTTAGGACATGATAAAGATTTTGGCTTTGAAACCCATTATGGGGTTTTAATCAGAAGAATATTATGAGCCATTATATTTTTAAGAGATTACTCTGCTGGGTGGAGAGTAGACTGGAAGGAGGACCAGAGACCACAGGGAGGCTCTCGGATGGGTCATCAGGTGGGATATGATCATCCGATGGTCATCATATGAAGAAAGGGGAGCCATAGCCTGTGACTGGTAGGCAGGAATTACCCCTACTTTCTTGATAAGAGAAACTGAGATTTAGAAGCCGGGAAACAATGCATCTCTGCAGAGCAGACTTCTCATGGATTTCTGATAAATTGCTAAACTGCCTACGTCCGCTGGCACTTCATCTAGCCTAAGGTACACTCACTGTAAGCCGTTAAATGCCAGGCTATCACACAAATCACTGTAGTGAAGGCAGCAGGTAGACTGGGAAAGAAAACACATTTCATGCTGTCCAAGGTCACACAGCTGCTAAGTGGTAAACGTGGAAATAGTACTATGGCCATTTACTTTGAGGCCAAGGTTCCTTCAAGGATAGTCTGTGGGGCTTAGAAAGAGGAGTGTCAGCCAGGGAAGGCGAGGCTTTGAGAGGCTCTGGAGCTTGGAGAATGTGTCTTTATTCCACAGAGACTCCAAGCGCCCCAAGTACTGCATCGAGCTGAGCGCCCAGCCGGTGGGGCTTGTCCGGGTACACAAGGTCCTGGTGGTGGGCAGCACCCAAGACAGCCTGCATGGCTTCACCCACAAGGTGTGGCCTTCGGGCAAGCATCACCCCCCAGCCCCTCCACGTATGTCTCTCCGGTTCCCCTTAGCAAGCGATTCCTTCTGGTGTCCCTTTCCCTGCACTTCCAGCCACCCCTCCTGAGTTCCACCCTGTGCCCTGAACCCTCCCAGGGTAAGAAGCTCTTCTCTCCCAGGGTAAAAAGCTGTGGACAGTGCAGATGCCAGCAGCCATCCTGACCATGAACCTCCTGGAGCAGCGCTCCCGGGGCCTGCAGGCCGTCATGGCTGGGCTGGCCAATGGAGAAGTCCGCATTTACCATGATAAGGCCCTCCTCAATGTCATCCGCACCCCGGTGAGCTGCTGACTCCTCTCTGTTCAGTCCCACCTCTGGGCCTTCTTAACTGCCTTTCCTGGTCCCCACATGATGCCCTTGACTTTTGATGTGTTTCAAAAACATTTGTTGAGGGGCACCCGGGTGGCTCACTCAGTTGGGTGTCTGAGTTCAGCTCAGGTCATGATCTCATGGTCTGTGGGTTCGAGCCCCGCATTGGGCTCTGTGCTGACAGTTCAGAGCCTGGAACCTGCTTCAGATTCTGTGTCTCCTCCTCTCTCTGCCCTTCCCCCACTCACCCACTCTCTCTCCATCTCTTGAAAATGAATATTAAAAAAAAATTTTTTTTAATTAAAAAAAAAAACATTTGGGGGCGCCTGGGTGGCTTAGTCGGTTAAGCGTCCGACTGTCGCTCGGGTCATGATCTCGCGGTTCGTGGGTTCGAGCCCCGCGTCGGGCTCTGTGCTGACTGCCAGCTCAGAGCCTGGAGCCTGTTTCAGAGTCTGTCACTCCCTCTCTCTGACCCTCCCCTGCTCACGCTGTCTCTCTCTCCTAGAAATAAATAAAACATTTAAAAAACAAAAAACAAAAAAACATTTGTTGAGCATCTCATGTGCATAGCCTGTTGGGGGGCATAAAACAGTGTCTAAATCCTGCCTTTAGGGAATTGATGATTTAAGGTGACAGCTAGCCAGAGACACCGCTAATCCAAATACAAGCAAGTCTAAAGCAGAGTGAAGTACTGAAGAAGCACAGAGGGGGCCTAGCAGCTGGGGGAGGTGGTGAAGGATAAATGGGGGTGGAACTCATAAGCCATTTCACAGCACGTGACAGTTTCTCTGGGCCTTGAAACAGTTTGCCAAGTGGATACCAGAGGAAGAATATTCCAGACCGGAAACAGCATGAACAAACGCTGAGAGGCATGGAATGTACTTGATTAAGGAATACAGGTGGCTTTAAGAATCTGGATTCGAGTTTTTCAAACACTAAGTTGTGAGTCATTAAGTAATTTAATAGGTCACAACCAGCAACATAGAAAAGAAAGCTCAGAGGGGGCACCTGGCTGTCTCCATAGAGCACGTGACTCTTGATCTCAGGGTCGGAAATTTAAGCCCCACACTGGGCGTGGGGCCTACTTTAAAAAAAGAAAAAGAAAAAGAGGTACACCAGGGTGACTCAGATAAACGTCCGATTTCAGCGCAGGTCACGATCTCACAGTCTGTGGGTTTGAGCCCCGCATTGGGCTCCGTGCTGACAGCTCAGAGCCTGGAGCCTGCTTCAGATTCTGTGTCTCCCTCTCTATGCCTTGCCTGCTCACACTCTGTCTCTCTCTCAAAAATAATTAAGCATTAAAAAAGAGAAAGAAAAGAAAGCTCAGAGTATATCCCATGTGAAACGTGTGTATGTGTGTGTAAAGGGTCCTTTGTCACAGTAGAAATTTGGAAAGCAGCTGGTTTGAACTGCAGGCCTTTTGTAGGGATGGGGGAGGGGAAAGATGAGGGGGACAGTAAAGGAATGTTGGAATCAGATGTGAAAGGCCTTAAATTGTTCTAACAAAGAGGATAAAAGCCATTGGAAATGCTTTTTGGCAGAAAATAGACATGACCTTGTTCATAGTTTTGAAAGGCATCAGGGTGAAGGACAGACTAAGGAGAAAGACCAGGCTGGGGACCTATTAGAAAGGTGACCCCAGAAGCCCCATGACATTTTAGTCTGGAACTGTGGCTGCGGCAGTGAGGTTGGAGGGGTGATGAGAAATACAGGAAATATTTCAGAGGCAGTGCTGCCCAGGCCTTACGTCACATCTCTATTGTATCATGTCTGGGGCCTCCCAGTTGATCACCCCACCCCAGTCTTGCTCTCCTCCCCACGATATTTTCCCAACTAAGCCCTGGTGTCTCTATCACAGGACGCGGTGACCAGCCTTTGCTTTGGCCGCTACGGGCGGGAAGATAACACCCTCATCATGACCACTCGAGGTGAGCGGACTTCGGCACGGCAAGGGTTTTAGATTTAGGCGTGAAGGTGACAGCTAGAGCCTGGGAAAGAAGAGGTGGATGTGAAGCCTGGGCAGGCCTGGGTTTGGAAAGCAAGGCTCACAGACGCGTGTCCTGTCTGGGGCCAGCTTGTCGGCAGTTGGATATCACTACCCAGGAACCAGTGTCTCTAGTTCACCCCAGTCTCCTCAGAGCTTGCCTGGGTGCCGGGAACATCCCAGTAGTTAATAAGTAACTACTAAGTGAATGGATGAGTAGTAAAACATTATTAAAAGACACACCTTATTCCTTCTAGAAACCCAGGATCGCAGCAGGAAGACAAACATGGACAGAAATGGGTCTATATGAAGCAAATTGGGGGAAGAAAGAAAGGGAATGTAAGGTAGAGCTGGGGAGGACGGACCTGTGTCTCTCTCTGTCCACTTCCCTAGGCGGTGGGCTGATTATCAAGATCCTGAAGCGTACGGCAGTGTTTGTGGAAGGGGGTGGTGAGGCGGGCCCCCCACCAGCCCAGGCCATGAAACTCAACGTGCCCCGAAAGACCCGGCTCTACGTGGATCAGACACTGCGAGAGCGGGAGGCTGGCACTGGTGAGTCTCAGGCAGATCCTGCCTCTTCTTCCCCGTTGCTCTAATTCCAGCAAGAATGGGGGGAACCCGCCTGGGTGCCCAAAGCTCTGGGCACCCAGGCAGGCCCTCTGCCTCTGGAAGTCAAGAGACAGCCTAGGAGGCGGCTTCGGCTTCCAGTAGCTGCCTCACGGTGGAAGGTGCTGTGGGTGAGGGCACGCGTCCTTCAAACGCCCAGGGGTGAACAGTCGCTTCTGGATGCGGGAATTCTCAGAGAGAAGTAGAATTTGATGAGGGTTCTTTTTTCCTATGCAGTTTTTCCTGCTCTTTCATTCATTCTTCCCTTCATTCAGTACCCATGATTCTGCCAGGCCTCGTGCCAGATGCCTTGAAATAGGTTTTGGCCCTGCCTTAGGAGCTCAGTCTCCTTGCTGACGTCACATGCATGACACGTGTAGACGAGCGCTCTGCAAAGGGCTGTTGAGGCTCACAAGAGTGAGGAGATTTGCCTGGAAGCCTGGGAGAGGCTACAGAGAGAGGTGACATTGGACTTCACCCGAAAATGATTACCAGTCCCGCAGCCAGAGAAGGAAAGGGAAGGGAGATTCAGGCAGAGGCACAAGTGGAGTCACAGGGTCCTGTCTGGATTTAAGTGGCATCTGCCGCGTAGCTGCGGGTGTAGTGCAGGAAGGTAGTGGGGGGGGAGGTAGAGCAGAGGGTAGAAAGGCAGGTCAGAGCTGGCTCCAAAAAGGCCTGGAGTGCAAAGCTAAGATGTTTGGTTGATTCTAGGCAGTGGGGGCTGGGAAAGATGTTAAGCAGAAAAATACAGTGACTCGACCAGCTCTGTCTTATAAAGGGACCTTGCTTAGCTTTAAAGGTAAATTAGAAGATAAAAGAGCCAGCAGGCTGTTGTAGCCCAGAGGATCCGAGAAGCAATTGAAACATTCAGGAAATAATGAGGAAGTTCTCTAACGTGACCAAATGTAAACTATGCAAAAATCAATAACGTGGTATATACCAGCTGTAACGAATCCAGAAGACAAATGCAAAGTTTCCATTCACAATAGTAACAAAATTCCTAGAAAATGGCAGTTAAATTACAAAACTGCTGTCAAGAACATAAAAGACCATCTGAATGTTTCCGTGACGAGACTCTCAGGGTAGCAAGACCCAATGCTTTAAAACTGCTGATTAACAGCTTCTAAAATTAATCCAAGAAGATAGCAGCATTACTGTGAAAATCCCAATAGGGCTTATTTTGAGGACTTGACCAGTGAATTCTCTCTCAGTAATTGGGGGGTGGAATTTAAGAATAAGGGGACCTTTGGGGGTGCCTGGGTGGCTCAGTTAAGTGTCCAACTCTTGATTTCGGCTCAGGTCGTGATCTCAGGGTCATGGATCCGAGCCCTGTATCAGGCTCTGTGCTGACAGTGCAGAGCCTGCTTGGGATTCTCTTTCTCCCTCTCTCTCTGCCCTCCCCCCAAATAAATAAACATTAAAAAAAAAAAAAAGATGAGGGGGACATAGCCTCTCAGCAGAAGGAACTATATGAACTATAAAGCTGTAGGAGTTAGTAGCTGTGGTATGATACAGAAATCGATATCGATCCAGGGTACACTTATAAAGTCCAGAAACAGACCCTTGTATATGGGGAAAGTCAGTATATGTCAAAGGTGTTGTTTCAAACTAGTGGGGAAAGGAGAGACTGTCCCCAAAACATAATGAGGACTGCGTGCTTCTAGAAAAAAAAAAAAACAGCCCACGCAGGACACCCCTCTCCCCTGCCTCTGCCCTCGCCTTCCCTCCAACACCAGCCCTTTGTGCGCCTCTCCTCAGCCATGCACCGGACCTTCCAGACTGACCTCTACCTGCTGCGTCTCCGGGCTGCCCGCGCCTATGTGCAGGCCCTCGAGTCTAGCCTGAACCCTGTGTCTGTGACGGCCCGGGAGCCCCTCAGGGTGCATGNGGGGGGGGGCAGAGGGGCAGAGGGCAGGGGTGGGTAGGAACTCCTCAGCTCTAGAGCCAATTCTGAGCCCACTAGGCCTTGTGACCCCCTCTCACCTCCCACAGGCCCAGAGACCAAGTCTCTGCCTTCCTTTAGGAGGGTGCTCTCTCTCCGTCTCTCTGCTGTGCTGCCTCTTCCCCTCAGCTGGCCGTGGAGGGGCCGCTCTCCAGCTCCTTCGGCCCACGCTGTGCCTCAGACAAGCCCCCAGATTTGGGGCAGGGCACGCAAGTAGTCACCCTGGGACGTCCCTTCCCAGCACTGGAGGGACTCTGACCGCTACGGTACAACGAAGAAAGCTCTTCGGTTCAGTACCTGCGGGCAGCCTGGGGGCTAGGGCTGTCTGCTACAGGGAAGGGAAGTCCTGACACTTGCACGGGACGAGGAGCCCCTGCACTCAGACACAGGTGACCTCAAGGTCATCTGGGCTAAATGGGTCCCAGAGGTGTGCTGTCTGACTCAAATGGGTTTCCAGTTTCTCTTTCCCTGAAGGAAGCAGATAGATAGGGGAGAGACTACAGAGCAACTGAGGGTGAGAGGGAGGAAGACGAAATCATTGTGGCTGCCACAGGATGAGAGTGGGGGGTAGTCAGGCCCTGGGAAGAGCGGCAGAGACAGCAGTGAGGCCATAGGCGGGAGCCGGGGCTTTCATCCCCAGGCCAGCTCTGCCTCTGGCCAGCTTCTGAGGGGCCTACGTCAAGTTCCTGCCCCCCTTGGCTTTTGCTGATCCCAGTACAAACTGGAACCAGCCTCCAGGCTTCTGAGGGGCCTGCTGAGGGGCAGGACAATGCATTAGGGCACTTGATGATAGCGCAGAAGGCCAGGGCCAGGGCACATTGGAGTCAGTGCCCAAGGCTACTGTTCCTAAGGGCTTTCTCCACCCACCCCACCTTCTCCACAGGTTCAGGGCCTGGGCCCCACCTTTAAGCTCACGCTTCACCTGCAGAACACCTCGGCAGCCCGACCCATCCTGGGGCTGCTGATCTGCTTCCTGTACAACGAGGTGCTCTACGCCCTGCCCCGGGCCTTCTTCAAGGTACTGGGCCGCCTCACTGAGACACAGAGCGAGAAAGGCCAGGCTAGGGCCTGCTTAGGTGCCCACAGAGCCCTAAAGGGTTGGTGGTGAGGGAGCTGGCAGGTGGCCACAGACCAGGCTGGGGTGTGGCCGGGTCCTCTGGGGAGGCGCCCACGACCTGCCTCAGCTGCTTTTCTCGCAGCCCGAGAGAGGTCTCCGCGAGCCACACAGAAGGTTCTGGGAGAACAGCCAGAGCCCAGCCTCTCTCAGAAGCCTGTTGGTGCTGGGATCCCAGAGTCCGTCCTGCCTCACAGCCATGCTTGTGGTGGGATTGGAAGCCTCTTTCTGCCCCAAGGAGAATTTTCCACAGAGTGAAGGGCTTGATCTCTCCCCAGGTCCAGATTTGATCCTAAGTTGGGAGGACCAGAAACTGAGAAGGACTCTGGGTTTGGTCTGAGTTTAATCCCAGACGGACATGCCGTCCTGGAGGGCCCACTGTCCTCACTGGACCCACGTGCCCCGTGAAAGGGCCCCGCCCGCCCCATCCGGAGTCCGCTGGATTCAGCTGCTCTTTTGGGTGTGAGAGTGCTTTGGAATCTGCCAGCCACTGTCCAGGCATGAGAGCTGATCTCCTTACCTATCTGTCCCCAAACCCAGGTCCCCTTGCTGGTGCCAGGGCTCAGCTACCCGCTGGAGACCTTTGTGGAGAGTCTCAGTGACAAGGGCATCTCAGACATTATCAAGGTAGGTCGCCTGTTGGTACCATGTGGGGGAGACAGAGTGAGGTGGCCAAGGCCCTCACATGGCCGCCGGGTCAGGGTGGGTGTCTGCAGCCTCCCCATCCGCTTTGACAGAGCCCTGGTGGCCTGTCACTGGGGCCGGTGCAGACCAGGCTGGGCTTGGCCTTTGCAGGGAGCAGGGAGTAAAGGCGGGATTCCCTACTGCCATGGGCCCTTCCTCCGTAGGTGCTGGTGCTCCGTGAAGGCCAGAGCGCACCCCTCCTGAGTGCCCACATCAACATGCCCGTGAGCGAGGGGCTGGCAGCCGCCTGACCCCTGGGCTGGTGGTAAAGCCCCTGCAGAATCAGGACCAGGAAGATTCAGCCGCTTCCACTGAGCTGGGCAGAGTTAAAGGCCCCAGGCCCGTTCCCCGAGCAGCAGTGTGTTGGGGCCACAGTTTCCTTCTCCTCTCCTAAGTGTCCCCTTTCCCACCACCCTGACTGCTGGGTGACTTATAGCAGCAGGCCAGTAAGTACCCAGGAGGTTCAGCTCCTTCTCCCTCAGGAAGATGCAGGCATTTGCCCACTGGACCTCTGCTGCCCCTCCAGCCTCCCCACTTTTGTCCAGAAATCACACCCAGGGCCAAAGGAAGATCTCTGAAGTGGTCAAGGTGGGAGGAGGGGCACAGGCCCAGCCTTCTCCGTTGCTGCTTTCCTTAGGCACATCACTCCCGTGTTGCTGCAGGCCCAGGCCGGAACTGCCGCGGCCTGGCCTGGGATAATCAGAGGCTTTTCTTGGGTGAGACTGAGCCCCCTCTTGCTCCCTGGGGTTCCAGAAGCTTCACTGATGCTGCTCAGATTACAGGCAAAACACGTGCTCTGATTTCCCCTGTGAGCTGAACAAGGGGGCCTAGGGAATAGTTGCCTCCCCACAGGGGCCTTTCCTGAAATCTTGGGCTCAGCCAGCATCTCAGGCCTGCGATGCTCCATGAAGATCGCCAAGGGAGGAAGTGGTGCCAGGAAAGCATAGGGCACCCACGCAGGGAGCTAGTGGCGCCAGCCCCCACCGGGCTTCCGAACACAACTGCCACTCCTGACTTGGATGCTCGGGTCCAGAAAGAGTCCCGGGAGAGGAAGGCTCAGTTAGAGCAGAGGTGGGGCTGGGGTACGCAGGAGAGGCATTTCTGGGCCCTGTGGAGGTGGCACAGTAGGCAGAAGCCCAGAACAGCTCTTCTGTGCCCTGGAGCCCAGCTCAGTCCCATAAGTGGAAGCTTACTGGGCAGTGGCGTTAGCTGGAAAGGCATGGAGCAGAGGTGTTAAGTGAGGCTAAAGACTGAGGGAAGGCACGTGTTAAGACTGCACGGGCCAGAGACCCACAGTCCTGGACCTCGGTGCCTCCTGGAGCCCTGGCTGGTGTCCTGGCCCACTTCACAGCCCTGTTAGCCTGGTGCTACCAGGGCCGCCTTGAACCACTTAGGAGCCAGGAACCTTGCTCCCTGAGCACCTGTCTTTTCCTCTGTATGACCAGGTGCAGCCTAGCAGATGATTTGGGCTTGTGGGAAGTAACCAAATCCTTCTGCGCCTTAGTTCCCCCCATGTAAAATGAGGCAGTTTGTGACCAAATTCAGCTCTAGCATCCTGTGACCTTGGCAGCCCCTCTAGAGGGGAGGTTTGACAAGAGTAACTGCAGAGCTTTTGTCCTCCATGGCCAGTCAATAACCTCTGTGTCCAGGACTCTAGTGAGGGACCAGGGTGACACAGCTCTCAGCCTGCCCCAAACCCTCCCAAGGAATGCCTTCTGGGACCAAGTGAAGAAAGAATGGAGTATGGACAAAAGAAAGAACCCAACCCCCTCCTCTCTGCACAGTCTGGCCACTTATAGACATAGATTAATTGGGTCAGGGTGGTAATGGGCCTCTAGATCAAGCCAAGTGAGGTACAGTTGGACCAAGCTTGACGTTTAACCTGAAGAGCTTCCTAAGAGAGCTTATCAGAGATGGAAAGGCATGGAAGAAGGTAGAAGACCCCTATCACTAGAGCTCTGTCACTGGGGCTAGGCTATCTCTTCACTGGGCCATATGACCATATAATCTCTTCTACCCCAATCATGTGATGACATGTGTGAGCTTGGAACACGAAGTCTAGTTTGAAGCTCTTCATGTTGATGAAAGTGGAGAAACTTCCTATACCCAGCACCTAATGAGAGTTTGTGTGATGTAATACGATGTACCTATTATTAAAAATACATGAACTGCATTGATGCGGACAGGTATACATAAAGCAATATGAAACCAGGAACAGTGCATGGTACTCAGTGCACTCACTGGTTAGAGCTCCAGAAGACTGTGTACATTAGGGATGAGGGGAGTTGGTATATTTTTAAGAAGTATTTACCTAAAACCACGTACCTACTTAGTACTATGGAATTAGTTTATAACAAGAAAATTGCTCTCCCCATTCCCCACTACTGCTCCCTTGCTTCAGTCATTTTCAGTTCTCTTAGCTATTCTTTTTTAAGTAATCTGCATCCAGTGTGGGGCTTGGACTCACAACTCCAAGATCACGAGTCACATAGTCCACCGATTGAGCCAGCCAGGTGTCCCCATTAGCTATTTATTTTAAAAATATGCTTATACTACTCTTGCTTGATTTATCATTCTAGACACGATCTATTGGCTCCCTGTTGTAAAAGGTGATGCTTTAGCTCTCTTGTGGAGTACTTTGCCCCCTTTTCTCCCTAGTTTTTAGGTAAATCAATACTTACTGTTTAGATTGCTATTTATGTTACTAAGTGAAAGTTATTCCCTACAGAGCCAAAAATTGGGCTATAATTAAATTACCTTTTAATTTTTCATGGAGTTAATAATTGCCTTTTTTTTCATTTGCTTAGTTTTCTGTATATAACAAGTATTCATTCTTCCCTCATCCAGTCTGACAGTTCCTCTTTTTTTCTGGATACTTCCCATCATCCCATGTCTCAGTGAGGACTGTTTTCTCTCTAAAAATACTGCAGAGTATTTCTCCTGACTAGACCCTCTGATTCCTGGGCCCTGTCTCTTCATCTTTATAGTTCTTGTACCCCTCATTTGGTGAAGTGTATCCACAGGTACTGTCTTTAAAAAGTCACTAGAGTTAAAAATTTTTAACACCCTGTCTAAAACCTTCTTTATCCCACTCATATACATGTGTGATAGCAGGTCATAAAATTTGAGGTTGAAAATAATTTTCATGCAAGAAAATCATTTTTAAGGCAGCATTCCCTTGTTCTGATTTTTGGTAATGCTGTTGAGACGTTCCATGCCATTTCTGCTCCTGGCCTTCTCATTCCAAAACGCCAGGACATGCCTTACATGTGTGTCATTATTTGCTGTGCTGTGGGATGGAGATGTATATCCTTCACTTCCACAAAATTTTGTTTCTTGACTGATTTCCTCCCATTTTCTCTCTTCTCTCTGGAATTCTCATTAAACCCAGCACCTGATAAATGGTAATTCCAGAGAGAAGAGGATTAATCATCTGTTTTTCTTCTCTCTTCTCTCGTATTGTCTTTCTGTCCCTTGTCCTGAGGAATTTTTATCTTTCAGCTCTTCTCTGGAACTGTTTTTTGAAATTCCATTATGTTAATTCTCCATTCTTTCTGTTCTGTGTTCAATCTTATAATGTCTTTGAAAAGATATTGAGGTCACCAAACCATCAGTCTACAAGTGACTCCTACAGACTTATTTCAACATCCGCAGAATACACATTTTCCTCAGCTCACATGGAATGTTCGCCAAGACAGACCACATTCTGGTCCATAACATATGCCTTAAAATTTAAAAGAATGGAAATAACGCAATGTCTGCTCTCAGGTCAAAATGGAATTAAACTAGAAATCAGTAACAGAAGGATAGCTGGGAAGTCTCCCAAATACTTGGAGATGAAACAACACTTCTAAATAGCACATGGGTCAAAAAAGAAGTCTCAAGAGAAATTTAAAAATATTTTGAACTAGGGGCGCCTGGGTGGCTCAGTCGGTTGAGCATCCGACTTCGGCTCAGGTCATGATATCACGGTTCGTGGGTTTGAGCCCCATGTCGGGCTCTGTGCTGATGGCTTAGAGCCTGGAGCCTGTTTCAGATTCTGTGTCCCCCTCTCGCTCTGCTCCTTCCCTGCTCATTCTCTGTCTCTCTCACTCTCTCAAGGATAAATAAATATTAAAAAATTAAAAAAAATATTTTGAACTAAATGAAAATGAAAAACACAACTTACCAAATTTGTGGGATGCAGCAAAAGCAGTACTTAAAGGGAATTTTACAGCACTGAATTTATATATTAGAAAAGAAGAAAGACCTAAAATCAATAATTTCCACCCTGGGAAACAAGAAGAATAAAAGCAAATTAAGGGGTGCCTGGATTTAAAAATCCATTTACAGGCTAATCCCTTTTTTTTAAGATTTTTTTTTTTTTTAAATCTCTATACTCAACGTTGGGGCTCAAACCCACAATCCTGAGATCGAGTCACACACTCCACTGACTGAGCCAGCCAGGTGCCCCTGTCTATAGGCTGATCTTAAGAGACAAGACAATTGAAAGTAAAATACAGATTATTTTACTGTATTTGGACTAGAAGGGAACTTAAAGGGCATCTGTTTAAAAAGAAACAGTGAACATATGTTCTAGTCAAATATTGAAATGATTTCATCAAAGGTCAGAAACAAGTGAAGGTGCCCACTATTTTTCTTCTACCCATACAGAAGGGGCAGGAAGATTAAGAGGTATAAAAATTTTAAAGGAAAAACAAAACTGTCTTTTCACAGACTATTTTATTATAAATATAGAAAACTCAGAAGAGTTTATAAGTTTTAGGTTTGCTGTACACAAAAAATCTATTTTCCTAAGCCAGGTACAATAACAAAACATTATCAAATACTTAAGAGTAAATCTAACCATGGAGCGCCTGGGTGGCTAAGTCAGTTAAGCGTCTGGCTCTTGGTTTCGGCTCAAGTCCTGATCTCACGGTACGTGAGTTCGAGCCCTGGGTCAGGTTCTGCACTGACAATCCAAAGTCTGCTTGGGATTCTCTCTCCCTCTCTCTCTGCCCCTCTCCCACTCATGCACTCTTGCTCTTTCTCAAAAATAAAAGAAGAAATCTGGGGCACCTGGGTGGCTCAGTCAGTTAAGCATCCTGAGCATGGCTCAGGCCATGATCTCATGGTTTGTGGGTTCCAGCCCAGCATCAGGCCCTGTGCTGACAGCTCAGAGCCTGAAATCTGCTTCAGATTCTGTGTCTCCCTTGCTCTCTGCCCCTCCCCCACTCATACTCTGTCTCTCTCAAAAACAAGTAAACATTAAAAAAAAAAAAGTCTAACCAAAAGAGGCATGATCCTTACAAGAAAAAGTATATAACTTTATTGAAAACATCTAACAGATACACCATGTTCATGACTGAAAAATGCAATTTCATATGGATGTTGATTTTCCCCAAACTGATCTATAGATTCAGTTGAGTTCCATTCACAATCTCAAAGGGATTTTTATTGGTGGAACTTAACAAGTGGATTCTAAAATTTATGTGGAAGAGCAAGGACCAAGGATGGATCTTAGGGAAGTCGTACGATAGGGCCAGGTAAGATGACCATTGAGACAAAAGGGACAAATAAACTGCGGTATATTCGGCAGCTCGCTATCCAGCAAGGAGAAGGAATGCCCCACAGCGGTACACACTGATTTGACTAAATCTCAGAAACATAATAGTGAGTGGATGAATAAACGGTATGATTCCATTTATATAAAATTCAAAAACATGCAAAACCCATACAAATGTAGGTAATGCGAAGGCAAAGCAAGGGAATGATGAAGACGGTACAGTGTGTTCTCTACCAGGGAGGGTACAGCAGGGACTCACAGAAGTGGGGTCCATCTCTTCTTAATGGGGGTGGGGAGGGAGTTTCTCTTTGTTTCATAAATATTTTCTTACATCTCCTTACTAACAGCTCCATCCTCTGTGGGCATGGGCAGGGCCTGTCAGAAGGATGGACTTCTCTGAGGGTTCCTGGAGGAAAAGCC
>NW_027531286.1:333374-359466 GCF_008692635.1 Crocuta crocuta
GAAGCATCTGTAGACTTTTTCACTTAATCCCATTTTTGGTCCAGCCCCTCCCTCTCCCCTCCCCAGTGCCCCTGAGACCCAAAGCTGCTTGGAATAGCCCCCATCTCTGCCCTAGAAAGGTAGCTGCTTGGCTGCGAGGGGTGGGGTGTGCCCTGGGGGGAGGGCAACCCAGCTGCCCCTCATAGAGGCAGTGGGTCGGTTCCCCTACTGTCAGTCCCACACCTTGCTTTCCATGGTGCCAGGACAGTTCCTGAGCCTCTCCAGGACTCGGGGGGGGGGGGGCAATCTGGCTGCCTCTCAGGCCCTCCCTCTAGGAACATTTAATTACCTTCTAACTCCCTGCTACGAGGGTAAATGAATGAGCCTCCATCCACTTCCCATCGTTCACAACATCATCAGGTTCTTTGGTCTATTACGGTCTCCCTTCTACTTACTTTCTTACTTGTAAATTTATATCTTTTATTTCTTTACACTCATTTTAGATTTTAAGAGGAAAGAGAGGTAAACCCATGTGTTTAAACTTGCCACATTTAACGGGGAGTCTATTTACTGTATATAAATAAAACTGTTTAACAGGTAGATGCAGAGAGTCCAGAGCGGAGGAGCTTAGCCTCTTGAGAACCATCCTTCAGAGGCCTGAACATCTCCACCTGATTCCTCTGCCTTGATTTTGCTACCCACTTTCCTCAGCTGTGCAAGGTGAAGGGGAAAGCGTAACGATCTGGGTTCAAATCCTGGCTCCTCCATTCACTGCCCCATGATCTTATCACATCAGCTCTCATAATTGCTGCCCCTGGTGCCAGATTAGCCAAAGAGAGGCAGGGAGAGTGCCGTGGTGATGCTTCTAATTACAAAGCGCTGAACCAGGGAAAGAATGTTGCATTCCCGTTCCCTGGATCACTATGTGCCGCCCAGGCCTTCTGTGCCCCAGGTCTGCCCCCGCCAAGGCCACAGGAGGCAGAGCCCTGGCCCCTCACGCCCTCAGGCGTCCTGTGGGTCCCGTGCCTGACAATGAGAGGAACCATAAACAGCAGCCCTGGCAACAGGGAGGGACGAGAAACCCAGAAAGAGGGAGGGAGTCCAAGAACGCAAGGGGGTGCTTCATTAACCTGGCTAAGGGGTGATCAGGCTGGTCAAGCAGCCCCTTGCCAAACCCACCACTATACTAGAGGGTCAACGGAGGCAGAGACGCGGGGCCCAAGCCCTGGACACTGGAGTCCAAGCTGGGCAGGGGCAAGGCCAAGGACGGGACTGGAGTTGCCGAAAGGCATTAAGTACCAATGCACCTCCCCTCCGGAGGCGAGGGGCGGGCCTGAGATGAGTAGGAGCCCCCTCTCCTACTCTCCTCTCCCTGAACAATTCTGGCTCCTCCTGGACTCAGGAGGCCGTGAGACCCACATCAGCTGTGGTCTGGAAGGTGATCCCGTCTCCAGGCAAGGGGGAGGCCAGGAAGGGCCAGAGCCAGACAAGGACCCAGCGGGGCCCCAGGGCCGCCTGCAGGTTGTGGCCAAGGCCCAGATCATAAGAGTGCTGGCCCCGAGCCCACTCCCACGTGGTCTGGCCCCGCAGCAACAGCATCCCATGGAAGAGCAGCCCGGCCCCGCACAACAGTGCACCTGCCACGCACGTGTCGGTCACAAAGGCCAAGGCAAACTGCGCCAGAGACACTCTGCCTGCAAGGAGAAAGCAAGAGGGTCAGGGAGCAGCAGTGGGCCCAGTCCCCCCAAAGCCCACTCCTGCCCTTACCCTCCACCGCGAAGCAGGGCTCATTCCTCTGCTGAACAAATGCTCAGTGGCTGTTCCCCAGCCAGCCTGCACTGGTGAGCCGGGCAGACACAGCTCCCTGCCCGAGGTCCGCCTTCCGTTCATCGTAAACTTGTGAGCACCTCCCGTGGGCTAGACTTGGTACCAGGCACCAGAATGAACAGCAGACAGGCCGTCTAGCCTCAGGGAGCTCACAGACAGACAAGAGATCGCTTTTCAGTTGCTTAATCACCGCTGTGATGTGTGTAACAATGGAAAAGTACAGCAGCTTCTGGCCCACGGTAGGTGTAAGTGTCCACTAATCAAATGTACGACAGGAAGTCATGAAACATTCTACTCAGTGAAAGGAGCCAGACGCAAAGGTCACATATTATATGATGCCACTTACGTGAAATGTCCCAAACAGGCAAATCCAGAGACAAGACTGTAGATTAGTGGTTGTGAGGGCTGGGGCGGGGGATGGGGGGTTGGGGGGATGGGGAGGGACTGTTTACTGGGCACAGGGTTTCCTTTGAGGGTGATGAAAATGTTCTGGAATTAGTGGTGATGGTTGTATGACACTGTGAATGTACTGAATGCCGCTGAACTGTGTACTAGAAAATGGTTAAAAGGATGAATTTCATGTTATATGAATTCTACTTCCATAAAAAAGAGAGGCCGTGTGGCGAAATGCCAAGCAGACGTATTAGGCTTAAGGAAGTGGATTTCATCTGTTTTAATAAAGTGACAGCTTGGGTGGGGCCTGAAGGAAGTATCTGCTAGGTGAAGAGGGGAGAAAACATTCTGTCTGAAAGTCCTGAGGCAGGATGGAGGGGCGCCCCCCGGGAGACCCATGCATGGATGTTTCTGGAAGCTCAGGAGAGAAGCCCAGGCCGGACATGCATGGTTGGCGCATAGGCAGTTCCAACACCTGCCAGAGTGAACAGTAAGACGGAGTCGGCACCGTGATGTCAGCAGCAGGTCCTTTGGGACCCGACCAAGGAGAGGGAAGGGGCGCCTGGGTGGCTCAGTCGGTTAAGCGTCCGACTCTTGATTTCAGCTCAGGCCCCGATCTCACAGTTCGTGAGTCTGAGCCCTGGGTCAGGCTCAGCGCTGCCGGGGTGGAGCCTGCTTGGGGTTCTCTCTGCCCCTCCCCCACGCTCTCTCAAAATAAATATATAAACTTTAAAAACACAAGTAAGAAGAGAGAGGGAAACCAGAGAGAAAGAAGGAAACCCCGCAGGATGAGCTGCTGGAGAATCCAGGATACGAGCCATCCAGGAGGTGGGAGGCCAGCAGTTTTATGAGGCTGAAAGGTCTCATGCCCGGGTAAGTCCTTCAAGAAGCTTGGCTGCTGGGGTGCGTGGGTGGCTCAGTCGGTTAAGCGTCTGACTCTTAAGCATCTGAATCTTGACTTCAGTTCAGGTCACGATCTCACGGTTTGTGAGTTTGAGCCCCCGCATCAGGTTCTGTGCTAGCAACTCGGAAGATCTTTGGGATTCTCTGTCTCCCTCTCTCTCCGCCCCTCCCCTGCTTGCTCTCTCTCTCCCTTTCTCTCTCAAAAATAAATAAACATTAAAAAGAAGAAGAAGAAGACACAGCAGCAGCTAGGCTGCTGACAGAGAAGAGCCAGGAGGCAAGAGCTAGGAAGGAGGAGGATGTGGGGTGACGAGAGGGCTTGTACACGTGGGAACACCTGGAGGAAGCGTGTAGAGAGACGCTGGGTTAGCAGAAGGAGAGGCAGGTCCACAGGGAAGCTTCTGAGCAGGGAGGAAGGGCCAGACATCCTGGAGGCAGTCAAGTTGGATCTGAGGGCAGGACGATTCTGGCCGTACCAACTGACATCCCATTTTCTCCGTGACGGACTGAGAGAGGCGGGGAAGAGGCGACTGGGAAGGTCAGAGCCGCAGTCATTAGAGGGAGCAAGCTTACGAGAACCAGGAGGGCCAGGCAGGGCCGAGGGCCTGCTGGGGTCCGCAGCCATGAACGCGGCATGGTACCAACGGCCACGAAGTACCACGCGTCCGGCGGCTCTCAGTGGCCAGGGACAGACACAGAGAAGCCAGGAAGGCACAGTGGCAGGAAGACCGAGCCAGGGGGTTGAGGTGTCGGCAGAGGAATGGTGGAAGTGAGGATTCCAAGCTGGGTGTGGGGGCAGTGAAGAGGGGAGGGCTGATGGACAGAAAGGTGAGGGCCGGGCGCTCACGAAGCAGGTGTCCTGGCGTGTGGGAGTGAGGGCTGGCTGCAAGGAGAGGAGGCGGGGAGCGGAGAGAGGGGTGACCGGCTCATAGCGCGATTTGGGAGGTGACACAGTTTGGCCTCTGACAAGGTCTAGGGTGGACGTGGGAGTGGGGAAGGGAGTCCAACGGAGAAGGTCAAGAGGCTGAGCAACTGGGACACTGACTGGGCTGTTCACCCAGACTTTCAGACACCCATGGTCTCACCAGGGCCCAGGGCTGAGCGGGCAATGGCCGCAGGGAGGTGAAGCCGGAGGGCTTGTGTCTCAGCGGAGGCAGGCGGTCATCAAGGAGGCAGAGGAGGGCTGCTCAGGGAGCCAGTGGGCAGAGGAAAAAAATCCCACGGGGCCTCCCAAGGCCTCCGCCCAGGCTGCAGGGAGGGGCCCTTGGACAGAGCTGGGTTTGGAGAGAACGAGGAGACACAGTGACTACTGAGTGGACAAGGAGTTTAGTACCTGGGGGACAAAGCTACACAGGGGACCTGGAGGGGTCAGGAGGAAGAAGTCAAGGGAGAGAAAGCCCAAAGCATCTCAGGGGGAGACAACAAATAGTATAAAAAACTAGTGGGGCTTTTATCTTGGGAGGGGGGTGTCAGAAGAGGAATAAATCTGGCATCCAGAACGTGGCCTCTCAATCAGCCTTCTGATCCATGGCCTCCCCTCCCAACTCCCAAAGCCTGGAGTTCCCCTGACTATAACTTGCACTGGCTCCCTACTGTCAAGTCAGGGCTGGCTATCTCCTCACACCAGCATTCAGGGCCTCCCCCATCCAGCCTGAACCTACTCCCTGCCCAACCTCTAAGCGTTTGCTCCGGCCGCTCCCCTCACTCAGAATGCGCCCCCACTTGGAATGCTCCCTCCCCATCCCCACTTGAACTCCCACTAGTCATTCCTTCTGTGCCCACACCTGGAACCCTTCCCCGATTCTCCCAGCCAGAACTCTGTACCTGTGTCAAGGCTCTGTATTTTACTGTACTGCACGCCCAGCTGAACCCCAGGCTGCCCTCACCCTCCATAAATGACACCGGGACTGGGTCCCCAGGACACTCCCAGGACAACCAGCCGGAAGTCCTATCCCCCACGAGAATGGCCCACTGCAAAGGCCTCTGCCTCTGCGGATGCCTCCCAGGCTCCCCACCTGTGAGCAGCATCAGCCAGGGCAGCAGGAGGAGGGCGGCGGTGTGGAGGGGCGCATGGGCTCGCAGGAGGGCGGACAGGGCAGGGCCCAGCAGCACAGAGACGTGGAGCAGGACGCCCGCAGCATGAAGCAACAGGCACAGGAAGGGCCGGTAGTTGTGGAATCCCACGCAGCGGCCCAGCAGGCGGCAGTGGTGATCCCGACGAAGGATGCAGATGCGGCAGGCAGAGCAGTGCCCACTGCGTGGTGGCACCTGGCTTTGGCACTGGTAGCAGTAACTGCAGAGAAGGAACCACAGAGTCGGTCCCCCCAGCAGCTCTGAGCGCCTCATCATGCCCAGTCAGCCTCTGAGCCCATCCTGAGCCCATCCGAGTGAGGACAGCCGCTGTCCTCACTAAGCCTCGGGTTCATCATACATAAAGGCAGGCTGAATGCCGCTTCCTGGCCCTTCCAGTTCTAGCACTGAAGGTCTGAGGGCTCTTGCAGCTCAGACATCCAGTCCTAAGGCCTCTAACATCCAGGAGCAAACTTCTCACTTCCTCCGTGCTCACCACGTTGGTCCAAGTCACCAACGGATTACTGGATTACTGCAACAGACTCTTAATTATTCTCCGATTCCAGCTTTGTTTCCTCCTGGTATAGTTTCACGCCAGCAGCCAGACTGATCCTTAGAAGTCTAAGTCATGCCCTCCTCTTCTGCTCAAAATCCCTACAGTGGCTATCCATCTCACTGCCAGTAAAAAGCAAAGCTCTCAATGTCCTGCAAGGTCTTTCCATCTCTAACCTCTCTCCTCCCTTTCTCACTCCACACCAGCCACACTGGCCTTCTTGCTGTTCCGGCAACATGCAAGGCAGATAACTGCCTCAGAGTCTTGGCAGTGTCTATTCCTTCTGCCTGGAATGCTCTTCCCCCAGATCCCCACACGGGTAACTCCCCCACCTCCTTCAAGTCTTTGCTCAAATACCTACCTTGACTACCCTATTTAAAACTGCAGCCTGCACACCATTTACTCTGCTCTTTTTGTCTCCATACCACCCACATCTTCTAACATTCTGTACAATTTGCTAATTTATTAGACCTATAACTTATCATTTGCCCCCTCCCCCACTGAAATCAGCTCCAAGATGTCAGGAATCTATTTCATGGTACCTCCAGGGCCGGAACAGTACCTTGCACATAGCAAGTGCTCATTGAATATTTGCAAGTGAACGAATGACACTTATTGAAGATCTACCATCCCAGGTTCTAAAAGAGTGTTCTGGCTCTAACACGCGGATCTTATAATCTGGTAGTAACATCTTCAGGTCCTAGGGCTGCTCCCGCAGTCCAAGGCTCCTGCTTTCCCCCCCTCGCCAGATCCCGCGCCCCACTCACGCCCAGCCCTGGCCCAGACCGCGGCCGGCCAGCATCACGCCCCGGATGCTGGGGTCGGAGCGCAGGAAGAGCCCCACGTTGCCCAGCAGGTTGAGCAGCTGGAAGGCGGCCAGCACTAGCTGCAAGGCCCGAGCCAGGGGTCCCAGCGGGGGCGGCCCGGGACCCAGAACCAGCACATAGGCCAGCTCCAGGCCCACAGCCGCGGCCCACAGCGCAGTGAGCACGAGGGGCAGCCGCGCGGACGACCCCTCCGCGCTCCCCGCCGCCCAGGGCTGCCCCATGGCCTGGACCCACCGGCTGTCGGGTTCCGAGTACCCCGCCGCTTCCGTATTGGGGCGGGAATAGTGGTAGACGGACGCCCGCTACGACCAATAGAAGCTCTGACGGGAGTTTCAAGTCACAGGGAGCGGCCGGCAGATGCAGACATGTGATTGGACGACCGGATGAGCCAAGGAGAAGCTTGGAATCCCGTTGGCGCAGGGAAGGACAGCAAGGTATAGCTCCGCCCACCGACGAAGGCCCCGCCCCTCCGCAAAAGCCACGCCCTCTGCTCTGGCTGGCCGTTTTGGAGGATTGAGTTGCAGTCTCGGCGGCGTCGGGGTTTCGCGGCTCAGCACATTCATTCCCCCTCAACCCCCCAGCCGCCCCGATATTAATAGCCCTGCATCGGCTCATCCAGCTGGCCTGGAACCCCTTCCCATGCTCGAGTGTCTCCATCACCCCAGAAAACATTCAAACAGCTCAGCGCCTCGCTGCTTCTGACTGTGAAATGGGGATAGGGCTCTCTCTTTCCCACCAGCGCGGCGCTGGGAGAGCGTAAGGAGGCGGGCTAAGGGGCAGCTTCTAGAGCGGTCTACAGCCGCTGTTGCTATCGTCATCTCCGTTGTACACATGAGGAAACAGAGAGGGCCGTAGCTTTCCCGCGGTCACACAGCGCCCAAGAGGCGGAGCCGGGCCGGGAACCCCGAATCTCCACCATGGGATCCACCCCAGCACCCCCAAATCCTGCAGTCCCCTGGCCCCAGGGCAACCTCTCTCCTGGTCCCGACCCGAGCGCCCTCGCCCCCATCCGGCCCCTCCCTCCTCCCCCATATTTAGCGCGAATCCGATCCGGGGCTGGGCCGGGCGCTACTTAACGCGGCCCCCGAGTTCTGGAGAGCGCCGAGCCGAGCGGAGCCGGGAGCCCGAGCAAGATGATGATGGTTATGCAGCCCGAGGGTCTGGGGGTCGGGGAGGGGCCCTTCGCGGGCGGCGGCGGTGGCGGCGAGTACATGGAACAGGAGGAGGACTGGGACCGCGACCTACTGCTGGACCCGGCCTGGGAGAAGCAGCAGCGGAAAGTGAGTGCTCACCCATTTCCAGATGGCAAAACTGAGGCCTGAGAACCCGGGCGGTTTGTCCTTGGCATCTCAGCAGGTCTGGGGCAGAGCCTGTCTTAACCCAGGTTGCCACGTCCTAGCCCAGGCTCTGCCCGTCAGTCCTCTGCCGTCCCCCAGGGCTGGAAGAGAGGGCTGGGAGTCCTCATGAGGGGTGTAGGATAACAAGTAGAATTTCTGGGGTCCCCACTCCCCAGGGTTCGTTACCCAGTGCCCACTGCCCTACTTCTGCTGGCTAAAAGGTATTGGTGAAGCCTAAGAGATCCAAGTTTGGGGAGTGTGGGGAAGATAATCTTTCTTCCCACACCCCCAACTCTCTAGTTAAATATCCTAGACCCCACCCAGAGGACTTCCCGCTGGGCAACTGGTGGACCTGGGAGTGTGGGGAGGAGGGAACCATCCTAGACCCCTCCCCACTCCCTCCTCTCTGTTCTCTCCACCCTAGGGTTCATTTCGACTCCATCCCAATTGTCAAATGAAGAAACTGAAGCCCAGAAAAGGGCAGAGATAGAACCCAGATCATATACTGTCAGAAAACAGGTCCCCCCGAACCTGAGAGTCTTTGCCCCTTGCTTGCCCCACCCCCACTCCTTCCCAAGATACCTCTTCCCACCGCAGAGGCCCTAAGTCTGCTGAAAAGGCCAGAAGGTCAAGGAGGAGGGGAGCCTGGGTCCCCTTACACAGTAACCCGACGCTCCGGCCAGATGGACACTTTGTGCTGAGGCAGCGCCTTGAGGGAGCTGGAGTGGGGCAAATGGGCAGCTGCTGCCCAGGCCCAGCCGTGTAGGGCGCCCGGGCCCCCTCCCTGATCTATTTTCACTCCCAGACATTCCCAAGTGGAGGGGGCAGAACACCTGGGTTCCCAAAAGAGAAGATGATCCGGGCTGGAGTGAGGAAACTTTGGGGAGTGGCAGGCCGGGGGTAGGGAAGACACCATGAAGTCATCAGACCCTGTTCAGCATTTGCCAACAGTGTGTGACTCCAGGAAAGGGCAGCGAACAGGAGTGCTCAGTGGAATTTGCAGGATCTGAGAATCCTAGGGTTTAGAATCAGAGCATTTCTGCTGGGTTAGATGACAGGAGGTGACCCCAGAGTCCGGGAGGCTCAGCTGACTAGGCTGGGGTGCCCCGGGTGACACGTTTTCCCTCAAGCTCCTGCACCTGTCTCCGAGCAGGGCTGCGGTCCTTGGGTCTGGCCATCTCCGGGTGATGTCATCCCTGCCCCTGGCTCCAGCTGCTGTCTCTTCTGCCACAACTCCTATCCCTACCCCACCCACCATGTTTCTCTCATGCCCTTCGAAAGACACACGCTAGTCTGTAACTTGCCTTGTCACTTAACAAAATATCAGGAATGTCCTTCCAACTCAACCTAGAGCCACTCGCCTCATCCATTCATTCAGCGGCTGCACAACGTAAATGCTCTGTAAATTCATCAGCATCCCTGGGAGTGGCCATTCCGGAGTTTCTTTCTCCTCCAACATGAGCATCTCGGTGCTAGTGCTCAGCCCCGCCCCACCCCTGCTCTTCCTCTGGGTCTTGGAGCACTCCTTCCTGTTCCTGCCTGATGCCTGCGTCCTCTTCATTCAACCTCATTCAAAAACATTCGTTCAGTATTTCTTGGGGAGGTCCTACGGCAGGCCAGGCACTGTTTTAGGTGTCAGGAATTCAGCAGGAAACAAAATAAAGCCTCTGCCTCAGGGACTTACAGTTCAGCAAGGAAAAGTGTTTCTACCCCATCCATCTGATCCTGCCCTATTTTGCCTCGCTGACACCCTTCCTCTCTCACCCTGGTCCGAGTCACCACCTCCTCACCTCTGCCTTCTGTTCTGCCAAGCCATTTGCCTCCACTCTGTAACCAGAAAGAGCTTTCTAAGACACCTTTCTGCCCACCTCCCTCTGCCTGAAAGCTTCCCTCTCTTCCCTGCTGCCTTCGGGATCAAGTTGAAAGTCCCTGGCTTAGCACCCAAGATCGTGCATGACCTGGCCCCTGCTGCCCCTCCGGCCTGCTTCTCACCACTTATACCCCAACACCCCCAGCTTCATTCCAGCGGCACCCAGATAGCTGTGGGCCCACAAACCTCGCAGCTGTTTCTCACTGCTGACCATTTGCCTGTGGGGCTGGCCCTGCCTGGCATGCCCTTGCCTGCCCTTCTCCGTCCGAATAAGTCCTGCCCTTCCATTGCAGCTCAGATCAAAAAGTAGCCTTCTCCAAGACGTCCCCCCATCTGATGTGAAGTGCTCCTTCCCTTCTCTCCCTGACACTAGTCTCTCCCAGCACTTCTCAGACCAACATGACTCTTTAATTGACCGTGAGCTCCTTTAGGGCAGGGACCACATCTCATTAAGAGTCATGTTTGTCAAAGGAAAGAATGCCCTTCCTCCCGTGGGACTCCACCGAGGCCTGCCTCTCCTCCCTGCCTTATCTAGACCCAGAGCATCTCAGACTCGGGGATCGGAGGGAACTACAGAGAATCCGACTACCTTCTCTTGACCTTAGGGCCCCAGCAAGTAGCGCTCAGACTTGCTTGTACACCTCCAGTGATGGGAAGCTCACTTTCTTTCCTTAGCAATGACAGTCCTTCAACTATTTATTTATTTATTTATTTATTTTATTTCTAGGAGAGAGAGAGAGAGACAGTGTGAGCAGGGGAGGGTCAGAGAGAGAGGGAGTCACAGACTGAAACAGGCTCCAGGCTCTGAGCTGGCAGTCAGCACAGAGCCCGACGCGGGGCTCGAACCCACGAACCGCGAGATCATGACCTAAGCGAAAGTCGGACGCTTAACCGACTAAGCCACCCAGGCGCCCCTACAGTCCTTCAAGTATTTAAAGCATCATCCTTCCGTCCAGCTCTAGGGACAGCTAAAAAGCTGGTCTGAGGAAGGGAAGCCACCAGCGGGAAATCATTCCCAATGACTTCCAGGGCCACCTCTCAGAATTCATTGCTTGGTGGTGGGGGAATGCTCTGAATTCTAGAATCCTGCCAGATTGGAGGAAGAAGGACCTGGGACGTCGTGAAGTCTGGCCAATTAATGGTACAAATGGGGAGACTGAGCCAAATAAAAGGGCAAGGGGTGCACCCTGGGCCGCAGTGAGTGAGTATCTCAACTGGGATTGGAGCCCAAGGATAGATTCGACCAAGGGCTCTGTGGCTAATGGCAGAATCCAGGGCCTGAAGGCGTGATAGGTTGGTGGAAACCTGTGCACCAGGCTGCAGGCCACCCTTGTCCCCAGTACACACCCAGCTGCACAGCAGCCCTTCCAACCCAGATGGAGGCCGAGGCTGACTCTAGGGAGAGAGGACGGGCAGTCACCTCCCCGAGCTGTGTCAGGCTGGGCCTCCTGCCCAGCTGATCCTCCACGACCTGCAAAGCTCTTGCACCCTCACGTTCTACTTGGAGGCCAATTCACAGCAGCACTGGGAGGTCAGTGGGGCTGAGATAATAGTAACACGTGTGCACAGTTCCTCAGGCAAAACCCTTAGAGACGGATGTGCTTCAGTCCAGAATCTTTCGGGTTTTAGAAGGGCAGCATGACCCTGCGTTGGCCCTTGTGTGTCAGAGGGCCCCACGCTTTGGAGCATACGCTTTACAGTCTTTCTAAATCCCCCTCATGTGCTTGAGACTGACCAACGCTGGCATGTGCCCCAAGTCCAAACTGGGACCCGTGTGGGTCCTAGTGCCCAGTTTTCCTCTTCCAGGAGAACCAAAGCTCAGGGAGAGAAAAGGACTTGCACACAAGTCGGTGGCTGGGCCAGGACTTGAATCTGGGGCCCAGGCTCTGAGATCTACCCTGATGTCCCCCCAGACCCGGCGCTAGGGTCTAAGTGCTGTCCTCTCCCCCCCCACCCCCAGACCTTCACTGCCTGGTGCAACTCACACCTGCGCAAGGCCGGCACCCAGATTGAAAACATCGAGGAGGATTTCCGCAATGGCCTCAAACTCATGTTGCTCTTGGAGGTCATTTCAGGTGAGGGGCCACAAACCAATGCACAGGGACCCCAGGACCTAGGAGAATCCGGAGAGCTGGGGTAACGTGGCAGCAGAGTGCTGGAGGGGATGCAGTGGAGGAGGGGGAAGTTTGAGGACAAGGTCTCCAGCTTCTTCTTGTGACCTTTGATCCTTGACCTCTCCTCTCACACCCAGGCGAGAGGCTACCCAGACCAGACAAAGGCAAGATGCGCTTCCACAAAATCGCCAATGTCAACAAGGCCCTGGACTTCATCGCCAGCAAGGGGGTTAAGCTGGTGTCCATCGGTGCTGAAGGTGAGGAGGTAGCAGGAGACCTGGGAGGGGCTTGGAGGGCAGTCCTGGCATCACATCACCTCCATAAGCCCCAGTCTTTCCGACCATGGGGTTAACCATCCGTGCTTCTTGGGAGGGACTGTTAAGGGGCAAAGGTGCCCAAAGTGCTGGCATAGGACCTGGCGTTTGTAGGTGTTCTGTGATTGAACACTTACTAGGTACCGGCTCTGGGATGGGGGGACAGGGGCCGGAGAGCGGAGCAGAAGAAAGGCAGCGGAGGTAGTACAGGCCTTGAATGTCAGCTGGGATCTGTCCCCGCCCCCCACCCTGCAGAGATTGTTGACGGGAACCTGAAGATGACCCTGGGCATGATCTGGACCATCATCCTTCGCTTCGCCATCCAGGACATCTCTGTGGAGGGTAAGTGGTGGGGAAGCGATAGGGTGGGAGGGCTGGCCCAGACCCCTCTCCCCAGCTAACGTTCCTCCGCATCCCCACCCAGAAACCTCGGCCAAGGAAGGCTTGCTCCTGTGGTGCCAGCGGAAGACGGCGCCGTACCGCAATGTCAACGTGCAGAACTTCCACACCAGGTCTGTCAGCCGGTCGGCACATGTACACGGGCCTCTGCGGGGATCTGGGGCCCAGAGCTGGCCCCTGTCACAAGCCCCAGGAGAAGGGAGGTCACGGCCAAGTTCTTGGAACAGTGTCTGAAAGTAGGATCCAGTTGATGTTGAATGGAGGGTGAGGGAGGGTGCATCGGGGGCACCCCTGGAACGGCATTCCAGCCAAAGGGAACCTCGTGAGCAAAACCATCTAGATGTTGGTGTGGCCCAAGCACCGGGGAAGTGGAGGAAGTGTGATAAGCTTGGAGATGGTCCAAATCTGGTAACGAAAAGCTTCAAATGCCACGCCAAGGAGTTTAGACTACTCCATTTCACTGATGAGGCTGTCCCGATGGGGGTGCTCATGGGACTGAGGGAAGCACAGAGCCTCGGCTCGAATCCAGGCCTGACGCCCCTTCTGTCTGTCCAGCTGGAAGGATGGCCTGGCTCTCTGTGCTCTCATCCACCGACACCGCCCCGACCTCATCGACTATGCCAAACTGCGCAAGGTAGGCCTCCGTCACCCCCAGCCCTGACTCCCCACCTCTGCCCCCAGCTGCCATGTCACCTCTCCCTGCCCCTGCCCGTCCAGGATGACCCCATTGGCAACCTAAACACAGCCTTCGAGGTGGCGGAGAAATACCTGGACATCCCCAGGATGCTGGACGCCGAAGGTGAGAGGAAGCCTAGCCTGGGCGAGGACTGGGCTTACTGACCAATGGCATGGTCCCACCCTCTAGCCTTTGCCCCTGCTCTTCCCTCCTTCTGGAATTCTCTCCCCCTCCCCTCACCTGCCCTAGGCTACCTCTCCAGGAGCCCTCTATCGTGCCCACCTGCCTACCCCTCTCCAGCTTAGTCCCGTATGGAGCCGCCACCCTCTGCCTCAGATCCCAGTTACCTGGGTACCTGAGAGCATGGAGCACCCATGGGACAGAACTTGCCTCTCGTCTCTGTCCCCAAGCAAGGCTTCAGTCAATTGAAGCAGCAAACATTTCCTGAGCACCTACTGGGCCTGGTGCCCTGGGTGTGTGGGCACCAATGGATGAGAACTTGGGGAAGAAAGGACAGGTGGCCCCACAGTGATGGGATGGTTAGAGACACTGGGCATGTGGGCTGGTGCTTCTCGAGGGCTGCGTGTCTGCTCACTCACCCCACAGAGGGGCGGGTTACTGGGCCCTGGGGTGATCAGGGAGGGCTCCAGGGAAGAGGCAGACGCTAGGTTTGGGGTAGCTGGCAGTTGGTGACTGTGACTAGATGTTTCCACTCTTACCGTCTCGAGGGAGCTCTCTGCCTGGTTACGGGCATGAGCCCATCCCTCAAGCCTGGATGTGGCCAGTAAATACCTATACCTCACTGCTGTCCCCTAGACATCGTGAACACCCCAAAGCCTGATGAGAAGGCCATCATGACCTACGTTTCCTGCTTCTACCATGCCTTCGCCGGGGCTGAGCAGGTAAGGGGACCCCGCTACTACTGCCTGGGCTGGGCCTGTGGTCCGAGGGACCCAACCCTGGCAACGTCCCAACATTTGGAGGTGCTGGGCCCCCTGTGGGTGGGAGCACCCCTGTCCCAGCTGCATATACTCAATCTCTGGGGAATTCAGAAGCAGAGACATCTGGTCTGGGAGCTCCCTTCTCATCCTAAAAGATGTGCTCCCCTATTTGCACGGATCCAAATTTTAAGGGCTTTACAGAGGAAAGCTGTGTCGGGGTGTCTGTAGCAGCTCGTTCTAGGGCCCACCTTTTTGGACTCCCACGACAGGCAGAGACAGCTGCCAACAGGATCTGTAAGGTGCTGGCTGTGAACCAGGAGAACGAGAAGCTGATGGAGGAGTATGAGAAGCTTGCCAGTGAGGTGAGACTGAGGCCAGAGAAGGCCCTTCCCCTACCTGTGCTCCGCCAGCCCTGGCTAGCCCGGGCCTGGGCCTGCAGAGCCTCCCTCACCTCGCCGTGGCCTTGGCCTCCTCCCGCCTCTTCCTGCCGTCTTCACGCCTCTCCCGCCCTCTGCTGCCTGTCCAAGCCCCTGGTCCTTCACTGATTCCCTCATCATTCATTGTTTACGCATTCGTTTATCCATTCACTCATTTTTAGGCAATCTCGTGACCCTTTGCCCTGTGCCAGCCCATGCTGGTCCCTGGACTCAGACATTTACCATCCTACTCCTTCCCTGATTAGTGGGGACCCCCATTCTGCTGGAGGCCCCGCCTTCTGGCCACAGCCAGGCGTGGGTGGAGAGGGGTGGAAGGGGTGAGCAGGCCGGCTCAGCGCTCTCTGCGCCGCACCTGCCTGGCCCCCGGCAGCTGCTAGAATGGATCCGCCGCACCATCCCATGGCTGGAGAACCGCGTGGGCGAGCCCAGCATGAGTGCCATGCAGCGCAAGCTGGAGGACTTTCGGGACTACCGGCGCCTGCACAAGCCGCCCCGCGTGCAGGAGAAGTGCCAGCTGGAGATCAACTTCAATACGCTGCAGACCAAGCTGCGGCTGAGCCACCGGCCCGCCTTCATGCCCTCGGAGGGCAAGCTCGTCTCGGTGAGCCAGGCTGGGGATGGGGGGACCCCCGCTCCGCCCACATCCTCTGGGCGATGCTGGGCTCTGTGTCCCCATCTGTACGATGGGCAAACCACGAGAGACGGCACCTCTGCCTGCCCCGCAGGACATCGCCAACGCATGGCGCGGGCTAGAGCAGGTGGAGAAGGGCTATGAAGACTGGCTGCTCTCGGAGATCCGCCGCCTGCAGCGGCTCCAGCACCTGGCTGAGAAGTTCCAGCAGAAGGCCTCCTTGCACGAAACCTGGACCCGGGGTAGGTTCACTCCATGGGGCTTGAGTCTGTCCCGGGGTGGAGCCTGGTATGTGGGGGAGGGGGGGGGGTCCTGGCCTAATGCACAGGTCAGGAGCATGTGTTTGGCCGGGAAGCTGGGGAGCCCCGTTTTCTAGTCCTACCCTGACTTGCTGTGCGACCAAGTCACTGCTCCTCTTTGGGCCACGGCTTCTTCGTCTGTGAACTTCAGCCCCTAACTGTCTCCCGGCTCTGGCCTCCCGTAGGTCGGCTCTGATTCACCTGTCATTTAGCGTGTTATGTGTATGTGTAGCAGCTGAGTCCTCGATGCCAACAGCACGTATGTCATGCTCAAAGCATATTGGTGGCAAAATACTGCACGAGTCAAATACATCAGTCTGTACGAAAACTTTCATTCCGTATTCCACCAGGGATTTTAATCCTACAGATAAATGAGTCCTGTCTAAAGTTAATGAACAAGACACTAAATAAATAAAAATAATGAACTAACATTAATAATGGATTAGGGACACAAAGAATGACAATGCTTTTGATATAAGAATTCCTTAAATATACTGCCATTTACGTGACTCTTAAGGGATTTCTGAATCTTTAAACCTGTCACCAGCTCTGCAAAATGCAAAGGTACTCAAAAAACTGTCGCTGCTGCAATAATTATTTTTATGGCTTTGCTGTGTAATTATGGTAATTCATTCTCAAAGCACTTTTACATTCATCATTCAGTCATCCAACAAATATTCCTAGAAGGTCTACCAAGGGTCAGGCACTGTGCCAGGCACTGGGGACACTGGTGGGCAAAGGTCAGGGGCTCTTTGGGCTCAGAGTTGTTGGGAGGTAGTTGGAGATCCAGTAGTACCCAAACTGTCCCAAGGGCCACCCTGAAACGTGCAGGATCCCGGACACTGACGTGATTTACAGGTCATGCTCTGTAACAGGAGCTTCACGTCACTTTGTCACTCTAGCGCCGCAGGACAAACCCCTAGGACAGGCCGGGCAGGTGTGACCACCTGCATTTCACAGACGAGGAATCTCCAAAGCACACAGCCTCACTCGAACCTTCTCTCTCGCCGTGGCTGCTGCCGCCGGGTGACCCGAGCCCGTCCTCTCTCCGCGTAGGGAAGGAGGACATGCTGAGCCAGCGCGACTATGAGTCGGCCTCGCTGCAGGAGGTGCGGGCCTTGCTGCGGCGCCACGAGGCCTTTGAGAGCGACCTGGCGGCGCACCAGGACCGCGTGGAGCACATCGCCGCTCTGGCCCAGGAGCTCAAGTAGGCGTGGCCCGGCCCCCCTGACAACACGGCTACTAGCTTCGACCCTCCGCTGGCCAGGCTCCCCACTGCCCTCCTCAAGTCAGCAGCCCTGCCTTGGCGCTCACGTCTTTCCCCGTCACCACTTGCTCCTCTCCCCACCCCCCAACCCTGTCCCCACCTCGACCCACACTGCCCTACCCGTGCTCGGCCTGCCCCACACACTCCCCTGGCCCACCTCTAACCTGGTCTCGCCCCCTTCAGCTCACGCCCCGACCTCCTGTACACCTGCCCCTTCTCGAGCAGTCCCACCCCTTCTGAGCTCCCCAAGGGACTGGAGCTAAGGATCTGCAGGCGCCCCCTACCCAGGGAGTGCACTGGAAGCCCCCACCTCCACCCCCAGGATGGCCCTGCTTCCCACACACCTGCCCTGACTCCTCCACCTTCATCCGGGGCACAGCTTCCAGTCCCAAGAAGACATTCAGGTGGAAATCCTGGCTGTGGTCTGACCCAACGATCACCCCTTTCCCCGCCCCCAGTGAGCTGGACTACCATGACGCGGCCTCGGTGAACAGCCGCTGCCAGGCCATCTGTGACCAGTGGGACAACCTGGGCACGCTGACTCAGAAGAGGAGGGATGCGCTGGAGGTGGGTTTGGGGCCCAGGGAGCTGGGGGCTGAGGGACCTGTTGGGCAGGCTTCTGACCCGCCATCCCCATGGCTCCTAGCGGATGGAGAAGCTTCTGGAGACCATTGACCAGCTGCAGCTCGAGTTCGCCCGGCGCGCAGCACCCTTCAACAACTGGCTGGACGGCGCCGTGGAGGACTTGCAGGATGTGTGGCTGGTGCACTCGGTGGAGGAGACCCAGGTGGATGCAGGAGTTCTGGGCGGGGCTGCCGGATGGGGTGACAGGGAGGCTGGCCTAAAACCCTGTCAGCCACTCCTTTGGGTTCCTGGGCAATGGGGGCAGGAGGGAAACCCCATTCCCAAGTGTCAGGCTGGGAGACTGGAGGCCTGGGTTGAGCCAGCCCTGCTGTGGACTTGCCGGGTGGCCTGGAGCACATTGCGGCCCTGTTGCCTGTGGGAAGTGAAGGGTGCTGGCTGATGCTTCCTTCCTGTGGTTCCCAGAGCCTGGTGACCGCACATGACCAATTCAAGGCTACATTGCCCGAGGCTGACCGAGAAAGAGGAGCCATCCTGGGTATCCAGGGTGAGATCCAGAAGATCTGCCAAACGTACGGGCTCCGGCCCAGTTCCACCAACCCCTACATCAACCTCACACCGCAGGACATCAACACGAAGTGGGATATGGTCAGTGCTGCCCGTGACCTCTCCCTGCCTCCCACCCAGCCCTGCACATTCTAACTGCCCTGAAACCTCAGATGTCCCGATATGGAGAACCAAGTCCACCTGGGGATCTGGGGTCTCTCAAACTTCATGCAGCTTCCTGTCATGGCCTCCTCTGTAAAATGGCTGTAACAGCAGCATTTTCCTGTATTAAGCCTGGGGTGTGGACACCTTTATAAAACCACCTACGTTAGCTATCAGTTGTATCACCAGCGCCGTTTCACAGATGAGGAAACAAGAGGTCGGATGAGCTTGTCCATATAGCCCAGACAGCTTGGCTCAGAGCTGCAGGGGCTGTTTTAGGGGGTGGAGCCCACCTCCCCTCAAGGCCATCTCCTGCTCCCAGAGCTGACCCACACAAGAGCACCCTCCTTCCTAGGTCCGAAAGCTGGTGCCCAGCCGTGACCAGACGCTACAGGAGGAGCTGGGCCGGCAGCAGGTGAACGAGCGGCTCCGGAGACAGTTCGCAGCTCAAGCCAACGCTATCGGGCCCTGGATCCAGGCGAAGGTAGAGGTAAGTCTTAGAAGGTGCCATCGACCTGGGGAAGACCGGGCCAGGGCCAGGCCACAGGGAGCTCACGTGCTGCCTGGGTCCCCCTACAGGAGGTGGGGCGCCTGGCAGCAGGGATGGCAGGCTCTCTGGAGGAACAGATGGCCGGGCTGCGGCAACAGGAGCAGAACATCATTAACTACAAGAGCAACATTGACCGGCTGGAGGGTGACCACCAGCTGCTGCAGGAAAGCTTGGTGTTCGACAATAAGCACACCGTCTACAGCATGGAGGTGGGATCCACTCGCTTAGAAGGGAGGGAGGCGGCACTGGCTGGGGCAGCCTGGGGCAGCCATGGCCGGACAGAGCAGGGCGGCCCCGGGAGGGGCCCCGGCTCAGCTTGGCCAGGCCCCCCAGTGTATCCGTGGGGATACTGAGATCTGGAGAGGGAAAGGGACCCGTCCAGAGTCACACAGGTGTCTAAAGGCAGGCCAGGTCTCACCATGACTGGCTGATCAACACTTAATAAGTGATCAAACTGCAAGGCAGGAAGGGCTGCTGGAGGCCCCTCAGTAGAACCTCCAGATAGGGACAGAGGCCCAGTATGGTAGAAGACTTTCCCGGGGGCACACAGCAGATTGGCAGTGAAGCTAGCAGTAGCGGTCAGGCACTGGCCACCCACTGACCTGGCCTGCCGCCTACTCCGCAGCACATCCGTGTAGGCTGGGAGCAGCTGCTCACCTCCATTGCCCGCACTATCAATGAGGTGGAGAACCAGGTACTGACGCGAGATGCCAAGGGCCTGAGCCAGGAGCAGCTCAACGAGTTCCGGGCATCCTTCAACCACTTTGACCGGGTCAGCAGGGGCCCAGCTCTGTGGGGTGGTGGACCTGGGGGCTGGTGGGGTTGGAAGACCAAGTCTGACATCCACTCCCGCACTACAGAAGCGGAACGGGATGATGGAGCCTGACGACTTCCGCGCTTGCCTCATCTCCATGGGCTATGACCTGGTGAGTGCCCCCAACCCGCATCACAGGAGCCCCAGCAGTGCCTCCCTCCTGCGTACTCATCACCTACTGTACCCCTCCCACCTCCACGTGCACTTCATTTCCTCCTCATCACACCCACTGGGGCCGGGTAGAATTACCCCATTTCACACAGGGCCATCAAAGGCTCAGAAAGGTAAGTTGCTCAAGGACACATTTGGACCTGGTTCTATGTGACTCAAAAGCCTGAGCTCGTGGTGCGCCCGGGTGCCTCAGCTGTTTGAGTGTAACTCTTGATTTTGCCTGTAATGATCTCAGGGTCCTGGGACTGAGCCCCGTGTCCAGCTCTGTGCTGAGCACGGAGCCTGCTTAAGAGTCTCTCTCTCAAAGCTAAAAATAAATTTTAAAAAGAGAAAAAAAGCACCTTAGCTTGCAACATTTCTCCCCAGAGATAAGCACTACAGAAAGCTCCAGAAAAAAGATCAGGACCGAAGGGCAACAGGGGGCTCTGCCAGGGACAGGAAGCAGATTTTAGCTTAGGAGAAAGGACTTCCTAGAAAAGCAGAGCTAAGGCTGTGGCATAGTCTATGGAGGGAAGAGGGCACTGTGTAACTGGGGTCGTCAAGCCAAGGCTGGACAGTCCCCAGAAAGGGACATGAGGAGCCCTGTGGCTTCAGCACCCACGGGCACGGTGCCTGGCCTCTACCCCTGCAGGGAGAAGTGGAGTTTGCGCGCATTATGACCATGGTGGACCCCAACGCAGCCGGAGTTGTGACCTTCCAGGCCTTCATTGACTTTATGACACGAGAGACGGCCGAGACCGACACGGCTGAGCAAGTTGTGGCCTCCTTCAAGATCCTGGCAGGAGATAAGGTGGGTGCTGGGGAGGGGAGGGGGCTGGTGGGCTGGGACAGGGAACAGGAACTGTGGGTCCTCAAAAACCTCTTCTCCCCCAGAACTACATCACCCCCGAGGAGCTGCGACGGGAGCTCCCAGCTGAGCAGGCCGAGTACTGCATCCGCCGCATGGCACCGTACAAAGGCTCTGGGGCTCCAGCTGGAGCCCTGGACTACGTGGCCTTCTCCAGTGCCCTCTATGGGGAGAGTGACCTGTGACCTCCATCCCTAAGGTTCGCTATGTGAGTCAGAGAGAGGGGACTCGCTCTGGCTGATTCCATCCGCCTCTTGGAGCGAGGGCCTCTGAGAACAGCCGGCTACGTACTTCTGAATAAAGACCCATCCGCGAGCCTCTCTCCGTCTCCTTTTGGTTTCTGAAGCAGAAGCTGGGCCCTCAGGCTCCTGGGCAGGAGCAGATGCCCAACCTTAACCCTCCAGGGTGTCCCTGCCACCCCTGTCCCCATAGGCACTGAGCAATCACACCACACTGGGGCCTAGGACACCTCTTTATTGCTGTTAGAAAAAGGCAGTTACAATAGTTTCTCTAGATGTGGAAGGAAACACTGTCCCTAAATCCGGGGGGACCAGAAAATTTATAGCATCCGACAGAGGAAAGCCAGGACAGGAAGCCAGAGCCAGCTGAAGACAGAGCTGGGTTTAAGACCAGAGTACTTTCTTGCCACCCGCTCCTGACCCAGGCCCAAGGTTCTTGCCCCAGTATCCGCTGCGGGGGCATCATCCCTCATCCCAAGAGGTTCCTAGTGACCACAGGTCTACAAGGGTACAGCTGGGGAACTTCCGGGGTGGGGGGAGGGGGTTGGGGTTTTGCCCTAGCCCAGTGCCTTCTCACCCTGAGGTAACCTGGTGCCTGTCCCTCAGCCAGCTGTGCCTCCTGGGGAGGGGCCTGGACACGCAGGTCAGGCTGAGGAAGGGGCTGCTCTGGTTAGCACCAGGTCCTGCGCTGACGCTCCTCAGTTCACCACAGCCGAGCTGGCCATGGCGTTCACGCCACAGGCCCCGGACCCACGATACAAGTAGTAGTAACCCTGGCAGGGAGGCAGGCGAGCTGGTGAGGGCACGAGGGCAGGATGGGAGCTGGAGAGCCAGGGCCAAGGGGACAAGACTCACCTCCTCACCCCAGTCAGTGCCCCAACTGTTCTTGATGGCCCAGAAGGGAATGCCCGAGCCTGAGGAGCAGTGCAGGGAGTCAGGGCCCCCAGCGCTCTGCACCCTCCCAGTATCTGCCGTAGGCTACTGCGACAGGCGCTGGGAAAAGAGCAGAAAGCAAGACACGCCCACCTACCACCCTCCTGGAGACCTGGTGTGGCTCGGGGGTTTGGGGAGGGCACCTGGCCATCCGCCTGCGGCGGATTATTTATCTGTAACGGTTCAGTTCAACCTTCCACTACCTCAGCTTTGCCATCTACAGAAAGCATGGAGGATTCCTGGCTGGCCTGTGGCCCCAAGCAGGGGTAAGGACAGGGTCCCAGCATTCCTTCAACTTCCCCCTCTGAGGGCCCTGCGATGCTATGGTCCAACCTCTGCCTGTGGCCTGGGGTGGGTGGGCACAGAGGGCATCAGTGAACTCACGGTTGCCATAGCCCACGAGCAGCACGGCATGGTCGATGAGCCAGGAGCTGCAGAGGGGCCTCAGTGGGTGGGAGATCCCGCGGCGGTAGAACTGGGGGGGCGGGGGGGCGAGAATAAGGTGTAGGGGGCCAATTCCAAGGAGAAGTGGGAAAGGAGTCAGCAAGAGACAGCCAAGGGCAGCAGGCCTGGGACCTTACCTGCATGCCAAAGGCATTGATGGCAACGGAGATGGGGCCCTTCTCGGCCAGCCAGGCCGCCAGCTCTGAGACAGGGGACAGACAGTGTCGGAGATACGCAGGCCCCAGCCCCCCACCGCGGCCCATCCCTACCCTGTCCCTTACTCACTCTGCTCATTCTGGCTCAGCTCTACTGAGTCGTTGATGTAGACCTTGGCCTTCTTTTCGGAGAAACTGCAGGTCTGCATGTGGCCGTGGTAGCTGTAGTCATCCTCTGTCTCCAGCCCTCCTAGGGAATGGGGTGGGGGTGGGGAGGGGAGAGAAGAGGTGGACCCCCGTTGACCATACACTTGTCTTCTCCTGGCCAGGAGCTACAATCAGCCCCTTATATGTGAGGCCTCAAGGTCCTCGTCCATCCCAGACCAAGGCCATGCCCTCTGAACAGCCTCGCTCTAGAGATGACAAAACAGAGACTAAGGGGGACGGGGGAGTAACCAGCGAGAAAGGTGGCTAAGACGGAACTCAATTCCCAACTTCTAATCTTTATTCACCCTAGCGTTCCTGGGACTCTTCACCATGGCTTGCTTGTCCTGCTCAGACAGTCTGCTCCCAATTTGGCCCAGACACCTGCCGGGTTCCCAGTCTCTGCGTAGCCACCTCGGTCCCTCAGCCCTTCAGCCTCGTGCCACTGCAGCCCGCCCCTGAGCTGAACTGCCATTTTGAGTCAATACCTCTTCTGAAGGGTGAGGCGCGCTGCTACTTGGTTTATTGGTATTACAGAAATACAGACCTCCAAGCAGCAAAAACACCAAGCCCCCTGCTATGCACCAGAAATTTATGTATCTTTCCTCACTTGATACTCAAGGCCATCCTATGAAGCGAGCAAGATCATCCCCCTTTCACAGATGAGGCAACTGAGGCTCTCAAAGGGCTGACTTGCTCAAGGTCTTTGCTGAGAGTCAGCATTAAGACCTGAACCCGGTTCACGTGACTTCCACGCTCACGTATCGCCCTCGCACAAAGGGACTTCTTTCAGAGGGAGAGGTGGCTCCTCCCGCCCCTCCCGATCCCATGAACGCATACCCAGATTCTTGATGGCCAGGTAGGCGTTGGAGGGCAAGCCACCCAGGCAGGCCTTGTCCACCTTGTCACAGTCCAAGAGCTCTAAGGAGACAGAAGGCTGGTCCTGAGGAGTCCTCTGGAGGGGCTGGGCTGGGGACAGGGACTCAGAGTGGGATGCTCACCCTGCTCTGAGAGGGAGAGCAGGTCCCCCTGTTTCAGGAACCACTGGCCCTCCACGTTGCCGGTGACGGAGAAGGCCCAGCAGGAGCCACACATGCCCTGCAAGATATGGGCAGAGTCAGGGCTGGGTCCCGTCCCAACCCCAGGGTCGTCTTCATGTCCCACCATTGCTTCTTAGGGGTCCAACCTGGTCCTTGACTTTGGTGACAGCCCCCTTGGTCCTCCAGTCCCACTCAGGTGGGGCATGGTCACCAATGAATTTGGCTAAACGCATCTTCTTGCCGAGGTTCTCTTTCAGGAGAGGATTCAGATAGATGGTGCGGAACTCCTCCTCTGTGGGCAAAGACGGGCAGGGGGTGGCGGGGAAGAGTATACGGCAGCCCTGATCANTCCCTGAGGGCTCTGGCCGCCACTTCTACCTGTAAGGTCACTGAACTTGGTGATCCCATACTGAGCTGTGCCGCGGTCCAGTGCCTGGATCTTCTGCGCTCGGATCATGTTGTTGGAAAAGACGGACATGCGCCACCGGGCTTCTGAGAACCGAGGAGCAGGAGAGAAAAGTCTCAGACCCCAGACAGATCATAAAAGGAGGGGCACTGGGACTAGCTAGCACAGGTTTCCCTCGGGAGGAGGTGGGCTCTGGATCAGGCCTGAAGTGTTGTTGTTTTTTTTTTTTAAATGTTTGTTTTTTAAATGTTTTTTTTTATTTCTAGGAGAGAGAGAGACAGCGTGAACAGGGGAGGGTCAGAGAGAGAGGGAGTCACAGACCGAAACAGGCTCCAGGCTCCGAGCTGGCAGTCAGCACAGAGCCCGACGCGGGGCTCGAACCCACGAACCACGAGATCACGACCCAAGCGAAAGTTGGACGCTCAACCGACTAAGCCACCCAGGCGCCCCAGGCCTGAAGTGTTTTTTAAGGACAGAACCCTGGGGAGGCCTGGAGGTGGGGGGACACCCAGACCCACAAGTGACAAGTAGGTGTGATCAACTTTGCGGGCAACATTGGGGTGACGGTATTGCAGGAGTGAAGGCAGAACCAAAATGGGTTCCAAAGGGCATCCTTAGACGGGAGGTCGTGCCTTGCCTGGGAAGTGGGGGCGCCCCAGAGAAAATCTGGCCTTTGCCCCATTCTGCTCTATCCAGAATGATGAAGGCCCATGCTTTCTGACCAGGAGAATTAGATGGGAGGAGGCCAGGTACCTGAGGTAGCTGTCCAGTCCTGAAAGGGGGGGCAAGAACTTGGGGATTTAGGGGTCCCTGAAAGGAGGCACTGCCTCTTATGTCCTTCCCCTCCCCAACACCAAGATACCAAGTCGGGGGCCGGTGTGTGTGTGTGGGGGGGGGGAGGTCCTGATCTGATTGGGACAGGTCGGCCAAGGCTGGGTCCTCACCCTCCTCTGTCCCATATGTCCGATTATAGGTGGTAACAAAGTCCTTGAAGATTGAAGCCATCTTCACAGAAAATTCCTGGAAAGGCACAGGGGTCTTCACAAGGAGTCCTTCTCAGACTGACCAGGGAGCCCAGGCCAGGGTGAGGGGAAGAAAGGGTCAATAAAGCAGCAGCCAACTTCCCAGATGGAAATGGGCTCCTCACCTGGGGTAGGGGGTCCTTGTTCAGCAGTGGAAGGAGTGAACTTAAAGTCTCATTTCTGTCATCTGAATGGGGTTGGAACAGAGAAGAAATCAAGGCTGAACCCTGAGTGAAGCCTTAACTGAACAATGCCAGTATCCTTGGGCTGTCCCAGCACCTGTAACCTTGGTATCCACTGGGCCACAGTCCCGCCTCAGCAGCATGTGTTTTCCGAGCTCATCCAGGACTTCAAAGCTGCAGAGCTGGAGGGAGAGGAGGAAGCCAGTCTGGGGGCTGCGATGGGCACAAGGCCTTGGCAAGATGGAGCCGGAAGGTGCTCGGGTGAAGACCACCTCCAAGGCAATCACCCCCACAGTGTAGGGCGAGGAACACCCAGCACCCTGTCACCACCACCCACTTTGAGAGCAGTTTAGTTTCTGGCCCTCAGGGCCTGGCAAGTGACTCAAAACTGAAGAGCTGCTGCCTCTCATCCCTTCCTCTTGACTTGACCCAGACTCATCGTGGGGACAGGGAATTACAGAGCCCCGGCACTCACCAGGGTTTTCTTGGACACAGGGAGCTGACACACCGTGGGGTCGTTGCAGGGAGGCTCGTCCAAGGTCGCCTTCAGGGAGTACAGCGACCCCTGGCCCGCCTGGGTGGAGGGGCGGGTGAGTCGGCACATCCATTCCCTCCGCAGCCCGTCCTTCCCACGGCCCCGCCTCACGCCCTTCCCTTTCCCCGATCGCCAGATGTTCGTCTCTCCGGCGTCCAGCGCCCACACCCGGGGTCGCGACCAAAGCGCCCAAATCTCTGGCCAGGGCCCCGCGCACCCGCACTGGGAAGCCCCCGCCCCCAGCGCGTCCTCACCCGGCGGACGCGACCGCGCACGGCGCCCAGCGCCGCCCGCGTCCCGGCAGCCCGGCCGCGGTTGTACATCTCCAGCGCGAAGCGGGCGGGCCCCAGGAGCTCCGCGTACGCCGCCTCCCGGGCCCGAGCGTCGGCTGCTCGCTGGGGAGGGGCGGGAGAGGCGCCCAGG
>NW_027531286.1:359670-364101 GCF_008692635.1 Crocuta crocuta
GAGAGGGAAAGGGGAGGGGGCAGGGACGAGGAGGGGGAGGGGGCAGGGACGAGGAGGGGGAGGGGGCTACACCGCAACCTGGCAGCAGTTGTGTATGTGGACACATGGCCCGAGCTGCAGTCTTGGAATAATCCTCTTACGTCTTAGAGCTATTGTTTGGCGAGAGGGACGGACGCTAGCCTGAGAATGAAAATAGTAACTAACGTCTATTGCGTGCTTATTATATGTTACTCATTATATGTCATCTCCCTTTGATCGTCGTAGCAATCCGTGAAGTAGGTATTATCCCCATTTTATAATTGAGGACATAGAAGCTTAGCTAGATTAAATGGTTTACTAAACATCTGACAAGTGATAAAGCTGGACTTGAACCCAGAGAGCTGGCTTTAGAGCCTGGGTTCACAGCTCCATTGCCTCTTTGAGGTCCCTCTGCTAATCGGCAAAATGGCGGGTAATAGCCCCTGGACTGGCAGTGTCTCCGGCTGTTGTGAGGCTCAAACACAAACAGGCAAGCATTAGGTAACCACTAAAGCAAGGCGGGAGGTCGTTGGGAGCGGTCTTTGGTTCATTCAAGCATTCACAGCTGTGTTCCAGGGCCCCGCAGGAGGATGCATGAACATAGTGCTTTAGGCATAGTGCTGACTGCATGGAGCTCCCACTCAAGTGGAGAGCCAGATGAGAAAGAGAACTTGTCCTGCAAGGTGTCCCCAGCTAGGGAGAGAAGCAGGGAAGTGAGAGGTTAAGGGAATTGAGGAAATCCCAGAAGGGGATGGAGGGTTAGTTTGGGCTTAGAGAGTGTGAAGAACGAATATCAAAGGTCACCTGATTCAGATCTGACTTGTTACAGCAGCAGAGGTCTAGAAAGGTGAGGTGACTCTCTAGCTACTCAGAAATAAGTATTGGACCAAGGGATACAGAAATGCTGATGCATAGGAGCACATGTACCCCAATGTTCATAGCAGCACTCTCCACAATAGCTAAAACATGGAAAGAGCCTAAGTGTCCATCAACAGATGAATGGATCAAGAAGATGTGGTTTATCTATACCATGGAATACTACATGGCAATGAGAAACAATGAAATCTGGCCATGTGTAGCAACATGGATGGACCTTGAGGGTGTTATGCTGAGCGAAATAAGTCAGGCAGAGAAGGACAAATACCATATGTTTGCACGTATAGGAGGATTAGGAGGAACTTGACAGAGGAACAAGGGGGAGAAGAAGGGCGGAAATGGTGGGGGAAAGGGAGAGAAGCAAACCATGAGAGACTCTTGAATGCTGACAAAAACTGAGGACTGATGGATGTGGGGGGAGGGGGGATGGGCATGGAGGAGGACACTTGTGGGGATGAGCACTGAGTGTTATGTGGAAACTAATTTGACAATAAACTATTAAAAAAAATAATATTAAAAAAAAAAAGAAATAAGTATTGGAGCCTCACCAGAGCCAGCTTTGTGCTCTATCCTGGCTGCGACCAGAGAGGGTGTGGCCTGAAGGATGCCAGCAGATACTTCTCTCTTCCAGCTATGCCGTCCCCAGTTTAAGCTCCTTGGGGCTCCCCTTGTGTCTCTTACAGCCCTTAATGCTGCTTCTAAAGCCCCTCGAGGTTCGGTCTTGCCTGGTGCACCTGAAACACCAGCCTCGCTCTATTTGCGTCTCCTCAGAAGTTCAAGCTCAGGCGCACCTCACAGGCTTCACACTGCTCTTTCCTCCGCCCAACACCCAGGCATCTTTCAGTTCTCAGTTTAGAGGACACTTCCAACAGGCAGCCATCCTTGATTCCCCCCCCCGCCCCCGCCCGGCCCTGGCCGGACTAGCTGCCACTGCCGCTGTACTCCTAGGTGCCAAGCCCTGTGAACTTCCTTTCCCGCTGGGCTGCAATTTCCTCGTCACTCGTGGATGTCCTCCAGTTGACCAGGAGCTTGTCAGGGCTGGGACCTTGTCCTGCTCACTGCTGATTCCTCAGCACATAGCCCAGTGCCTGACGCACTTAATACTTGCTTAATAAATGTTTGTTGAATGAGTTAGTGACTCCTTTGGCATGCCCTGGAGTGGGCGTGATGTCACCCAACTGTTTTTTAATACACAGCTTCACTTTCTAGAAGGATAAATGGTGTTACTATGGCTAGAAGAATCTCAGAAACGCCTGCTGCCATTGACCCAGGCCCCCTCCCTGTGTCTACAGAAGGTCACATACCCACGCTCACACACACTTCATCTCCCAAAAGGTCTGAAGCTGAATGAGTTTAAAATAGGAATCTCTAAAGCCCCAGCGGAGGCAGTGGGCTTTTCTTAGACCCGGGATAACAGATCCACATTGGCCTTTGTGGGAAACAGTCATCTTCCTCAAAGTTTCTTCCCTTGACACTGAAACCACCTGACAAGTGTCTAGAGGTGGGGGTTGGGGGGGGGCTGCTCATTTTCTCACCAGAGTGAGGCAAGTGAGCATAATTATAATTAATGGAGCGGGTGGGGGCGAGGCATATTTTTTAAGGCGCACATATGTTACCTTGGGCAGTTCTCAGAACCACCTGGAAGGGAAATGTCACAAGTGAGGTAGCTGAAGGGACCTCCAGAGAGAAAAAGTGGAATTTTCTTTGTTCCTTTTCCTCCTTCTCTTCATGCTAGAACCCACACCCCCACCTTACATATGCCTTGTCCTCCTTGGGAAGGTCGAGGACTTCATGATTTCTTTGGCGTCTCCCAGAATGACAGATGACACCTAAGGAGTGTCTGGGAGGGGTCATCAATTTCTCCAAGGCCCCTGGCTCAGGGCATCACTGAGTTACGAAGGACACCTGAGCAATTGTCCTTGCTCCACCAGTTTCTGGACACCCCAGGGGAGGCGTGCACCGACCACAAGCAAACACGAGACTGATGCTCCTTTTTTCCTTTCCAAGCCTCCCCGGACACTCCCTCTGTACCTGCTCTATATGTTCAGTAAACTCTGCTTTCACCTGCTGCTGGCTCATGTTTGGTTTCCACCCGGCGTGAAGCCAAAGACCCTCCTGGCTGGTCCTGCGGGTTACCCCTCTGGGTCCTTGGACCCGGCCTGCCTGCATCGAAACCAGGGGCATGTCAACATTCAGAAGCTGAGTACGGAAGAGAAAGGCAGCAGAGGAGGCTGGGAAGAAGAGGACCTTGAACGAGAAGGAGATGCCAACAAAGTGGAAGAAGAGAGTGTATTTCAAGGAAAGGAAGTGGCTGGCTGCGTCAAACGCCACGGAAAAGGCAATGCAATGAGGAGAGACCCGTGACCTTTGGATTGGCTCACGATTGGAGACCTCGCTGATGGCAGTGGGTTAAGGGGAGAATCTGAGAAATGTGGACAATGGCTGGAGACAAGGATCTCAGGAAGTTTTGCATGGAGGAGAATAGAGAAATGAGACGGTAGCTAGCCAGAGAAGATGCATCAGACATCGGGAGAGTATTTTTTAAGATGGGAGACACCCGAGCATGCTTATGGGTTGGTGTGGATGACCAAACAGAAAGGGGGATATTGATGATTTGGGAGAAAGAGGAGAGAATTGCAAGAGCAAAGAGATTGGAAGGGTGAGGGGTTGTGTATTAGTTACCTACTACTGTGTGAAACATGATCACAAAATGAATGGCCAGGCCTGCAGTCTCATGGGAGGCTGGCTTCGGGAAGAATCTGCTTGGAAGCTCAGAGGTTAATGGCAGTATTGGGTTCCTTGAGGCTGCCAGCCTGGGGCCTCAGTTGTTTGCTGGTTGGTGGCTCTCAGCTGCCCCCAATGTTTTGCCGGGTGGGCCTTCCCAACATGGCCACTTGCTTCTTCAAAGCCAGGAAGGACAAGTAAGGGTATTGCAATCTTGTATAAAATAATCACATACGCATAATCCGGTATCCATAACCTCTGCCAGACTCTACCGGTTCTAGAAGCAAGTCACGGGTGCCTCTCACACTCAAGGGAGGGGGAGGGGAGGGAGTACACAAAGATGTGAACGCCAGGAGGTGGGGATCATGGGGGTCACCTCAGCATCTGTTCTGATGTTCCCCAGAAGGGTACCCCACACATAAAAATATTAACAACAGTAAAAATGATGGCTAACATTTAGCTGCATGCTAGGCCCTCAGTGTTCTCAGCATGTATATGCATTAGCCCATTTAACCCCACAAAAACTCCATGAGACAGGTGGGCTGCCAATGACGGATGGGGGAAACAAAGGTGAAAGAAAAACAATTAAACTTCCTTACAACTTACAGCCCATTGAGAAGTACTTGACGCAGGGAGAGTGACCTTCCTCAAGTTCAGCTGCCTCTCGGGTACCTGGGTGGCTCAGCTGGTTAAATGTCTGACTTTTGACTTCGGCTTGGGTCATGATTTTGTGGTTTGCGAGTTCCAGCCCCATGTTGGGCTCCCCACTGGCAGTGCAGAGCCTGCTTGGGACTCTCCCCCCCCTCCCCCCCC
>NW_027531286.1:364275-474275 GCF_008692635.1 Crocuta crocuta
CCCCTCCCCCCCCTCCCCCCCCCACCTCTCCATAGCTTTTTGCTATCTGGTGTGACAAGATATTCCTGGCTCCAAGCATTTCTGGATCAAAGATTATGCACCTTTTACATTTAAATTTTGATGAAATCCAATTTATCATATTCTTTCTTTTATAGATCATGCTTTTGGTGTTATATCTAAGAAAATTGTCCCAACCTGGAATTAATGTCACATAGTATGTCAATTATATTTTAGTAATAATTACAAAAAGAGAATTATCCCTAAGATTGAAATTATGTCCTGTTTTCTTTTTAGAAATTTCATAGTTTAAGCACTTAAGTTAGCTTTTCTGCACTCTACAATTTTGATTACAGCATGTCTGCAGTCTAGATTAGGGTTTTTAAATTTTTTTTAATGTTTATTTATTTTTGAGAGAGAGAGAGGAGAGGAGAGACAGAGAGAGAGGGGACACAAAATCCAAAATAGGCTCCAGGATCTGAACACAGAGCCCGACATGGGGCTCAAACTCACGAACTGCAAGATTGTGACCTGAGCCGAAGTTGGATGTTTAACCAATGGAGCCACCCAGATACCCCCAATTTTTAAAAATGGTTTTTTATTTTTGAGAGAGAGACAGAGACAGAGCATGAGCAGAGGAGGGAGAGAGAGAGAGGGAGAGAGAGAATCCGAAGCAGGCTCTGTACTGTCAGCACAGAGCTCGAACCCATGACCATGAGATCATGACCTGAGCTGAAGTCAGATACTTAACTGACTGAGCCACCCAGCTGCCCCATAGCTTAGGTTTTATATCAGAAACATGCATAGGGTTTTAATTATAATTGTAAAAGTATTATTTTATGATTTTAAAAAAGAAAATGTTTTTGATTTGATTTTTGTTATTTTTTTAAGTTCCTCTATTTATTTTTTTAGTAAACTCTACACCCAACATGGTGCTCAAGCTCACGTTTTTGAGGTCAAGAGTGGCATGCTCTTCTGACAGCCATCCAGGTGCCCCTGATTTTTATTTTTATTTATTATTTGTTTTTATTATTTTTTATGTTTATTTATTTTTGAGAGAAAGACAGAGACAGAGCGCAAGCAGGGTAGGGGTGGAGAGAGAGGGAGACAGAATCTGAAGCAGGCTCCAGGCTCTGAACAGTCAGCACAGAGCTGAATGTGGAGCTCGAACTCCTGAACCGTGAGATCATGACCTGAGCTGAAGTTAGACACTTAACCAACTGAGCCACCCAGCCACTCACCCTAGAACATAAATTTAAAATGAACTTCATCCTTTGGGGCACCTGGGTGACTCAGTTGGGTAACCATCCGACTTCGGCTCAGGTCATGAACTCACAGTTTGTGAGTTTGAGTTCTGTGTTGGGCTCTGTGCTGACAGCTCAGAGCCTGGAGCCTGCTTCAGGTTCTGTGTCTCCCTTGCTCTCTGCCCCTCCCCCACTTGACTGTGTGTGTGTGTGTGTGTGTGTGTGTGTGTGTGTGTGTGAAAAATAAATAAGTCCAAAAATAAATAAGAAAAAGACCTGTTGATAATCCTCTGCACAGACCCTTAGCTCTGTTTACATGTAAACACATAATATATGCATAGTTTTAGGACACACTGAATTATTCAAGAATGCTATGGAAGCATTTATCAAGAGAATTTCCCTTGTGTGAGTCCAGATCTTTACAAAAGGCATTTACCATTTCAGAAGACTGTGTTTCTGTAGGCCACATGCCTGTATCAGTCTGTATTTGGAGCCATCCCAATTCACAATGATGGCTTTAGTTATATCTTCTCGTGTGATCCTGACTGAGCACGTACCTGTGGAAATGCAGGTTTCTGTAGCACACGTTACTTGTACTTCGTTTCTCTTTGATTTTTAAAATGATGTGGGTAGGTAGGATATTATCTATAAATTTCACTTCATTCATTAAAAAATATAGACCGGGGGCGCTTGGGTGGCTCAGTCGGTTGGGCGGCCAACTTCGGCTCAGGTCATGATCTCACGGTTCGTGGGTTCGAGCCCCACGTCGGGCTCTGTGCTGACAGCTAGCTCAGAGCCTGGAGCCTGTCTTCAGATTCTGTACCTCCCTCTCTCTCTGACCCTCCCCTGCTCATGCTCTCTCTCTCTCAGAAATAAATAAAAAACATAAAACCATAAAAAATATAGACCAAGTGCACGTTATGTATTAGGCCCTCTCTAGATGCTGGGGATGTAGACAGGGCATTGCAAAATATTTGTTGTTAAAGGGCCTGTTGGATCTGACACAGCCCAGATCCACTGGTAGGCTAAACTGGATTTTAATCCTAACTCTACCACCATTGACAATTATATGACTTGAGACACATCTTTTCCCCTCCCTGAGCCTCAGTGTCCATGTAGACTGAATGAGATCAAGCAGCCTGGAATATGTGCTCATTGAATGGTAGCCATCCAAACATTATTACCATGTAAATTGATTTCTTTATGGCATGGGTATACTAAAACCCTTTTGTCTTTCTCATATAATTCCTCAAACTCCAATGCCTAGCTATCTCTGTATTTTGAGGCTCCTCCTCTCGCTCCAGGCGCTAAGTTGTCCAGAATCCTCAGTGATTGACTCAGTCCCCATAGAGAGAGGTGGGGCCTGATTTTCGAGGGCCCTGGCTGTGGGCGACCTCTCCCGGTACCACTCACGGGCCGGGAGTCTCTGGGCCCTGTGCTGTTGTGACGCATCACCGCCACACGGTGGCGGTGTTGAGGTTCGGTCCAGGACATTGCGAGTGTCCTGAACCGGGCAAGAAGTTAAGGGTCGCTAACCCTGTGCCAGCCCACCTCCCACGCAACCACTGTCTTCCAAAACATGATCGCTGGGCCAGCGAGGCAGGGCCAGAGAAGAGTCTGGCATCACTGGACGAAAATTAGCCCGAATTTACATTCCCTAAACGCATCTGAAAAGTAAAGCCAAGTTCTGGCCTTGGAGCCTCATCCCACCCTCTTGACGTCAACTCTTGCATCTCAAACTTGGCTCAAACTGCATATAATTTTATTTTTTTTAATATTTTATTTATTTTTGAGAGAGAGATAGAGGCAGCATGAGCAGGGGAGGGCCAGAGAGAGAGGGAGATACAGAATCTGAAACAGGTTCCAGGCTCTGAGCTGGCTGTCAGCACAGAGACTGACGCGGGGCTTGAACCCACGAACCCATGAGATCATGACCTGAGCTGAAGTCGGACGCTTAACCGACTGAGCCACCCAGGCGCCCCATCAAACTGCATATCATTTTAATCTCCACCACACTTCCGGAATCCACTATCTTAGCGTATGACATCACTGTTCCCCAGTTGTTCAGTCCAAAGACCAGAAGCGTTCATGATTCTTCCCTTTCCTTCATGTCCCACATTTAACCCATTTTCAAATGCTCTGGATTCCACCTCTGGATATTCATCCCAATTCATCCACTTATCTCCGTCTCATGGCCACTGCTCATGGCCAAGCCGCCATCACTGCTTGCCTGACTGGATCCGCTCTTGCCTCCAATAATTTGCAGCAACCAAAGAGACCTCCTTAAACATAAATGGGACCAAGTGTGGGCTGTGATGTGCAGACCAGAGCCCCTTTTGTGAATGGACTTGGTGTCCAGCTACTGGGAATGCTCCCTTCGGCTGTCAACGCCTCAGGGATTGTCCTGCTCACCTCCCCAAGCAGCTGCTACCTAATGACAAATCTGAAGGGTCATCTTAGCTTCGGAAACCCCTGAGGGGTTAGGAACAATATCCACTGAGATAGCATAGCAGCTCAACCTCTCTGCGCGGTCTTGCCATTCTCTCTCTTTTCTTGGTGTTGATCCTGAGAGCACCCCCTCACAGACATCCTGCCTGCCAAACTCCGTCTCCGAGTCTTCTTCCTGGAGTTCCCAACCTAAGTGACGCTGTGCACTTAGAATGAAATCCAAGCTCCAAACCATGACCTGTTGGGTTGGGCATGACCTGGTCCCTCCCTCCTGTCTGAACTCATCTCATGTCTCGTGTCCTACCCTTCACTCTGCCCCTGCTACAGTGACCCCTGCCCTGTCCACACGCTAAGTGCTTTCCTGTCTCAGGACCTTTGCACTGTCTGTCCCTTCTGCCTGGAGAGACTTCTGCTCTGCAGAGGTCACATTCCATCCCAACTGTCCAGTCTCTGCCTAAATGCTCTTTCTTCAGAATAGGACCACCGATATCTAAAGGACCCTCTTTTTCTCAGAACACTGTATATTTCAGCATTTGCCATAATATGTCCTTATGTGCTTATTCCCACTGGACTGGAAACTTCTGAGAGCGGGGATTTCAACTGTCTCATTTCCCCTCTGTCTTTATCCCCATATGCCTGACCCTTGGGGCCATTTTCTCCATCAGACACCATATGCCTCTTTGCTTTTCAGGGCCTTTGAAGATGTTAGTGTCTGGAAAAAAATTTACTGAGTCCACAGGCTTTTTTAAAAATAAAAATTGCTATTTCATTAAATGCCTCATTGACTTTCTTGTTAAACTTGATATTCGTAAATATTTTGGTATAACTGAGAAGGATTTTTGAGTTATAATTTCTCAACCCAAGACTATCTGGAGTATATGAAATGATTACTTACAAATATCACAGCAGGGGCTCCCGGGTGGCTCGATTGGTTAAGCATCCCACTTTGGCTTAGGTCACACAGAGCCTGCTTTGGAACCTCTCTCCTCCTCTCTCTCTGCCCCTCCCCTGCTTGTGCTCCCTGCTCATTCTCTCTGAGAGAGAGAGAGAGAGAGAGAGAGAGAGAGAGAGAGACAGCTTGAGCAGGGGAGGGTCAAAGAGAGAGGGAGACACAGAATCCAAAACAAGCTCCAGGCTCTGAGCTGTCAGCACAGAGCCCGACATGGGGCTCGAACCCACGAACCATGAGATCACGGCCTGAGCCGAAGTCGGATGCTTAACCGACTGAGCCACCCAGGGGCCCCGATCTCTTTTTCTCAAAAATAAACACACATTAAAAAAAAACTCACAGCAAATCATAATTTAAACAAGTTACATGAAGTCAGATAATTTCAAAAAGAAAATTATAACACTCCTTTCAAGAAGTTTTATAGCAAAATATTATCTAATATGGGACATAGGTGCATTTGATCAAATGGAATAAGATATGGGGTAAGGAACAAAGATCAACAATGGTCAAAAAATGATGCTGCCTTGGCCATTAGCGGGCTTGCCCTAGTATTTGTTGAGTGATTGGGTGGATGGATGGATGGATGGACAGATGGATGGATAGATGACTAGATGGATGGGGATTCTGGGCCCCAGGTCTTCAGCCCAAACTCTTTTCCTGGAGATGAATTTATCTCAGCCTGACTGAGCGGCTATGGTCTACCTACAGTTCTCCGTGGCTGAATCGTCAGGCCAAAAGTGAGGGTACTGACCTTCTTTGCCTCCAATCCCAAGTGCTCTAGATCTTCGTGCATAAATTGACCCATATCTTCCCTGCTTTGTGGCCAAAATCTCAGGCCACCACAGCTTTGGAGAGGCCCCAACAAACTCCTGTTACATGTAATCCCAGAATGACCTTAACTCCTGGTTGCATAATTAAGAATAACAGCAATGATAATGCATAGCTAGTGCTTACTCAGTGCCCTGTGCTACACCCTCCACAGGAATTACTTATCCTTTCACTTGAAAAAGTCATCTCCAGGTGATGTGAGGCCTTCAGGCCTAGAAGGAGAGGCTGACATCTTAAGAACTTTCTCAACGGAAGCCACTTAAATCTCTGTTTTAACTAGCCAGCAAGTCGTTATTTTGGAGGATTTGGGCAAATGAGGTCCAGCAGTTTAAAACCTGAAACCCAAGTCTAGGCCAATACCACCATCTGTTGGGTGGGAGTGGGGGAGGGCAAGTGTGGGAGTCTGTGCGCAAGGGCCACAAGAAACCAATTTGTCCAAGGAAACCCAGTGTCTGATAGCATGGTGGGACCGGTCACAGGCCAAGCTGTTGGCAGGTGGTGTGGGGCTGGCTGGCAGAGAGACTCCCCTGGGGTGGGGAATACAGACCCATGGGAAACGACAGGCTTCCACTTGCTGGGGATAAGCACAGAGCACACCCATCCCCAAGTCCTGGTCCAGAGCCCTGGGGGCTGGGTCCCCTTGTATGCCTGTGGTGAGCTTCAGTACCAGCCTCCTCGCCCCTCCGTGGGAAGCCCTCCTAATCCCTCCCTCCCCAATCCTCAGACTGCCTCCAAACTCCAGGCAGCAGTCTCCTTCCCCAGCTGCCAAACCTTGGTCCTCAGCGGGTATCTTTCCATAAACAGATTTCCAAATAACACCTGAGCCGTCCTGTGGTTCAGGGGGAAGCTCTTTTGTCACCAGAGACTCGTTCCTCTGAGCTTGTGGCCTCTGAGACTCTGAGGGATTAAGTTATCTAAAGCCTACAGCAAAGCTCCCCTAGGGCCTGCATTCTTGCCCTGGATCAGACTACCTACACTGGGACTCGACCATGAGTGCCTCTCCTCCTCATCTCTAAAACAGGGGCTGATATTTAGTGCTGCACAGGTTATTGTGAACAATGAAGAAGTCCACGCCTGAAACACCCTCAGAACATGACCTGGCATGTGGCAAATCCTTCAAATTGTTCGTTGTTATTTGCATCATAAATCCTTCATACTTTTTTTTTTTAATTTTTTTTTATGTTTTATTTATTTCTAGGAGAGAGAGAGACAGCGTGAGCAGGGGAGGGTCAGAGAGAGAGGGAGTCACAGACCGAAAGAGGCTCCAGGCTCTGAGCTGGCAGTCAGCACAGAGCCCAACGCGGGGCTCGAACCCACGAACCGCGAGATCATGACCTAAGCGAAAGTCGGACGCTTAACCGACTAAGCCACCCAGGGGCCCCTTCATTGACTTGTTTACAGAGTCTGAGCAGTCAGAGCTGGAGTGGACCTTCAGTATGGTCCACAGCCACCCCTTCAGTTGACAGCTGCAAACCAGGAAGAAAGGATCTGCCTAGAAATACGGATCAGCTCACTCCCTTCAAGGCAGCTTGGCACTGCAAACAGAATATGAACCCGAGATTTAGGGGGTCTTTGTCAGCGTTAAATGAGAGGATTGTGGGAAACTCCCTATCTGGCGCAGTAACTTGTCCAGCACACTGTAGATACTCATTAAGATTGGTTTTTCTTCTTCCCTTCCAGACCAGTGCTCTAGTCTCTTTGCTGAGTTCGGAGCTAAGAGCTGCCACAAATCAGGAGACTGGAGGACAGTCTGGTGTGGGGAGGGGGGGAGTGGGGAGTGTAATGGGGACCTCTGGACAGCCAATAGGTACAGGGCTCTGGCAGAGGTAAGGGGGCACCAATGTCAAAAAGACCTTCCAGTGTCTCGTTCTCCCCTCCCCACATAGTAATGTTGTGCCCGAATCACGAGTCCCCAGAGACAACCAAGGAGCCAGCACCGATGCAAGTACAAAAGGGTCTTTATTACAAGCTTGATCAGGGGCTCACCCGTCAACCGGCGCAGCACCAGCAGGGTGAAGCCCCGAACAATTGTGAGCAGGGTTTTTATGGGGTAAGGGACAGGGGTGTTACAGTGCACGTGTTGTACGTACAGCGTCATCACATAAGCGCCAACCTTAATTGCACAGTACCCATGGTAACAGTTTTAACCATTCAGTATCTGTGAGGTGTTCGTTACTTTTGGCGGGACACAATCATGACCTTTGAGAATCCTTTGAAAATGACCAATTATGAGGTGAGTTCAAAGGGCCCCCGTGGGGTTTAGGCAAGCGGTGAGTGATTGGCTAGTTTGTACAAAGTAACTGTCTATAATCCTCAGTCCCCGACTCAGACCACAGGAATATTTTTAACTTCTTTTGATTGGCTGATCTGAGGGTGGTGCGAGGGTGGCTTCAATCTTGAGCAATCTGAGGCTTTTCCTGAAACTGGGTCTATGTGCTGCCCGAGGTTGCTCTTAATGGAGGCCTTAATCTCAAAATGACATTACTTAGGCTCTTCAGGTCAATATAAACCAAAATCCTGGCGCAGGGTAGATAGATGTTAATGGCTGACAGGCGGCTCCGGCATCTGTTTATCTTAGCCAGCCTAAGGGATAAGACAGAGCAAGTAACCTCAGGGTTAACAAGGCACCTTTCTCTTGCTAATTAGCTCAGCTCTGGGCAGCTTCACCCGCAGGTCTATAGCCTATTTAACTGTTTCCCTAATTTGGTCTTTCCTTCCTGTGGCAGCAGCTTTCGGCTCTAAATTCTCTAAATTCGGGGGTGGTTTCGCCCTGAATACCTAATCTTGTTTACCTCAAATACCTTTGTATTGGGGCCTTTGCCCTGCCCTCTCTGTACTTACTTACCTAATCCTGTTTACCCAAAGTTGGGTGTGAGTACCCTATGGCTTTTAATTCTTTTTGCTTTGTTAACTCAGGGAATTCCTGAGCTAATCCCCCACAGTTTCATTTTCTTGATGGTATCCATGGATGCACATGTTTTATTTATTTTTATTTTTTTAATATAGTTTTTTGTTAAGTTGCTTTCCAGTTAACACCCAGTGCTCATCTTAACAAGTGCCCTCCTCCAAGCCCATCACCCATTTTCCCCTCTCCCCGACCCCCCATCAACCCTCAGTTTGTTCTCGGTATTTGAGAGTCTCTTGTGGTTTGCCTCCCTTGTCTCCTTAACTAGTTTTTCCCCTTCCCCTTCCCCTATGGTCCTCTGTTAAGTTTCTCCTGTTCTACATATGAGTGAAAACATGTGGTATCTGTCTTTCTCTGCCTGACTTATTTCACTTAGCATAACACCCTCGAGTTCCAACCACATTGCTACAAATGGCCAGATTTCATTCTTTCTCATTGCCATATAGTATTCCATTGTATTGATAAACCATATTTTCTTGATCCATTCATCAGTTGATGGACATTTAGGCTCTTTCCATGATTTGGCTATTGTTGAAAGTGCTGCTATGAACATTGGGGTCCATGTGCCCCTATGCATCAGCACTCCTGTCTCCCTTGGATAAATTCCTAGCAGTGCTATTGCTGGGTCATAGGGGAGTTCTACTGTTAATTTTTTGAGGACCCTCCACATTGTTTTCCAGAGCGGCTGCACCAGCTTACATTCCCACCAACAGTGTAGGAGGGTGCCCGTTTCTCCACATCCTCGCCAGCATCTATAGTCTCCTGACTTGTTCATTTTAGCCACTCTGACCAGTGGGATGCACATGTTTTAAATTGTTACGTTTCACTTATTAACTGTAAGACCTTCTGCAGACTGCTCTGCATCTCTGAGCATTTCTTCATCTGCCGAATGAGCCTGATGAAGTCTTAAGGGAATGTGATGACAATACAATGAGAGGAGAGGCACAGAAAGCCTAGATCACAGGGGTTGGTTCGGCCTGGACAAAACCTACACTCTGCTGAGCCCCTCAGGGCAGGAAGGGAGTGTCTCTGGGACTCCAGACCAGGGTGATCCACAGGCCACTCTACCAGAACTTCTACTCTCTGCGTGTGCGTGTGTGCGGTCTTCATCCGCCAGAGCAGGAACTCCCTGAGGGCAGGAACCTCTTTGGCTTTGCTCATTGTCGTCCCCTTAGGGCCTAGCACAGCACCAGCCCCAGAGAGGGCTTATGAAATACATGACAAATGAATGAATGAAAAGGAGAAGAAATCCCTTGCCCAAGGCCACCCAAGGAACGGGAACATGGGGACTTCTAGCCTTCTGGCCAGGATGTACCCTGATGATGCCTATTTCAGTCAGCTTGGGCTGCAATAGCAAGATACCAAAGACCGGGTGGCTTAAATAACATGTATTTGTTTCTCATGGTTCTGGAGGCTGGGAAGTTCAAGATCCCCAGATGCCAGAAGATTTGGTGTCCGGTGAAGACTAATTTCCTGGTTTGCCATTGGCTGGCTTCTTGCTCTATCCTCACATGGTGGGGGCGGGGGCTCGGGTTTCCTTTTTTTATGGGGGAGGGGGCTCACTCATCACCTTATCTAACCCTAATTACTTCCCAAAGGCCCCACCTCCAAATACACTGTCAAACTGGAAGTTAGAGCTCCAATATATTAGTTTTGGGGCAGGGGGACACAAACATTTAGTCTATGGCAATGCCTAACTCCGTGGTATTAGGTGAACTTTGTATTTAGTAATTAATAGCTTTTAAAAAGTATTTATTTATTTTTGAGAGAGAGACAGAGAGACAGAGCATGAGGTGAGGAGGGCAGAGAGGGAGGCACAGAATCGAAGGCAGGCTCCAGACTCTGGGCTGTCAGCACAGAGCCGGACGCGAGGCTCAAACTCCCGAACAATGAGATGATGACCTGAGCCAAAGTCAGATGCTTAACCGACTGAGCCACCCAGGCACCCCAGTAATTAGCAGCTTTTTAAAAAGGTATAGCCTTGGTAGAATTCGAAACCAATCATTTCTATACAAATTTTAGGCCCCAGATAGATACTTTCAGTCTAAAAATAGCCTGGAAAATTACAGATTCAAGATATGAGAGGAGTTACACAAGACATACATGTATAAGTACACTGCTCAAAGAGGACTTCTATCTTTTTTATCTTTTTTCTTTTTTTTTAAAATATTTTATTTATTTCTAGGAGACAGAGGGAAAGAGAGACAGCGTGAGCAGGGGAGGGTCAGAGAGAGAGGGAGTCACAGACTCTGAAACAGGCTCCAGGCTCTGAGCTGGCAGTCAGCACAGAGCCCGACGCGGGGCTCGAACCCACGAACCGCGAGATCATGACCTAAGCGAAAGTCGGACGCTCAACCGACTAAGCCACCCAGGCGCCCCGAGGACTTCTATCTTTAGCAGAGTTTCTGTCAGAGTCTAAGAAGAAACACTTGCCCCTGGATCTCCGCTTGGACCTTCTACAGGCAACTTCACCTTCTCAGGGCTGAACTCATCACCTTCCCTCACCCCATCCCACCACACCCTCCCCCATTTCAAGAAGAGCTCCCCGCCAGAGGCCCAAGCCAGACACACCTGGGCGGTATCCTTGACTTTCTGGCCTCATTCCCCACACCCAGTCATCACCAAATGCTGCCATTTTTGCCTCTAAAACACTTTATTCCTGCTCATCATCCCAATGCAGTGGTCGTGCTCGCGTCAGGGCAGCCTCTGCCCTGGTCTGCTTACCACCAGCCCCGCAGCCTGCTAACCATCACCCATGGTCCAGCCAAATGTCACCTCTCTGACTAAAGCCTGTTAAAACCCCATTTTTTCTCTGACCTAGTCCGCAAGCCTTCTCCACCTGGTTCACTCCATTCCAGCAACACCAGCATCCNTTCCCAGCCTAGAATGTTCTTTGCCCAGATATCACATGGCTCCTCCCACTCCTTCCAGTCTTTGCTCAAATACTCCTTCCTCTGATCCCTATTTTATTTATCTCCCTTTAAATTTTATTTATTTAAATTCAAGTTAGTTACCATACAGCGTAGTATTGGCTCCAGGACTAGAACCTAGTGATTCATCACTTACACACGACACCCAGTGCTCATCCCGACAAGTGCCCTCCTTGATGCCCATCATCTATTTAGCTCATCTCCCCACCCACCTTCCCTCCAACAATCCTCAGTTTGTTCTCAGTATTTAAGAGCCTCTTATGGTTTGCCTCCCTCTCTGTTTTTATCTAAATTTTCCTTTCCTTCTTCTATGTTTATCTGCTGTGTTTCTTCTGATCCCCTAATTTAAGTTGCTACTCTCCGAACTTTCTATTGCCCTTTTTGCTTTTTTTTTTTCTTACCCCTCCTAACATTTGTCACCATCTCGGAGATGATTTATTTCACCTGCATGATCCCTGTGTCTCGCCCACCAGAACTTGAAGGATCCTTGTCTGTGTTGTTCAGTGTGGTATCTCAGAGCAGGGGCTCAGTAGGCATTTGCTGAGGAGTACACGGCTTGCCGCCACCCACACAACAACCCCCTGCCCCACCCCCAGCCTCATTTCCTTCCAGGAACTTTCTAGGCTGTTAATACCAATGTTCTTGTACTCCCTCCACATACACCATGCTCATGATCCATACTTTTGCTCATTCTGGGCTTAGAAAGCTTTCCTCCTTAGGGCTCCTGGCTGGCTCAGTCAGTAGAGCATGTGACTCTTGATGTCAGGGTCATGAGTTCAGGCCCCACGTTGGGCATGGAGCCTACTGAAAGAAAGAAAGAAAGAAAGAAAGAAAGAAAGAAAGAAAGAAAAAGAAAGAAAGAAAGAAAGAAAGAAAGAAAGAAAAAAGAAGGGAGGGAAAGAAGAAAGAGAGAGAGAAAAGAATGCTCTCCCTTTCTTCTCTGCCATCATGTGCCTGATAATTCCTCCTCAGCCTTCTAGGAACTAGATCCTACCTGAGTGTAACCTCCTCCAGGAAAGCTCTCCCTCACTGTGAGACGTAAGCCCACCGATCCAATCAAAGGAGGGCCGTGGAGACTTGGAGCACAGTGAAGCCAGGCTTTGATCTACATTCTTGCAAGAGCAGACACACTGGGCCCTCCTTTAAATATACATATTTAAATAGGCAAATGAACAAGTCATCCTTTTAACGTCGTAGCAAAAAGAGAAGATATTGGACTTTTATGGGCTTGGGCCCTGCCCCCTGCCTGGGCAGCAAAAAGGCTGCAGGCAAGCATCCCAGCCAGAGGTAATATGTTTGTCTGATGGCCTCTGGCAGGCCCAAAACTGAAATGTCTACAAAAATCCTCAAGAATTTAGAGGGTTGATTTTCATCCAGTTTTTCCGGAGTCCAGTTTCCCTAGAGGGAGGTAATAATGCCTTCTCTTTCTTTGCGAGATTGTTTCTCAGGATTAAATGAAATAATATCCCTAAAGCACCTGAGCAGGACATTTCGCAAACAGTTGGTTCTCTGCACAGCTGCGCTTGCTGGGATGGGCTCAGGGGCCTCTCGGCTGCATGGAGGCTTGGCACGGAACAAGGGCCCCCACTGTAGCCAGACAACCAGGGCAAAGGATTTGAAGTCTCCAGACCTGGGTTTAAGTTGAGACTCCACCACTTTAGGAGCAAGATATACTCAACTGATTCTCAGCTAAATGTGAAAAGCACTTCATAAACCATAAATAGGACCAGCACCGGGAAGATCACATAGCCATGGTTTGGGTCTGGAACTTCGGGAGCGGTGGTCCTAGGTCTATATATTTCCACATCTGAATGCCAGGTAGAAGGGCAGATTCTACTGAGGGAGTGTTTTGAAGCAGGCCTAAGAGTCTCCATCTCTTGTGGCTTTTCATTACCAGCCTGTCTTGGGTTTTAAGATACCCTTTTATGCCACTTGAGGCCCAGATATCCCTAGACCTGTGTGTCTAGGAATGTACCCTCCGTGTCTTATCTCTGGGCCCTAACGCTATCTAGAACTGTCCATGGGAATTCCAAAGGACTAATTCACAGTGAGATACTGTTTTCCCCAAATTGTTTTTCAGTAACTATAATGGCCGTCGAGGGATAAAAGGGTTCTTTGGTGAAAGTTAAGTGTATTTTTTGCAAGACCTAGCAGAGCTTTCAATGTGCTCATATGTACTGTCAATCTCTGAGGGAATGCGGAAATGTATATGTGATGTTTCCCAAAGATATTTGACCATGGAACCCTTATTCCAGGACTGGCACTCAGGATCAGTTTACTATGCAACACACTTTGGGAAATGCCACATTAAGCTCCCTGTCTCACTCCTCCTGAGTATCTTTGCTTTTTACAGGGGCCGATGTGCTGGTGTTTTGGTTAGCAAAATACAGCATGAGGCCGAAATCTGGCCCTGCTTTTGTGAATACAATTTTATTGGAACACAGCCCTTTACAGAAAAAGTTTGCTGACCCCTGCTGAAACATTTCTCAACTGGGTGATATATAACTTCTGGAGAAGCAGCATTATGTCAGGAAAGATGTGAAGCCAACAATACAAATGCTCAGAATAGGATATCTGCTTGGAGGACCAGGTGAATTCAAAGATGAGTAATTTCAAGCATCATCTTATATTTAAAAAATGGACATACTATGGAGTAGAATGCAAATTGTGCATAAATTTCAAAAACAAAAGACTTTAAAGAAGTTTCTCAGGCCTCAGGCAACCTAGCTCTGCTTTCCTCCGCCAGGACACCACCGACCACCCCAATCCCTCATACCTAACCACCCTGACCACCCCGATTCCTCATACCTAACCAAAATATTTATGTTCCTCCATTCCAAGGGGGATTTGGGTGGAAGGGCTTGAGAAATGCTGTTTTGTTGGGAAAACAAAACAAAGTTGATGTTTATGTGCCAGCCAACGATGAGCGAAGGAAATCAGAGGTGTTCACACTACCTATGCTTTGCAGGCAGGTGAGGCAGGCTGTAGCTGGGACCTCTTTTACCATATCTCACAGAATCAGTATACCAAAGAGACACATGTAGGCTTCTGGGTGTTTGGGTGAGACCCGGGCTTGACTTCGGGCTCTCCCATCTAATACCTTTATAACCCTGGCAAAGTTACTTTACTTACCTAAGCCTTCATTTCCTTAGTGTAAAATGGCTATTGACATGCAGGGAAAGTGTTCTGCACTAGGTAAGAACTTAATAAGTGTTAACTACTAACATGTCAGCTAAATTTCCTGGATATGTGAAGAGCTCTGAAAAATCAAGAAAAAAAATATCAAAACCAGTTGAAACATGGGCAAAGATGTATAGACATTTTACAGAGAAGGAAATGCAGATTTTAAACAGAAAAGATGCGACTTCACTCATAAGAGAAATGAGAACATAACTCAAATGAGATACTATTTTTCACCTGCTGGATGGTACAGGTTGAAAAATTTGATAACATTCTGTTGGTGAGAGTAGGGAAAGAAATATACTCATACAATGTTGATGATACTGCAAATTGTTACCACCAAATGCTTATGCTTAGATATAATTCCACTTCCAGAAATTTAAACTATGGGAATAGTTGCACATTCTAAACAGGTGAGCAGGGATGTTTTCTAGAGTGTTTTGTGTGTGTTTTTTTAATTTCTGAGAGAGAGAGAGACAGCGTGAGCAGGAGAGGGTCAGAGAGAGAGGGAGACACAGAATCCAAAGCAGGCTCCAGGCTCTGAGCTGTCAGCACAGAGCCCGACGTGGGGCTTGAACCCACGAACCGTGAGATCATGACCTGAGCCGAAGTTGGACACCCAACCGACTGAGCCACCCAGGTGCCCCAAGAATTTTGTGTTCTTAAATGTCCATGAAAGAGGGACTAAAGAAAATAAAAATACACACTGTGGAATACTGTGTAGCTCTCAAAGAGAATAAGGCAGCTCTGTGTGTATTGATATGGAATGAGCTCAAGCATGTTACAGGAAATAAGAAATGGGGCAAAATAGCAGTATAATGTGTTATTAGTGGTGTAGTTATAAACATATGCATGGATAACACATGCATATATGCTCGTATATGCATAGGGTCTCTCTGAACTGGTTCATACATTAGCCTGTGAGGCCTTAAGTAATCTAACCTACCCCTTGGCATCTTGTGTAGCCTCCTCTGACCCATCTCTCCCCTCTGCTCCACTGCCTCTGCACTGGCCACCTTGGTTTTCTATAACACTCTAGGTACCTGCCTGCCTTAGAGTTTGTAGTGGGTGTCATGGAGGTTATCCTCAATGTCCACAGAGCTCACTTCTTCTGTCCTTCAAGATTTTGTTGAAACTACTTTTCCAGGGGCGCCTGGGTGGCTTAGTCGGTTAAGCATCTGACTTTCGCTTAGGTCATGATCTCACGGTTTGTGGGCTCGCGCCCCGCGTCAGGCTCTGTGCTGACTGCCAGCTCAGAGCCTGGGGCCTGTTTCAGTCTGTGACTCCCTCTCTCTCTGACCCTCCCCTGCTCACGCTGTCTCTCTCTCTCCTAGAAATAAAAAAACCCAAAAAAACATTTAGAAAACTTACTTTCCCAATGAGGCCTGCACTGGCCACCCTAATTAAAATGACATTCTTGGGGCACCTGGGTGGCTCAGTCAGTTAAGCATCTGACTTCGGCTCAGGTCATGATCTCCCGGTTTGTGAGTTCGAGTCCCGCGTCAGACTCTGTGCTGACAGCTGGCTCAGAGCCTGGAGCCTGTTTCGGATTCTGTGTCTCCCTCTCTCTCTGATCCTCCCCTGCTCATGCTGTCTCTCTCTCAGAAATAAATAAAACATCAAAAAAAAAAATTTTTTTAAATGACAACCTTCACCATTTGTTTCCTCTTACCCTACTCTCCTTTTTCTTTAGTCCTCAGTGCTTATTGCCTTCAGAACAACATTCTATTGTTCAGTGTGCTTAGGTACTATGTTTATGGTTTATGATCTGTTTCTCCTTAGTAACGTAGATGTATACTCTACGAAGGGTAGGGATATAGACCAAGCATGTATCACCTAGTAGGTGCATGGTAAATGTTTGCTGAATAAGAGAATGGAAAGATACATGAGAACTGGTGATGGTCCTGCAATGGGTGAACTAGGGTATGGGAGGTAGGATGGGAAGAGCCTTACTTTTCAGTATATACCCTTGTGTTCGTTGTACCACATGACTGTGTTAATTGGTAAAAACATAATACAGATTCTTAGGTCTACCAACAGGATCCTGGAAGTGGAAGTAACAAGCTTTACTTTATCTGACATATGATCGTCAGGTAGAGAGGAGTTAGGCAATTTGGCTGAGGTCACAAAGCCAGAATTTAAAATCCATACTTCCCACTCCAGAGCCCTAGCTCTTTTATTATTTTCTTAATGGTTATTCATTTATTTTTGAGAGAGAGCGTGCACGCGAGCAGGGGAGAGGCTGAGAGAGAAGGAGAGAGAGAATCTCAAGCAGGCTCCAGGCAGTCAGCACAGAGCCTTATGTGGGGCTCGAGCTCTTAAACGGTGAGATCATTACCTGAAATCAAGAGTCAGATGTTTAACTGACTGAGCCACCCTGATACCCTGAGAGCAACAGCTCTTAAGCATCATGCCATAGAACCTCTTAAGACTCTAATCAGCCAATTTAATGTAGTATGACAAATGCTAAGTGGAGGTGTTCCAAAGGTGAAGGTTCGCTTCTCTCTGCCATTTCCTATTACAATGAACCCAAGGGATGGTCTCAGTTCTTTTGATATATGAGATTTTGCCTCTATTGTGCATGGCTTGAAATAAATGGGAATACTGGGCTTCTGGGCTTGGGGATGCTTCATGAGAACCTCACGTCAATATAAAGTATTAATCTCAGTCCCTGGATAGTTGGAACTACAATGTTCCTGAATCCTGCACCCCTAGATATCTCGTCTTCTAAAGCAGCCAAGGGGTCTGGAGGATCTGCTGGATGCTTGGGGATGAGGGAGGGATTTGAGGGCACTTGGCCTTGTCAGAGAATAATGGGGGTATTCCCAGGAGCTATTAAAGGCTGGCTGCTGAGCTTCTGGAACAGCCTTGGCTGGTGGGAGGCCTTCTGAGCCTGGGCCAGGTGGTGGACCCGTCTCCGCTGTTGTAGCCAATAGAGCATCTCCACCTTGTCATGCTTCATCTTGTCCAGGTATCGCCGCCCCTTGAAGGTCACTGGCTCACCAAAGACTGACTCAATCTCCTCCAGGAGGGAGGCCAAAGGGGTCTGCACTAGATCGATCTTTCTGTGTAGGTGGTTACGGAACTGATTCTCCTCCAGGAAGCGACTCAGGCCCATGTCAGTCTTTTGGAAGAAGCGGTTGGGGTCAGAGGCTTGTCGCTCAAACCATTCCAGTTTCCCCATCAACACTTCCCGCAGCTGAATGGGTTTCAGGGCTTGCTCCCAGGCACTCACCAATGAAGGCAGCTGCCTCAGACGAGTGTTGGTGCTGTACTTGATGGCCATGTCCAGCCGATCCTTGTTGGGGACCTCAAGCACGGACCACAGCCGCTCCAGACGCTTCTGCAGATTCAGGATTTTAAAGGTTTCTCCTAGGGGGCTGCTCCTCTTAGTTCCTAGCCTGTGCCCCAGCACTGTGTTCCAATCCCACTCTCCTGGCACAAAGTCTGGCTCTTCATCTTCCTGCAAGGGAGGTGGGCGCCGAATCTTTAAGGACTCTTTGACAGGGGCTATGACCTCCACGGGGACATCCTTTTCATACATTTGGAAGATGACATGGAGGAAGTCTGTCTCCTGGCTGGTGAGGTACTTGAAGTAGTCACTCACAGACAAGGTGGTTTTCCGCCAGTTCATCCAGGAGGCTTTGTTTGACCACTTCTCCCAGCCTTTGCTTGCTTGGAGTGATATGGACAGCCTATCAGAGCTGGATTGTAAAACATTTGCTCCCTGGGAATAAAGTCCAGCTAACTTGGGATTGATGATGCGATACTCTTTTTCTTGATGTAGAAAGGCTGAGGACAGGTAGGTGGACAAGTCTTTATCGGCTGCAGGCTCGATGAGGGGTCCCTGGTCAAAAGAGAAGTGATCAAGAGAGACACGGCCCATCAACTCCTTGTAGACCTCCCTGATGTTATTGCCAACAAAGTAACCAATATCCATTGCCTCAATAAGTTTGGGTTCTAGTTCACCAGCCAGGTGATTGTATAGAACTCCGGCCCCATCAACATGGAAGGAGTCCAAAAAGTTTCTCTCAGAGACCTGCACAGCAGCTGCCTGGACCACAACCTGATTTCCTAGCTTCAAATTAACAGTTACCGGCTGTGGTTGAAGTGGAAGAGATTTGGGACACTGGAGGCCCCACTGCCCAGCAGCTTCTTCCTCTTCGAGGCTCTTCAACATTCTCTGCAGTTCCTCCAAGCGATTTGCTGCAGCTGGGCGGCACGTCAGGGCCCCTAGGAGTGGGGGCAGGCCTGTGTCCAGTGATGAGTACTGAGTCCTCTTCAATTTCATGTTATTTATCATCCGCTTCAGGTCCTCAGCCACTGTGTCCCCTGCCAGTTCTGGTTTGCTCTCTGGAGCCAGGACCAGCGGGGTTAAGGGGCGAGGGGGGAGTGGAGGAAGGCCCAATTCATCTGCTAGCTTCCAGCCCTCCCGCAGAGAGGGCATGGACTGACCCCTCCACAGGGGCCGGTCTCGGAATTGGGAGTAGAGGGGCAAGTGGGAGGTAGCGGGAGCCCCACCGGTGGGAGTCACAGAGTACTTGGGCGGTGACACAATCTGTGTGGAACTGAGGTCGGTTTCTCTCTTCTTCTGCATGGAGGACAGCCATTGGAGAGGCTTCTTTTTCTTCTTCTTCTTTTTCAGTTGGGGGATGGACTTCAGTTCCTTCACTGGATCGGGCTCAGGCTCACTGAGAAACTCCTGCGGGCGGCTGAGTTGGATGAGATAGTTCAGGTTGAGGGTGCAGGACGGTACTTGGGTGAAGCTGCTGCTCTGAAGCCATGGGTTAGGGAAAAGCTTGGAAGCCCCGGTCGGGCCTGCCGGATGCAGCTTGTGCACGCCACGGTGGGCCTGCTCTACCTTCAGCAGGGTGTGGAAGTCGGCGAACAGGCAACGATAGACCTCAGGGCTGGTAAGAAAGATTGTGCAGTCCCTGGCGAGGCTGGCGGTCAAACGGGTGAGCGTGGCTGATTCAGTGAAGACACTTGCGGGGGTCGACATGGTCTTCAGCAGGTTCAAGTAGTGTAAGAAGAGCTGCTCGCTGCTGAGGAGCACGTACACCAGGAGCCGCTTCCGCAGTCTCTGGTTGTTCAAATGGTTCAGACTAGGTTCGGCGGGAGGCTCCTGCCAGCTGCACTTCAGCTCGTCCAGAATGACCTGAGTGAGACGGAGCCGGCCTTCGGTAGGCACGCGCACAGCCAGGCCACTATTGGCCAGCCGCTCCGCCACCTGGCGGCACAGAGACTCCACCGTCAGCCGTGAGACCGGCAAGGGCAGCAGCATCGGGACCTCGGGCGGGAGGCTCTTCTGAGATTTTGGGGATGTCGCCTTGCCGGGGAAGAGAGACAGCGGGCTCAGCAACCGGTGGTAAAATCGCTGGAGCTCGGGCTCGGGCTTATAGGGCTCCATTTTTGCGCTGGCGACACAGGAGGTCCGGCCACAAGAGGCCAAGAGGTTACTAAGGCAACCAGGGGGCGGGCGGAGGGCCCGAGTGCGCCTGCGCAGTCAGAGCTTGCCAAAGCGCTCTGTGAAGGGGGCGGGGATTACGTGCGCGCGCAACCGGAGGCGGGGCAAAGCGTGGCTTCCGAGGCCCGCCTCTCTGTGACGCAGTTGGAGGTTTGCACCTAAGTCCTCGAGCGCTTTAGGTCTTCTGGCAGGTGCCTGGGATGGCTTCGGACTCTGGGGACCGCGGGACTGCCTGCACGGTGAGGGTCGAGGCCTCGTGTGGGAGCCTCTCTGGGCAGAGAGCCTCGGCCCCCAGGGTTAACGCAGGAAGAAGGGACGGAGGAGACACCTGGGGCGGGGCCTGGGGCCTCCCCGGAAAACCGCTGGGGTTCTTGGCGTTGACGTTGGATGTTTGGGGTGTTGGTCTTGGAATGATCGTGACTGAAAATGAGGGCGCTTGAGGAGGGCTCACGTGAGGACGTTTTCCTGGGCCTTCAGGGCGCCCAGAGGGGAGGGAGTGAAACAGGGTCACGCAGGAGGGGTCCCCAACTCTCCTCAGCCCGTCCCTGCCGCCCTTGCAGCTGGAGTTCGCGGTGCAGATGACTTGTGAGAGCTGCGTGGACGCGGTGCGCACGTCCCTACAGGGGGTGGCAGGTAAGAGCCAGAAATAACCGCGGACAGTCTTGATGCCTCTAGAAGGAGCCGGCAAGTCTCTTAGACCAACCCTACTCCCATTTACAGGTGTAGAAATTGAGACCCAGAAAATTCAATTGAGAATTGAATATTCTCTTTTTCTTAAAAAAATTTTTTTAAACGTTTTTACTTATTATTGAGAGACAGAGCATGAGCATGGGAGGGGCAGAGAGAGAGACAGAACCCGAATGAGGCTCCAGGCCCTGAGCTGTCGGCACAGAGTCCGACGCGGGGCTCAAACTCAGGAACCACGAGATCGTGACCTGAGCCGAAGTCCGACGCTTAACCACTGAGCCACCCAGGCGCACCCGGAAGGAATATTCTCAGTCATATGGAGACACAGTCAGAGCCTAGAGTGGGATCTGAAGCCGGCCCTGCCAGAGCCCTCTACTGGCTCTGACACAGTGGTATCGCACATGTCAGGTGCCCAGAGAATGAGGAGCTAGGCTGAGGATAGATAGCCCCACCTACAGAGGGCGTTCCCTGGATAACAGGCAGCTCTTGCTTGCCCAACAACATAATCTTGACAAAGCAAACGGTAGCCCTGGCCATGTTCCATGCTAGGCAGCTCCTGATTCTTCCAAGCCAGTTAACTGGTCTGGAGGTGACCTTGCACAATCAGAGATATCTGAGAGGGCAAAGCCACCAGCATGACCCTGGGAACTGCTTTCCTTTGATTCTGTTAAATGTTCATCCAGTCTTTCAGCAGGTATGGAGACACTGGGGGGCTTTCTAGGGAGAAGTGTTGGCAAATGTTTCAGACAGTCTGCCCTCAGGTAACGAGCATGCAAGCATTGCTCATGGAAGAGAGCAGTTCTGGGAGGAGAGGAGATGGGTTCTGAAGCTAGGGCGTGGTGGCGCTTGGCCTGTATAGGGCAACAGCAGTAGGTTGTAGTATGTGCTCTAGGGTCAGACTGTTTATGGCCAGATTCCCCTCTTTGCCACTGAACGGCACTTCATGCATGTTACTACCTGGGCCTGTTTCTTCAGCATTTAAACAGGCATAATGGAAACTACTCTTCAGGACTGTCATGAAGAATAAGTTAATACACGTAAAGCACTTTAAAAAAATCTTTGGCATGGAGTGAGAGCTCACTAAATCTTAGAAATTATGAGAGGATAGGCTTACAGGTGGGAGTCTGATTGGGCAGAGGCATTTGGGGACAGATATTGAAGCAGAGAGAGAGAGAGATTTGCTCTCTCCGGGAGGCCTGGGGCTTTGGAGAAGAGGGTTCTGCTCTTCTAGGAAATAAGTGGGAGAAGCTCCAGGCCCAAGGCTCACTTCCTTGAACCCTTGTCACACATCCTAGAGTTCTTTGTGGTTTTATGTTTTCTCTCTTACTAGGCTTTGAGCTGGGGTTTGAGCTAAACAAGGCCTGGCCTGGCCGCACTCTGCACCAGCTGCACTGAATCTTGCTCAGCTAGGGAGCCAACCTTGGTTCAGACCAAGGTCAGGAGTTGAGGAGGTGCGTATCACAGGGAACTTCTCACTGGGGCCCTCCCACTTGAGAAGCAGAGAATCAGCTCTTAGGAGACCCCAGAAGACCTACCTGCATGGAAGCCAGTCCATCAGAAAGCCTTGTCTGCTGTATATCTAAAATATGTTCAGAAGTGAGCTTCTCTTTTTTCCATACTTTGGCCTTAATAACGATCCAAGTCATTTTACCTTTCTCTGAACGACACAGGAGCCTCATCTTTGGGCTCCTTGTTGCCTCTGTTGCCCACTCCAATAGCTTTCCCATACAAAAGCCAAGGCGATTTTTAAAAATTGTGCCTTGGATGATATCGCTGTCCTGCTTAAAATCCTCTAGAAGTAATAATGTTTGAGAATGTCCCATGGGCCAAGCACTGCTCCTTTAGACCTTTAATATTTCTCTGAAGAAGGTAGTGGTATTATCTCCATTTGCAGATGAAGAAACTGAATAGAAAACTCAACAGAAAGGTTGAGTAACTTGTCTAAGGCCACACATCTAGTATGTGGCAGGCTCAGAATCCAGGCTCCAGAGTCCACGTTCTCAACCACTATACACTGTGGCTTCTCCCAGTGGCCTCCCATTGCATCAAAATTAAAATCCAGATTCTTTCCTTTTGGGCCTTGTTTGACTGGTCTTCACTTACAGCTTCATATCTAGTTATTCTCTTATTTATTTATTTAAAATTTTTTTTAGAGAGAGAGAATATGCATGAGTGGGGAAGAAGCAGAGGGAGAGAGAGAATCTTAAGCAGGTTCCACGCCCCATATGGAGCCCGAAGCAGGACTAGATCTCATGACCCTGAGATCATGACCTGAGCCAAAATCAAGAATCAGATGCTTAACCAGCTGAGCCACCCCAGCAGCCCTCTAACTCTCTCTTTACTCTCAGCTCTAGCCACGCTGGCTTTCCTCTCTTGTTAGAACATATCAAGGTCATTCCTGCCTCAAGGTCTTTGCCCATGTTGTTCCCTCTGTTGGAATACCCTTGCCTGACTACATTCAGGCCTTCACTTAGAGGTTCACGGAGACCTTCCTTGACCAGTGTAAGTGGCTTGCCCCCGAATTGTTCCCTAACACCTGTTTCACTGATCACACTTTTCACTCTCTGAAACTCTGTTGTGTGTGCATATTTGACAGTTGTATCCCTGCACTGGAACCCATGCCATTTCAAGGGTCAGAGTTGTGACCTGACTCGTTCCGTGCTCTGTTTGCATTGCCTGGAACATGGCATGTGGCAGGTGCCCAGTGTATGCTTGTCAAAGAAGGAAAATACACAAAGTTTCTCACACTGTGCTTATCTGAGCCCCTGGAGCCTCAGAACGTCAGCCTTTGGGGCTCAGTCCTACTTCCGGTGGGGCGAGGGGACCAAACATCAGCTTTGGGGTTGGACAGGCTGCCTTCCAGGCCAGTTGAGTCACCCCCTGGCCTCGTCTCCTCACCTGCCAGAGGCGGACAGTGTCATCATCCTGATGTGTGTAAGACAGAGCACAGCTCTTTGCGTACCCTGGAGTCAGACCACAAACATTCTCCCGTTACCCTCCGTGCACCCACTTTGCAGCCATCGGCACCCCAGGGCATCTCTGGGGGGACCCAGAGCTCCCAGCACTTCAGAGGCTACCTGGTGGCTCAGGATAAAATTTTGTTTGAAGTGAAGGCCAGTTTGGTAATTTGGAGGGTGTTCTCACAGTCACCCTGCACTTGCAGGAGAGGGGAAGCGTGTGTCCGTGCGGTGTGTTTGTCTGATGTCTGGCAAATTCTGCCCCTCCCCCGCTCCCCCAGCCGTGTCGCGGCTGCTGCAGGGGATCTGAAGACACAAGCCCGTGAGAGAGATTCCTGTCTCTTGGGTGCTACCTCCCCCTAATAGCCTTTCCCAGTTTTGTGCCCTGGGCTGTTACTCCCATCTCTGCCTGATGGTTAATCCACACGGAGTCTGGCTCCTGCCACAGCCTGTGAGCTCCCTGAGGACAAAGTCCAGTGCTTTCCCTTTTTTTTTAAATGTTTATTTATTTCTAGTAGACAGAGAGAGAGACAGCGTGAGCAGGAGAGGGTCAGAGAGAGAGGGAGTCACAGACTGAAACAGGCTCCAGGCTCTGAGCTGGCAGTCAGCACAGAGCCTGACACGGGGCTCGAACCCACGAACCACGAGATCATGACCTAAGCGAAAGTCGGACGCTTAACCGACTAAGCCACCCAGGCACCCCAGTCCAGTGCTTTTCCTGACCCTGGCCTCCTCCGTGCCCCGCACACACCTGTTCAGAGAATACGGAGGAGGGAAACCAAAGATGAAGGGAAAACCAGTAGTCTGTGTAGCTTTCAGTTCACGGGGCACCAGCTCAACAGGGTGAGACGGCTTATTTAACCTTTGTCTTCTGGACGGCCCACGGCTCCCCTGGGCTTCACCCTGCAGAGCCACGGACACATTTACTAAGACGAAAGCAGAATGGTGGACATCCTGCAGGTGAAAGCGGCATTCTAGTTCCCAACCCATCACCTGTGCGCTCCCTGAGGGTTTGAGAGCTCTCTTAAAAGGCTTGGGAGGCCTGAATATCTGAATGAAAGAGAAGCCCCTTCTCTTCCTTCTTTGAGTCGGCTCAGTGGTCCTCAGAGCTGGGCGCGTGTCAATCATCCCGTAGTCTGTGTGCACACAGGGTGACTTCAGGGGTTTGGAGGGCACTGGAGACACACTGACTTTGGGACCTGACCCCCGTGGACCACACAGAGCTGCACTCTCAGGGGGATTGTAAGCGGTGCAGCGGGAGTTACTGGGGGGAAGGGAGCTCCTGCGTGAGGACAGAGGAGGGACTGCTTCTCAGGGTGAGTGCAGTGTCTGGGCAGGGTTCCAGAGCAAGGTTGCCTGAGATGAATTACAGTTCCTCGATTTACCACCCTGTGCATTCAGGCAAGGTTCTTCAGTCTCTCTGTGCAGTCTTCTCATCAGTATATAGGGATAACAGTGCCCACCTCACAGGGTTACATGAGTATCAAATGAGCTAATATGGGTAAAGTATAAAAAAGCCCACAGTGCATGTGTGGAAATGTTAGCTCTCATCATGATGGTGATAGCACCCCCATTTTATTTTATTTTATTTTATTTTATTTTAGAGCACATGTGCACACAGTGGGGAGGGGCAGAGAGAGAGAAAGAGAATATCAAGCAGGCTCTACTCTCAGGACAGAGCCCAACTCAGGGCTCAATCTCTTGACCCTGGGATCATGACCTCATCCAAAATCAAGAGTTGGACACTCAACCCACTAAGCCACCCAGGTGCCCCAGCCCCCCTACTTTTTAAATTAATCTATTTTGAGAGGGGAAGAGAGCAGGAGCAGGGGAGGGGCAGAGTGAGAAGGAGAGAGAGAATCCCAAGCAGGCTCCCTGCTGTCAGTGCAGAGCGAGACTGACACTTAACCGCCCAGCCCCCTCTTTTGATGTGTGCGGCAGTTTTGTTGACATAATTCAAATATCGTAAAATACACCCATTTTAAGTATACAATTCAGTGGTTTTTAATATGTTTAGAGTTGTGCAGCCATCACCACTATCGACTGTACATTTCATCCTATTATAAAGGAATCATACCCTTTGGCCCCCTAGCCCCTGGCCCCTAGTCTATTGTTGCTACAGGTTCCCCTATTTTTGATGTTTTGTCCATAATGGTACATGTAATATGTGGTCTGCTGTGACTGGTTCTCAATATGATATTTTCTAGGTGCATTGCTGTGGTAGCATTAATCAGCCCTTTGATTCCTTTTTATCTCTTTATGGTTGAGAAAAATTCCATTGTATGGATGCACATTTTCTTTTCTTTTTTTTAATATTTATTTTTGAGATAGTATCAGTGGGGGAGGGACAGAGAGGAAGGGGGAGACAGAGGATCCGAAGCAGGCTCCATGCTGACAGAAGTGAGCCTGATGTGGGGCTTGAACCCACAAACCGTGAGATCACGGCTGCACATTTTTTTTATTCGTCAGTTGATGGGCATGTGGGTTGTTTCTCCTTCGGTCTATCATAAATAATGACATACTGATGGCCCACTTTTATAAAAACATCTTAAATAATTACCTATCTTAAGTTATAAATAACTCCTGGCATGTAACAAGGACACACAAGAATCCTGGGGGTAAGGTGGCTTTATCCCACTTTATTTATAAAGCCACAGACTCAGAGAGGTTGAGGCCCTTACAGAGCCAGCAGGCAGCTTCTGAGCTTACCTCCAGCCATGGGAAGGTTGAAGATGAGGATGGGGAATTACCACAGGGTGTCAGCCCTCTGCTGTCCTCTCCCCCCTCTCTCTTCCCAGGTGTCCAGAGTGTGGAGGTGCAGTTGGAGAACCAGATGGTCCTGGTGCAGACCACCCTGCCCAGCCAGGAGGTGCAGGCCCTTTTAGAAGGCACAGGGCGGCAGGCAGTGCTCAAGGGCATGGGCAGTGGCTTATTGCGTGAGTAGCCACTAGGGCCCCGGCCTTGGCTTCCCTGGGAGGGAGGGGGCCTGGAGCTGGTGCACATCTAAACCGTAGGATTTGGGAGTTTGGGGTTCAAGCGGCTTTGGGGAAGGCATGCAAGGTATGTGGGGCTCCCTCCTTGCCCTTTCTGAGCTGATGAAGGTGTGGGGTGGATGTGATGAGCCAGCCTGGGTGTCTGCTACCTTGCAGAAAATCTGGGGGCAGCAGTTGCCATTCTGGAGGGGCCTGGCCCTGTGCAAGGGGTGGTGCGCTTCCTACAGCTGACCCCTGAGCGCTGCCTCATCGAAGGGACCATTGATGGCCTGGTGCCCGGGCCGCATGGACTCCACGTCCATCAGTTTGGGGACCTCACAGGGAACTGCAGCAGGTAAGTCCCCTGTAACTTCCCCAGTGACATCTTCGTTTCCCCAGCTGTGCACCCACCATGGCAGAGGCTGTATTCAGCCGTCTACACATGCTTTCACGCTCGTTCCTCGCAAGTACTATAAGGCATATATACACAGACCCAGTGTACAGATGAGGAAACGGAGGCTCAGTCAGAGGCCCCAGGGCATGTACATGGTAGAATGGGATTTGAACCTTGATGTTCCTGCTCATAGCCACCTTACTGCCTCTGAGAAGGAAGTAACTTCTGCTCGACACAGAAGGGCAGGTCGCTATGTCGTGGTGTTCATCATGCTGTGATGCAATTAGTTGCTTACTCATCTGTGTCTCCCCAAAAGGTTTATTGAGGGCAGGACCCACATCTGATTCCTCTCAGTGCCCTCAACCCAGAGCCTGTTACAGAGTGAGCCTGTTTGGTGAGTGAGTGAGTGAGTGAGTGAGTGAAATAGAGAGGATGGATCGCCTGGGCTGCAAGCCACTGTTTTGCCGCCCACCTGCTACCTTTCCTTCTTAGCTGCGGGGACCACTTTAACCCTGATGGAGCATCTCATGGGGGCCCTGAGGACTCTGACCGGGTAAGTGTACATCTGGGTGAGGCTTAGGCTGCCGGAGGGCCCGAGGCCTCAGGCAGGGCAGGCTGCTCCCAGGGCCTTAGCGTATGATTCCTTTTTGGTGGGATCCCCTCACTTTACTTTCTTCCGTTTAGAAACATTGACCCTCTCTGTGGTTGAGGCCTGCCCCCCAGGAGCTCACAGTCTGGTGAGGGAGACCCTCAATGACCCCGTGGTTGCAGGGCAGTGAGATGACCCTTGAGGGAGCCTGTGGGAAGCCCCAGGAACCCAGAGCAAAAACCTGATCCGGCCTGAACCTGAGGGCATGGGAGGTGGGAGAAAGCTTCCTGGAAAGCTAAAGGCGTGGAAGTTGAAGGTTTTGCCCGAATGAAAAAGGCCATTCCTGATGGTGTGACCCCCAGCCTGGAGTTTTCATTTTTCACCAGAGAATTGTTGCTCGTCGGCAGTGAGCTGCATGCTGCCTTGGCTTTTGCTTATCTGAGTATTACTTGTTCTGTTAGTTATTCCACATTTTCCTGTAAGTTAACGCCGTTTTTTTCCCTCAGGTAAATTTGGTTGTTTTTAATGCTATAATCTATCACGGAAAGTTTCAAACATTCCAAAGGAGAGAAACTTGTCCCAAACTCCCATGTCCCCATCACCCAGTTTCAACAGTGACCAACTCATGGCCAGTCTTGTTGTTGTTTTTTTTTCTAAATGTTTATTTTTGGGAGGGAGAGAGTGAGAGTGCATGCGCACAACTGGAGGAGGGGCAGAGAGCAAGGGAGACACAGAATCCAAAGCAGGCTCCAGGCTCCAGGCTCCGAGCTGTCAGCACAGAGCCCGACGTGGGACTCAGATTCACAAACTGAGATCATGACCTGAGCCAAAGTCTGACGCTCAACTGACTGAGCCACCCAGGCGCCTCCTGGCCAGTCGTTTTTCATCTACACCTCCAGCCTTTCTCCACCATTCTTTTGAAGCAAGTCAAGACATCATTTCATGTAATTAAGGCCGATTTATGATTTATTTTTAACAAGAAACCTGATACTGCCACAGAGAATAGAAAATCAGTACTTGTAGCCCTAAGAGCAAGGTCATTGTAAAAATGACCATTGGAGGCCAAATAAATTAAGTGGAGTCCTGCTGGGTTCTGGCCTGCAAGGTCTGAGAACTGAGGAAGGGCAGCTTTTTCTCCTTTATGTGGAGATAAGTGAATGTTAGAGAAGATGGTAAAGACTGAATGAAACCTTTGTCCTGGGTGTCATCCACTTGATGATTGCCCTCACTCAGGAATTTAATGTTTCCTAATGCCTGGTCACATCTCCTTCACTTCTGGGGTATGTATTCCCTCTGCACTTGGAGATTCAGTACCAGGGCAGGCTCTGGGGCCGGGGCCCAGTCCCGATCCTGGGAACTGGCAGCCCCTCTTCACACCCTCCCCGGGCTCACAGGCTTCCTTGATTTGTAATTTCTCTCTGGTGAAGGTTTGCAGCCTTCTGCCACAAACCAAATGAAGCTACTGTACATGTTTCTTAATTCATGTACCTGATTTCTTGGATTTTTGACGCCTCTGTCACATTTCCGGTGCTCAAAAGTTTGACTTCTTTCCCTCTTGCCCTGGGAAGCTGCAGAAGCGTCTCTGTCGGGTCCACTGCGCGGCGCTGTGTTCGCCCTCAGCGTAGCAGTGATCTATCACTGTGAATCAAATCATTCCCACCCTGGGGGTTTAAAACAGCAAGCATTCATCATCTCCGTTTTGGGGCAGGAACATGGGTACAGCTTAACTGGGGGCCTCTGGCTTAGGGTGACTATATATAACCAAGGTATTGGCTAGGGCTGCAGTCATCTCAAGGCTCATGTCACCATTGGCCGGCCTCGGGTCCTCCCTGGCTGTTGGCCAGAGACATCAGTCCTTTGCCACGTGGGCCTCTTCCTAGGGCAGCTCACAAGTCGGCAGCCGGGCTTCCCCCAGAGTGAGTAAGCGCGAGAGGGCGTCCAAGAAGGAGCCGTTCTCTTTTTTGTAACCTAGCCTAGTAAGTGATGTTGGTCCAGCGCACGCGCAGTGGAGGAACCCACAGGGATGTCAGTACAGGGATGCTTCTTAGAGGCTGTTGTCCCCCTAGAGCCTTACAAGGTGCTACGCAGGAATTAAGCAGGTGAAGAACAGAGTGGGAATGTGAGGCCCAGCTGGCGGGGTTGGGGGGCACTCTGTAGGCAGAGCCAGCAGGGAGCATTTGGGAACTGGCAGCACTGTGTCTCTTAGGAAGTGGAGGCCGGAAGGGTGAGAGACCCCCCCCCCCTTGCGGCTCTGCTGTCGGCCAGGCCCCCTCAGGGCAGGGGGTGAAAAGGGGCTGGGCCCAGCTGCTCTACTGTCCGCAGGTCCTTGATAGAGAAAGGGGAACACTTGAGCCAGAGCTGGGCTGCCAAGGCTGCCATGATGACTGATAAGTCCCTTTTGGATTTCTGCATCTGCTTTTGCCCAGCTGGAACTGAATTCCGTGTGGGGATTTACACCAGAGCCCGGCTGTCCCTTTGCACCTCTCCTAACTGGTCCTCAAGCTGCCTTCCCTTCTCCCGCCTGCCTGCAATCCTTGCTTTTCCCGCGCTGTGCTAGAGGCTGCCCCAAAGCAGAGTAACCTTCCCATACCCCTGTCCAAAGTCCTTTTTGGCTCCCCAGTACCTAAGGGCATAGGCCCTGCCAGGCAGCTTGGTATGACATTCAAGGCCCTGGGGCCCGGTTCCACTTGCCCAGGGGCAGGAGCAGGCCGTGCTGCCGGGGCATGCCTCCTGAGGGGCGCTGCCAGGCTGCTTGCTCTCTCAGCCCGGTCCTGAAGATGCTCCTCAAGGCTCCGTATCACCTCCCCTTCCTTGATCTTTCTACCATAAAGGCCCGCCAACGCAGGATAACAAAAAAAAGTGCCCGGTGTAAGCAGATGTCTCCCTGGAAAACGAGATAAAGCAAAAGTGGCGCTTCCTGCTGCTTGTCAGCCCTGTCCCCCAGTGACCTGCTCTGTGACCATTCTTCACAACAAAACCACGTGCACCAGCCCACACTGGCACAAGCACTTGCTTCTGCCTACAGCGTCCGATTGGGGACACATTTATTTGCACAGACGTGGGCCTCCGTGACTTACCAGTAAGGTCCAGTCCCCTGAAAACCCGCTCACTGCTGTACTAACTCTGTGTTTCATAATTGCTAGTCTGTTCGACGTCTGTCTCCCTGCCATGCTTCGAGCTCTTTGAGGGCGAGGGCGGCATGTGCACGCTACAGCACGCCAGCAAACTGTCTGATGGAGGAAGTGCTTGGTATATGTGTTAGGACATTTTTTATTACCTTCCAAGGGAAAAGGTAGGCAGAGCCAACTTCTGGGGGAGGGCAGGTCAGGCTCCTTGCTCCCTGTGTTTCTTCTCTGTGTTCCTGGAGGCTGGGATTTGGGGAACGGTGCTGGCTGCCTCCTGTGGTCAGGAAGCCAAACCTGGCCAGCTTAAGCCCTGGGGAATTGCATGCAGCCCGCCAAGGGCTTGGAGTCCACAAGAGGCTGGAGAACTGGGCTTGCAAAGAAGCAGGAACCAGGCCAGCTTTTGAGGTTGGGTTGCAGGGAGGGTGACAGCCTCGTAGAAGAAGCAGTCTGGTCCAGTGCGCATGACTTCCTAGGAAGGGGGCCGCTGGCCAGGATTTCAGTCCCAGGGAGGGAGCATCTGGTTGCCATCCTTGTGTCCTGGGCCATCCCGTATCTTACCAGACTGCACCCAGAGGAGGACACTGGTACTTTTAGGGAAGGGGAATCAGGACTGGCTGCTGTGCCCCCTGTCCCCCTCTCCTCACCCCCATATCCCACCGCAGCACCGAGGAGACCTGGGGAACGTCCACGCTGACACTGATGGCCGAGCTGTCTTCAGGATGGAGGATGAGCAGCTGAAGGTGAGGTGGAGAAGAAGGTGGGGACCTTTCCCACCAGGCCCGCTGTCTGAGGCTCTTATCTGCCCTCAAAGGTGTGGGATGTGATTGGCCGAAGCCTGGTCATCGATGAGGGAGAAGACGACCTGGGCCGGGGCGGCCATCCCTTATCCAAGATCACAGGGAACTCGGGAGAGAGGTGAGTGACGCCGCCACCGNGGAGCCCAGACTGGTTTCCAGTGCCCGCTCCTGACTGCACATTCTCCCTCAGGTTGGCCTGTGGCATCATTGCACGCTCCGCTGGCCTTTTCCAGAACCCCAAGCAGATCTGCTCCTGCGACGGCCTCACCATCTGGGAGGAGCGACACCGGCCCATCGCTGGTGAGGGACGAAAGGAGCCAGCCAAGCCCTCTGCCCACCTCTGAGCACAGCCTCAGCCTCGGCAGTGTGACTGTGCTCCCAGCTGAGCACCTCTACCTGCAGAGAGAGGGGAGGGAGGCCCCGCTTGCCCAGTCCCAGCAGAACTCGGGTACAGGGTGCGTGGGGTTGCTGCGATGGTCCCTTGGCAAATTAAAGTTTTATTTTCATATAGAACTTTGGCTTTTGTCCGTGTCCCAACAGTGTCCCTTTATGGACTTGGTAAATAGTCCCCCTACCAATCTCCCTTTGAGGACCACCTCTTACCTTTGGATTCAAAACTGGATTCAAATCCACACACTTCCAGAGAGCTGCGCCCTCCTCCCCAGGGTCAGTGCAGGGCCCCAGCACTCATATTCCCAGCAGGGCAGACGCTGTGTTAGTTTCTCTCCCTGGATGGACTTGTCACAGAGGATTATGGGGGTTGTGGGCGGCCCTCTTCTCCCTGCCTCGTCAACCGAGTGTCAGAAAAAGCCGTCTGCGAGGAGAGGGATGAGGCAGCGGCACGGGGAGAGCCTGAGAGCTGTTGGATAACCCCAGACGCTCGAGTCCCCATGCTGGGCCTTGCCTGTGGCTGGCTACTTCCACACCTGGGGACCAAGAGAAACTCCTGGATTTTCCTAGTGCAAACCCCCCCACCCCACTTTTTAAATTAATCTGGCTTGAGTTGATTTCTTTACTCACAAGTAAAAGACTTTTTAAAAAAATTTTTTTTTAATGTTTATTTATTATTGAGACAGAAACAGAGCATGAGAGGGGGAGAGGCAGAGAGAGAGGGAGACCGCGAATCCAAAGCAGGCTTCAGGCTCTGAGCTGTCAGCACAGAGCTGAACGTGGGGCTCGAACCCAGAAACCATGAGATGACCTGAGCCGAAGTCAGATGCTTAACCGACTGAGCCACCCAAGCACCCCAAGACTCTTAAGATAATAAGTGAAGTGCTTGGCGCAGGATGCGGCACACAGGAGGTTAAGGGAACGGTGGCTGTGCACTTGCGGCCACATGGGGCCCCCGGAGGCCGCCCCAGGCAAGCCCCTGCTCTCACTGGGGTGGCTCATGTGTGAGGACTAGTGTGTGGGGCTAGGGAGTTGGGGCCTCCCCACTTATCATGTCCACCCCCCCCACCAGAGCTTGTCATGCTTGCTCATTCATGACAAAACTGTTTTTGTCACAGTGGCTGTCAGAATACAAACTTTGTCCCTTCCCCTTCCTGCTCAGAACCGGGCGGGCGGTTTTACAGTTAGCCGGCCCTGGCTGAGATGTGCCTGGCTCTGCTCCCACTCCCCAGGCCTTGCCTGTTCCTTGGTCACAGCTGCTGGCTTTGCCTCCAGCCCTTGAACCTGCTCTTTCTTGTCAAACCTCCACTGGTAGCTTTTTGATTCCTGGGAACCACCTTTTAATCATCGGGCCCGGGGTGTCTTCACACCCCCCACCCCAGACCATTGCAGGAGCTGCTGTTGGATGCTGCACACAGCCAGCCCATGACCTCCACCCCCCTCTGGAGCGACAGCTGGAGTTAACCCTTTTGTGGCTAAACCTCTTAGTAAACTGAAGGAATCAATACCCCATTAGCTTTTCTCTCTTCTAAACTTTTTTTTTCCTCTTCTAAACTTTTAAGCATGTAGTAGTCAAACTTTGGTTTTAAATCACAGAACACTGTTCAAACATCTTGCAAGCCCAATGGTGAAGCATATACAGAAGGGTGGCCAGAGATGCTTAGCCCTGACTAAGGCCTTCCCCAAAGTCCTGGGGCTCCTGGGAGCACAGTGTGAAAATCTTTGCCAAATTCAGTCATTTTTGTGTGACCCCCTCAATCCCTGCCATGTGCACAAACCATTTGTACTGTCATTTACCAGATACTTTTTAAACATTTTATCCACTTCTAGAGGCACCTGGGTGGTGCAGTGGGCTAAAAGTCCAACTTCAGCTCAGGTCATGATCTCATGGTTTGTGGGTTTGAGCCCCGTGTCGGGCTCTGTGCTGAGAGCTCAGAGCCTGGAGCCCGTCTTCAGATTCTGTGTCTCCCTCCCTCTCTGACCCTCCCCTGCTCATGCTATCTCTCTCTTAAAAATAAATAAAACATTTAAAAATTTTTTATTCACTTTTAAACTTAATTTAAAAAAATCATATTAGGTAATACCCATATAGTCATTATTAAGTCCTAGGCTCTTTTCTAAACATTTTACGTGCAATCCGTCACTAAATCCTCAAGATAATACTACACGGTAGCTTCTGTTATTATCCCATGTTACAGATGAGGAAACTGAAGCACAGAGTGGTTATGTCACTTGTGTAAGGTAAGGTCACACAGCTAGTAGTGTGGCAGAGTCAGACTCAGGTGGTCTGGCTCCAAGTCTATACTCTTAACCATTCTATCGGTTCTCTTGGAAAGTATGGAAAGTAAGACACATTTGTCATAAATAGAAGATTGCTAGAAAAAGAACGTACATACATAGTAGTTAAAATAAAAATTGTTCATCCACAAACTGCCCCGACATTGTGTGTAACTTCAGTGGTTTTGCACTGCATTTCAGGGAACCCAGACACTTTCATTTTTTAAATGTTTATTTATTGAGAGTGCACAAGGAGGTGGAGGGGCAGAAATAGAGGGGGAAAGAGAGAATCCCAAGCAGGCAGTGCAGTGCAGAGCCTGAGGTGGGGCTCAAACTCACGAACTGTGAGATCATTTCCTGAGCTGAAACCAAGAGTCAGATGCCACCCAGGTGCTCCGAACCCAGACACTCTCTTTTGCCCCCTGTCTGGCCAGCCATCATTTATGATTTTTTTCCTCTGCCACAGCTGTTTTCTCAGTGGTGCCCTACACACAACCTCATTAGCCATGTCTCTGGTCTCTCCCTCCCTCTTCTCTCTGGGGTTTCCCCTTCTGGCAATCCCATTCATTCTGGGATTCCATGTCGTGGGTTTGCAGAGCCGTGAATATTTCAGGAAACTTCTGTTTTCCCAAGTATGAGACCTTCTTCCCAGCTGAATCCCAGCCGGGGGGGCCCCGTGGGAGTCCCTCTTCTCAAGGACTTGGAAGGTGCAGGTGGCCGTCCTTGGAAGAGATGGGGCTGTTTCCGAAGGCAAGTGCAACTCTGGCTTCTGAAAATCCTTCTCCCTGTTCCTCTTGTCTGTCTTCTCTGACTTTTCCATAACCAGTGGCTCTCAGGTGAGGGCTCTTGTGGTCCTTGGGCCAGCAGCAGGGGCATCATCTGGAAAGGTTTGACATGCAAATTCTGGGGCTTCACTCCAGACTTACTGAATCAGAAACTGGGGGTGACGCCTGGAGATCTGTTTTGTTTTATTTTATTTTATTTGTAATTATTTTTTAAATTATTTTTTAAAATGTTTATTTTTGAGAGAAAGATGGAGCGGGAGTGGGGGAGGGGCAGAAAGAGAGAGGGAGACACAGAATCTGAAGCAGGCTCCAGGCTCTGAGAGATCAGCACAGAGCCCGATGGTGGGGCTTGAACTCACGAACCAGGAGATGGTGAGCTAAGTTTGAAGTTGGATGCTTAACCAGGGGTCCCTGGAGATCTGTTTTAAATGCCTTGTAGGTGATTTTGAAGCACACTAAAGTATAAGGGCTTCTGGTCTCATCTTAAAAAAAAAATGGTTAGCTTAGGGCCTGGTGTCATTTAAAAAATGGTTAGCTCAGGGCTCTCAGAGCAGTGTGTCTGCTTGCTGTTCCCTCTCGTGGTTTAGGAGCAGAGTCCAGGATCTCCTCCATCCCCCAAATACCTCTCCTCAAATGTAAACACCTATATGATACCCACTTCTAAGAAGGACTTGGTGTAGTTAGCCAGAGAGGAGATTATACCTAAAAATCTAGGTGAGTGAAGCACCATTATAGAGAGGGCTCAGCTTTAATACCAAGAGGAGAGAACTAAGGGTTCCCATGGCCTCAGCGCCTACTAATACCACTAACAATTCCAGTACGAAAGAACTGTCGCTGGGTTTATGATGCACATAAGTGATATTGGTGCGCTAAAAAGACTGCTAGTGATTACTTTCTAAAAATAAGTGACCGTTGGGGGCACTTGGGTGGCTGAGTCAGTTGAGCATCTGACTCTTCACTTCGGTTCAGATCATAATCTCACAGTTCTTGAGTTCGAGTCCCGAGTCTGCGTTGAAAGTGTGGAGCCTACCTGGGATTCTCTCACTCTGCTCCTCTCCCACTTGTGCTCCCTGTCTTTTTTTTCCCTCTCTCTAAATAAAACTAAAAAAAGAATTATTGTGATTGGCTGATATTGGACCTTAATGTTACCAGATCGTAATCCCTGGAAGCTGTAAATTGACTTTATTTGGGAAAAGAGTCTTTGCAGATGTGATTAAGTTAAGCATTCTGATATAAGGCGGTTATCCTGGATTATCTGCGTCTAGACCCTAAATGCAAGCACATGTATCCTCACAAGAAAGAGGCAAAGAGGTTTTGTTCTGTTTTGTTTTGTTTTTCAAGTTTATTTATTTATTTATTTTGAGAGAGACAGAGAGCTCGCAAGCAGGGAAGGGCGGAGAAAAAGGGAGCAAGTCCCAAGCAGATTGGGCAAACTCAGTGAGGAGCCAGATGCAGGGCTTGAACTCACAAACTGTGAGATCATGACCTGAACTAAAATCAAGAGTCGGATGCTTAATGGACTGAGCCACCCAGGGGCTCCCAAAGAGAGTTCTGATATAGAGAAGGAGATGGGAAATTAGATGATGCTGACTCGGAAGATTGAAGTGATGCAGCCACAAGCCCAGGAATGCCCACAGCCCCTGGAAATTGGCTGGAAGAGATGAGGAATGGCTCTCCTGAAAGTCCCAGTGGGGAGCAAGGCCCTGCTAAGGACATGGTTATTGTCCAGTGCTATTAATTTTGAATGTCTTGCCTCCAGAACTGGGAGGGAAGGGCGCCTGGGTGGGTCAGTCGGTTAAGCGTCCAACTTCGGCTCATGTCATGATCTCACGGTTTGTGGGTTCGAGCCCCACATCAGGTTCTGTGCTGACAGCTAGCTCAGAGCCTGGAGCCTGCTGTGTCTCCCTCTCTCTCTCTGCCCCTCCCCCACTCATGCCCGGTCTTTCTTTGTCTCAAAAAAAACCCACAAAAACACAGAACTGGGAGAGAATGAATTGTTGCTTTAAGTCACGCAGATTGTGGTGATGTTATAAAGCCACAAGAAACTGATGCACTTATGATTCAACTTTATTAAAGTTACACATTCAATTTTTGTAAATGCTTATTTAATTTTGAGAGAGAGAGACATGGAGTGTGAGTGGGGGAGGGTCAGAGAGAGAGGGAGACATTGAATCTGGAGCAAGCTCCCAGATGTGGGGCTCGAACCCATGAATGGTAAGATCAGAATTGGACCAAAGTCAGAAGCCCAACCAACTGAGCCACCTAGACACCTCTAAAGTAACACATTTAAAACTTAGTTTTCCTTAAGCCCTTAAGTTCAAATTATAAAACTTTTACTCGATTATAAATTGAGTAAAATAAAAAGTATTATCTTTACCCTTTTTTTGTATATAAAATTGAGGTTGGATACATTGGGCTCTCTTACATAATCATACCTATTTGCAACTAAGTTCCCTCAAAGTTTTAAAATTGTATTCGTGGGGGCCAGCGATTGGGTGACTCAGTGGATTAAATGTCCGACTTTGTTTTGGGTCATGATGTCATCGTTTCTGTGCTTGGGATTCTCTCACCCTCTCTCTCTACCGTCCCCCTCCCCCCCCCACTCAGTAAATAAACTTAAAAAGAGAAAATAAAATTGTATTTGTGGTTGCCTGAGCGGCTCAGTCAAGTTAAGCTCTTGATTTTGGCTGGGGTCATGACCTCACAGTCCTGGAATTTCCCCGCGTGGACTCTGAGCTAAGCATGGAGCCTGCTTGGGATTCTCTCCCTTCCCCTCCCTCTGCTCATTTCCCGCTTGTGCACACTCTATCTAAAAGAATTAAAAATAAATAAACAAAATTGTGTTCTAATTCTCTTAAATATCCAAGGATGCCTGGACTGAAGCTAAACTTCCCAACATGCTTCTATTTTAAATGTATAAATACAGTGAAACCAGGCTGCTACCGTTTACAGACCTAAAAAAAAAAAAAAAGATACTATGTATTTTAGCTAACAATCACAACCCCCGGGGCGCCTGGGTGGCTTAGTCGGTTAAGTGTCCGACTTTCGCTTAGGTCATGNTCACAACCCCCAAAAATCAGTTTTTAAAAACATTTTCTTTTGAAATTATTTTAGATCCACAAAGAAGTTGCAGCATGGATGGATCTGGAAAATATTTTATGCTGAGTGTAAGAAGCTGGCATAAGAGCCATATGTTTGTATGATTCTATTTGAAATGTCTTTTTTTTTAATGTTTTTATTTCTGAGAGAGAGACACACACACAGCGTGAGCAGGGAAGGATCAGAGAGAGAGGAAGACACAGAATCTGAGGCAGGCTCCAGGCTCTGAGCTGTCAGCACAGAGCCTGATGTGGGGCTCAAACCCACAAACCGTGAGATCATGACCTGAGCCGAAGTCGGGCGCTTAACCCACTGAGCCACCCAGGCGCCCCTCTATTTGAAATGTCTTAAAGAGGCAAATCCAAAGTCAGAAGGATTCGTGGTCACCAGAGTCTAGGGGAAGGTGGGGATGGAGAGCTCATGAGCACAGGGTTGCTTTCTGGGGGTGATTAAAATGTCCCAGAATTAGATGGTGGTGACGGTTATCCAATCCTGTGAATATACTAAAACCCACTGAATTGTACACTAGAAGGGTGAATTTTATTGCATATGAATTATATCTCAATATTTAAAAATCTGTTACTTAAGAAAAAACAGCAGAAAGCTCACTGTTAGCTTCCCCAGCTTCCTCTAATGTTAGTTTATGTACCGAGAGTCCAGTCGTCAAACCCAGTTAATTAACACTGAGACAAGACTAGTCACTGAACTGACCTTTGTTCAAGTCTCACCAGCGCTACCGCTAATGATCACTTTCTGTTTTGGAATCTGATCCTAGATGGCACATTGCCGTTAGCTGTCCTGTCTCCGGGTCTCCAATCTGTGACAGTTTCTCAGACTCTCCTGGTCTTCACTTTCTTGGCTCGATACTCCTGATGGGTACTGGTCAGGTATTTGGTGGCTTGTCTCTCCGTTGGGTTTGTGGGCATTTTCTTGTGGTTAGGTTGAGGGTACGTCTTTCTGGCTCGAATACCACAGAAGTGAAGTGCACTTTTCTTGGTATATCATGTTGATATATCTTATTACTGCTGTGGTTTAACGGGATCACTTCATAAGGATGCGTTTCTCCAGCAGAACCTTAAACATTTCCCCTTTGTAATTAGTAAATATTTTGTGGGGAGCTACTTGGAGACTATATAAATATTCCATTTTGCATCAAACTTTTGCCTACTGGTTTTAGCGTCTAAAATCATTTTTTTATTGTGGCAAAATTACATAACAGAACATTGACTATTTTTAACCATTGAAAAAATTTTTTTAACATTTTTTTTGAGACACAGGAAGAGACAGAGCATGAATGGGGATGGGCAGAGAGAGAGAAACACAGAATCCAAAGCAGGCTCCAAGCTCTAAGCTGTCAGCACAGAGCCTGACGTGGGGCTCGAACCTACAAACTGTGAGATCATGACCTGAGCTGAAGTCAGATGCCCAATTGACTGAGCCACCCAGGCGCCCCTATTTTAACCATATTTAAGTGTACATTTTTTGTGACTCATGTACATTTGCATTGTCATGCAACAAACGCCCTTATTCATCTCCAGAGCTTTTTCATCTTCCTAAACTGAAGCTCTCTCCATTAAACACCAACTTCTCCCTCCCCCAACACCTGGGAGCCACCATCTGTCTCTATGGATTTGACTACTCCAGGGACTTCATATAAGTGGAATCATATAATATTTGTGCTTCTGTTATTGGCTCATAAAACCCATTTTTTAATTAAAATTTTTTTTATGTTTATTTATTTTTGAGAGGGAGATACAGCATGAGCAGGGGAGGGGCAGAGAGAGAGGGAGACACAGAATCCAAAGCAGGCTCCAGGCTCTGAGCTGTCAGCACAGAGCCTGAAGCGGGGCTCGAGCCTACCAACATTGAGATCATGACCTGAGCCAAAGTCAGACACTTAATTGACTGAGCCACCCAGGTGCCCCTAATTTTTTAGTGTTTATTTTTGAGAGAAAGATAGACTAGGAGCAGGGGGAGGGGCAGAGAGAGAGGGGGACAGAATCTGAATCTGTCAGCACAGAGCCTGACACAGGGCTTGAACTCATGGACTGTGAAATCATGACCTGAGCCGAAGTTGGATGCTTAACCGACTGAGCCACCCGGGCTCCCCTCAATTTCTTAATTACACCTTTTAAATTAGAAACACAAGGGGCGCCTGAGTGGCTCAGTTGGTTAAGCGTCCGACTTTGGCTCAAGTCATGATCTCGTGGTTTGTGGATTCGAGCCCCGCATCAGGTTCTGTGTGGACAGCGAAGGGCCTGGAGCCTGTTTCAGATTCTGTGTCTCCCTCTCTCTCTGCCCCTCCCCCACTCATGCTCTGTTTCTCTCTGTCTCAAAAATAAATAAACTATAAAAAAATTTTTTTAAAAATTAGAAAACCGAGACTGATCTGTCAGATTCTCTAATATGTCAACATTTCTTTAACATTACACCCATTTTGGAGGCGCCTGGGTGGTTCAGTTGGTTAAGTGCCCAACTTTGGCTCAAGTCATGATCTCACGGCTGGTGGGTTTGAACCCCGCATGGGGCTCTGTGCTGACAGCTCAGAGCCTGGAGCCTGCTTCAGATTCTGTGTTTCCCTCTCACTCTGTTCCTCCCTCACTTGCAGTCTGTCTCTCTGTATCTCAAAAATAAATAAGCATTAAAAAAATAAACATTAAAAATAAAAAAAAAAGCGTTACACACTTTAAATATCAAATATATTCAGATTTCCCCAAATACAACAAAAATCTACTTGAGAGCTTAAAAGTGTTACTACTATGTGTTTCATTTACTTCATCATGTTTATTTTTAACTCACAATCTTCCCAGTATTAAGATAAATTATCCATTAAAGGGACAATTTGTCAGCTGACAAGAAGTTGGGGTTAGAGACCCCAGGATCAGGATTGCTTGCCTCTGGAGCCACAAATGTCAAGGGAGATTCTTCCTTTAAATTGAGTCTTCCTTCAGTTGTTGTTGTGGTGGGGTGCTGGGGTGGCTCAGTGGGTTAAGGAGCTGACTGGTTCTAGTCATGATCTCGAGGCTCACGAGTTCAAGCCCCGCATCGGGCTCTGTGCTGACAGTTCAGAGCCTAGAGCCTGTTTCAGATTTTGTGTCTCCCTCTCTCTCTGCCTCTGCCCTGCTTGAGTGTTCTCTCTCTCTCAAAAAAAAAAAAATATATTTTTAAAAGTTTTTTTTTTTTTAATTGTTGCTGTGGTAACAGAGAACTCCCAGGCCAAGTCCTACAAATGTCTTTACAAACGATGGTTCCTAAATTCAGATTAAGCCTGTGAGGTATGTTTTCATAATCTCTTAAATTTATTACCTGAGTTAGGCAATGAAAATTGTGTAAACTGCCCCTCCCCCACACTTGTAGTTCTCTTCTCTATTTAATTAAACTAAACCCAAATAATCTATCAGAAGTTGACTTCTCTTTCTTTCTTTCTTTCTTCCTTTCTTTCTTTTTTGGTCACAATCAAAGACATTCTAAGGATAGATTTTTTTTTCTGGCTCTGAAAAAGTACAAAGAAGCATCTTTACATAATGAATGAATTCCTTGCTAGTGTCATCAACACTACGTATGGCCATGTTTAATAATCATTCTTATTCATGTATGTGTATTCAGGAAAACATAGTAGTGATGAGCTGGGCTTTGGGCCTAGATCCCAGGTTGACTACTTTCTAGCTCTGTGACCTTGGGCAATGCCTCTCTGTCTTCTCTGTGAAATGGGGATTGCAACAAGCCAATCTTATGGGCCTATTGTGATAATCAAATAAGATTGAAGATTGCCTGTGCAAAGAATAGCATCTGGCAAGCTTAGTCAATGTCCAGTGGTAACTATTATTATTTTATCATTCACTCACTCTGTTCATTCATTCATCGTGGAATTAAGGAAGAAAGTGTGACCATCTCAGGAAGCTTTCTGTTGCTGCTTAGCCACACGAGAAGGTAGAATCTGTATAAACATAATGTTAAATAAGAACTTCCCCCCAGATTTCTGACCACTTTGTTTCTGTGCTTTGTAGGTCAGCAGAATATAAATGTTCTCCAGTCTTACCTCATTTGATAATAAACTTAGTAGAGCACCTTAAAAATTAAATCCAAAGGTTTTTCAAATACCCATTGCGTCCTGTCGATTTTCTTTTATTTTCACTAAAGGTACTTTAAATTCTAGTTTTACTTTTATCTGAATAATATGTGTACATAACGTAAAACGTCAAACATAGTTCTACTAGGTTTATGATCAAAAACAACACTTCCTGTTATGTCTCTCCTGAAATCCAGTTCCTAGAAGCAATCGCTTTCAGCTCCCTTGGCCATCTCTTCTGGGGTTTACCTTCATATTTTTAAGCAACATGACTGTATTATTATTTCCTTTTTTGGTTGTTTATTTATTTATTTTTTAAGAGAGAGAGAGTATGTGTGAGTGGGGCAGGGGCAGAGAGAGGACAGAGGATCTGAGGCGGGCTCTGAACTGACAGCACAGAGCCCGATGTGGGGCTCAAACTCATGAACCATGAGATCATGACCTGAGCTGAAAGCAGACGCTCAACTGACTGAGCCACCCAGGTGCCCCTGGATTGCTAGTTCTTGTTTTTAATCTTGATATTGTCTGTTGAATTCTATATTAAGGTGACTTCTGCAAGTAACAAGAGTTCTGACTAGTAGTGGCCAGAGCAATAATAGACATGATATTATCTCTTAAAATAAGCAGACTAGAGGTTTCATGTTTCGCGTAAGCCCAGGGGTCATGGTGTCAGGACATTACGTCGCCCTGAACTGTGGCTTCTCTTAGCGTCCCTCTCTCTCTTCTTTTGGTTGCAGGGCTTAGCCTCTTTTCCCTACCTGTGCTAACACATAACAAGGTCAGGGTAGACAGCAGGAAAGAAGGAGGTTGAGAAGGGAAAAGCTCTTGCCCTTTATCAGGGAGCGACAAATACGGAACAAAATCATGCTGCGAAAATGAGTTCATCCATGTTGTTAAGAAAACATACTTTATGACTGTTCGTTTCCAGTGGCTGTTGTAACAAATGACAACAGAACTTTATTGCTTTACAGTTCTGGAGGTCAGAAGTTCAAAATTAGTACCACTGAGCTGAAATCAGAGTGACATTTGGGCCATACTCTCCCCAGGGGTTCTAGGAAAATATTCATTTTAAAAAAAATTTTTAATGTTTTATTTATTTCTGAGAGAGAGAGAGCGTGAGCAGGGAAGGGTCAGAGAGAGAGGGAGATACAGAATCTGAAACAGCCTCCAGGCTCTGAGCCAGCAGTCAGCACAGAGCCCAACACAGGGCTCGAACCCATGAACCGTGAGATCATGACCTGAGCCGAAGTTGGACGGTTAACCGACTGAGCCACCCAGGCGCCCCGGAAAATATTCATTTCTTGCCTCTTCCAATTTACAGTGATGGCTGGCATTCCTTGGTTTGTGGCCACATCGCTCTGATTCTCAAATCCCTCTCTGCTCTGTCTTCCCCACACCGTCTCCTCTGTTTATGTGTGTCAAATCTTCCTCAGCCTCCTTCTTATAAGGATACATGTGTTTGTATTTAGGGTTCACTCAAATAATCCAGTATAATCTCTCCATCTCAAGATCCTTACCTTGATCTGAAAAGACCCCTTTTCCAAATAAGGTGGCATTTCCAGATGCCAGGGATTAGGACCCGATACCTTTTGCCTATTACAATGACCTATTAAACCAAAGAACTTTTTGGGCTTTTCTAATTAACTGGGGCAAAGGTCATAAGTAAATTTGACTAGGCTCTCTTCTCTAGTTTACAGGACAGAATTTCTAACATTTCCTTCCAGTCATGGTAAAGAGATAAGGACTTTTTCCTATCAGATTTCTTTACTATGGAAATGAATTCTTACCCGAGTTTAGCTCTTTGTAGACTTTTGGGAGTTTGTGGGAGGGAGATTTTTTTCGGTTGTGACAATGCTGAGTGGGGCAGGAGGACTTCCTGGCACTTATTGGGAGAAGGCTAGGGACCCTTGCCAACCTACAGTGTCCAGCTCGGTCTGGCAAAATGAAGAGCTAACTGTCCTATAACCTGCATTACTTTCTTTCTTTTATTTTATTTTATTTAAAAAAATTTTTTATAGTTCTTATTTATTTTTGAGACAGAGACAGAACATGATTGGGGGAGGGGCAGAGAGAGAAACACACACAGAATCTGAAACAGGCTCCAGGCTCTGAGCTGCCATCACAGAACCCGATGCGTAGCTCGAACCCACGAACCGCGAGATCATGACCTGAGCCGAAGTCGACGCTTAACCGACTGAGCCCCCCAGGTGCCCCAGACCTGCATTACTTTCAAAAGTCTTACCAGATATCCTTGTAAGTGAAAACATGTTAACCATTAGAACATAATTTATTTAACTTATATATTAATTATTGCATTTATAAACAAAGTATTTTTGGTGTACACTGAGCACCAAAGTATTTTAGTCCACACTGAGCACAGAGCCTGATGCAGGGCTCGATCCCACGACCACGAGATCACAAGCTGAGCCCATACCAAGAGTTGGACGCTTAACCGACTGAGCCACCCAGGGGCCATGGGGCAGTTTAAAAAAACTTTTTTTTAACATTTATTCATTTTTGAGAGACAGAGAAAGACAGAGCATGAGTGGGGGAGGGGCAGAGAGAGAGACACAGAATCTGAAGCAGGCTCCAGGCTCCGTGATGTCAGCACAGAGCCTGACACAGGGCTTGAACCCACGAACCATGAGATCATAACCTGAGCCAAAGTCAGACACGTAACTGACTGCGCCACCCAGCCGCCCTGGTGTAGTTTTATTATACACCGATTTATCTTGTTCTTCGTTTGGTTTAGAATATTACCAAGAGTCAGTCACCATTTTGGAGAAAGATATTGCAGTTGTACTGTCTGAGTTATCAATGAGGTATCTCTGTATCAGTCTACATGTGTAGCTGAGCAGAAGATATATTGCGTTATACATATTTCATATGATATATATTATTTCACTAGAAATGTCTTTCGTTTTCATTCTCCTTTTTATTACAGTGGAGGCCATTTGGGGCAGCGGTGATGGGCTAGGTATTATCCCTGGGCTTCCCAGATGGGGGATAGGTGAAGCATCAGGGTAAGTCTAGCACTGTCATCAGAGAAATGGATCTAATTAAAGTATGGCGAAAATAGAGACAATTTTTATTTTTGTCTTTAAACACATCGAGGACACTATAATTCCAGTGGAATGTTGTTCCAGAAACTAGAAGAACCGGGGCACCTGGGTGGCTCAGTTGGTTAAGCATCCGACTTTGGCCCAGGTCATGATCCCATGGTCCATGGGTTCGGGCCCTGCGTCGGGCTTTGTGCTTACGGCTCAGAGCCTGGAGCCTGCTTCAGATTCTGTGTCTCCCTCTCTCTCTGACCCTCCCCTGCTTGCTCTCTGTCTCTCAAAATAAAGACATAAAAAAAATTAAAAAAAAAAAGAAACGAAGAACATCTGGAAGATGCTAAGTGCTTAATAAAATCCTAGTTTGGGAGGTACCTGGGTGGCTCGGTCAGTTAAGTGTGCTCATGATCTTGGCTGAGGTCATGATCTCCCAGTTTGTGAGACTTGGGCTCTGCGCTTGACAGTGTGGAGCCTGCTTGGGATTCTCTCTCTTCCCCTACCTCCCCCTCTTTCTCTGTCTCTCTTTGCCTCTCCCTCACTTGCATGCATGTGTGTTCTTTCTATAAATAAACTTAAAATAATAATAAATAAAATTCGAGTTGGGATACTATAAGTTCTTTTTCACTTACAATAGAATTCTGTAGCAAACTTTTCTTTCTTTTTTGAGAGTGTGTGTGTGCATGCATGCAGGGGAGGGTCAGAGAAAGAAAGAGAGAATCTCAATAGGTTCCATGTTCAGGGCAGAACACACACAGGGCTTGATCCCATGACCTTGTGTCAGGATTATGACCTGAGTGGAAATCAAGAGTTGGACACTCAACTGACTGAGCCACCCAGGCACCCCAGAATTCTGTAGCAAAGTTTTCTAATTGCCCCATTTACTGAGTTTACTATGTATGTTACAGGGCGCTAAACACATTATTGTACCTAACTTAATGCTCAGAACGACTTTGTGGTTCATAGCTATTTACCAAGAGAAATTAAAACTTTTGTTTGCACAAATTCCCATATGCCAGTTTTAGTCGTCATTTCCAAAAATTGGAAACAATCCAGATGTCCTTTAACTTGGGAATGGAAAAACAAACTGTGGTACCTCCAGACAATGTCAATGTTGATAAAAAGGAACTAATTACTGATACAGGCAAGGATGAATATCAGATGCATTACGCTAGGGAAGGAAGCTAGACTCAAAAAGCTACATACTGTATGACCCTGCTTGTATAACATTTTGGCGAAGACAAAACTATAATGAAAGATATCATCAGTGTTTGCCAGGGTCTGGGGTTTGAGGAGGGGTTGACTGTAAAGGAACAGCATAAGAAAACTTCATCCTTATGGAACTGTCTTTATCCCAGTTGTGGTGGTGATTATGTGACTGTATGTGTTGTCAAAACTCAAATAACTCAAAGATCACAAAACAAGAGTGATTGTTCTTGTAGGTAAAGTACACTTTAATTAAAAAATAAAATCCAGCAATTTCACTTCTGAGTATATACCCAAAAAAAGTGAAAGTAGATACTCAAATAGATACTTGTACACGTGTATTCATAGTAGCATTATTCAGGATAGCCAAAAGGTGAAAGCAACCCAAATGTCATTGCCAGATGAAGGGATAAACAAAGTGTGGTATATACATATAATGGAACATTATTCAGCCCTTTTTTTTTTGTCTTTATTTTTTTTTTCTTTCTTTTTTCCCAGTATTCAGCCTTTAAAAAGGAAGGAAATTCTTAGACGTGCTATAGCATGGATGAATCGTGAAGACATTATGCTAAGTGAAGTAAGTCAGTCACAAAAGGATACATATTTGTATGATTTTGCTTATACGAGGAACTTAGGCAATCACATTCATACAGACAGGAGAAGGTGGTTGCTGGGGGCTGTGGGGAGGAGAGAATGGGGAATTAGAGTTTAATGGATACAGGTTTTCACTTGGGAGAGATGAAAACGTTCTAGAGATAGAGTGTGGTGGTGGGTGCACAACAATGTGGATGTACTTTATGTCATTAACTCTACCCTTAAAAAGAGTTAAAAAGGGTAGATTTGATGTTATGTATATTTTTATCACACACACACACACAACTTGTTTTTAATTTTTTAAAATGTTTATTTATTTTTGAGAGAGACAGAGAGAGAGAGTGTGACCACGGGGAGGGCAGAGAGAGAAGAAGACACAGAATCTGAAGCAGGCTCCAGACTCTGAGCTGTCAGCACAGAGCCCGATGTGGGGCTCCAACTCACAAACTGCAAGATCATGACCTGACTGAACTTGGCTGCTTAACCAACTGAGCCACCCAGGTGCCCCAGACATACAAAACTTGTTTAAAGAGAAAACAAACCACAAAAATTCTTGTAGGAAGGCCAGCTATTTTATAGATGAAAGAAGTGATGCTTATAGATGTGAAGAATCTTGCTCAAGTTTACACAACTGGCAACTTGTGATCTGAATGGGGATCTAACTCCTTGACCTGGGATAATGGAAAGAACATTGAATTAGTCGCAGTTACATCACCCCCTTGATGGTGGCAACTCCTTTCCCTTCTCTAGGGCTGAGTGGGTCTCTCATCTATAAAGTCATTGGGTTGGCCTGGCCTGGTTCATTGAAAAGAATCCTTTGCAGTTTTGACACTATTTGTTGATGGATATTTCTGGACTCCATCTTCCCACTACTCTCATTCCCCACACTAGGATTTGAAGGCCATGGGGCTATTGTAAAAAATCAGATACATCCCCAATGTTGAAATTCTGCTTTTCTAAAGGATGTCTCTTCAGGATCTAAAGGCCATTTCAAGAGGAAGGCTAAACCTGCAGAATCCAATATGGTAGCCACTGGAAACATGTGGCTACTAAACGTTTGAATTGTAGCCTAATCCAAACTGAGATGTAAGTGCTGTAAGTGTACAATACAAAATGACTTTCAAAGACTTAGTACAAGGGAAAGAATGTAAAATAATAATTTTTATATATTGATTATATGAGTTTTTTAGAGATATTCAGTTAAAATACATTGTTGTTTACGATTTTCTTTTTTTTTTTTAAGTTTATGTATTTATTTTGATAGAGAGAAAGAGTGCAAGTGGGGAAGGGGCAGAGAGAGGGAGAGACAGAACCCCAAGTAGGCTCCATGCTGTCAGCTCTTGAACCTACAAACCGTGAGATCATGACCTGAGCCAAGATCAAGAGTCAGATGCTTAACCGACTGAGCCACCCATGTGCCTCTAAAATATATTGCTAAAGTTAGTTTTATGTTTCTTTTTACCTTTTAAGGTGGATAGCAGAAAAAACCTTGTACAAGTTTTACATTATATTTCTGTTTCACACTGTTTTGACTCTAAACCCTACCAGCATTATAGGAACAAACGTGGAACTGCCCCTCACTATACTGTTGAAAAGGCTGTGCTTGCCGGGTGGCCATGGGTCTGCTGATATCCAGTCTCTGAATACTGCCAGCAGTTAGGATTTGCAAAGATATCAGAGAGGTATGAAAAGGATGTCCCACTTTTTTTTTTTTTTAATATTTTTATTTATTTCTAGGAGAGAGAGAGAGAGACAGCGTGAGCAGGGGAGGGTCCGAGAGAGAGGGAGTCACAGACTGAAACCTCCAGGCTCTGAGCTGGCAGTCAGCACAGAGCCCGACGCGGGGCTCGAACCCACGAACCGCGAGATCATGACCTAAGCGAAAGTCGGACACTTAACCGACTAAGCCACCCAGGCGCCCCATGGATGTCCCACTTTTATTTCTTAAGATATACTTTAAAAAAACTATAAAAGAATTAGATGCTCACTGTTGAACGTCTAATGATATAGAAAAGTATAAAAAATTAACCCCCATCTCTCCCTCTTGAAGTAACCAACACTATTTCTCTGTGCTGAAAAAATATATGCACCTATATGGAGGATTTCTTCCCCTATAGCTTAGAAAGATGCAACATTGTACAATTGTGTTTTTCCCTCTTACGGTCTTCCTTCCATAAAAAAATTCTGAACTATTTATAGTAGCAATATAATATTGCATCTTATGGCAATAACTAATTCCTTTGCATTCAGGTTGCTTCCATTCCTTGCTACAAACAATGGTACAATGAATAAATTTATACCAATATTCTTTTTTTTAATGTTTTTTATTTATTTCTAGGAGAGAGAGAGAGAGAGACAGTGTGAGCAGGGGAGGGTCAGAGAGAGAGGGAGTCACAGACTGAAACAAGCTCCAGGCTCTGAGCTGGCAGTCAGCACAGAGCCCGACGCGGGGCTCGAACCCACGAACCGCGAGATCATGACCTAAGTGAAAGTCAGACGCTTAACCGACTAAGCCACCCAGGCGCCCCTTATACCAATATTCTTATTGATGAGTTTTTTGTAGGGTAGATTTCCAAAGTAGGATTACTATGTTAAAGAATCGCCACATTGAAAGTTTTGACATTGCCAGAACAGTCCCCAAGAAGGATGAAGAGGTTACGCTATCATCAGCAATATGTGCATGCTTTCCTCACACCCTTACCAGCAACAGATCTAAATCTTTTTTTCCTTTATTTTTTTCACATCTCTTTTTTTTAAGGTTTATTTTTATTTGAGAGAGAGATAGAGAGCAAGTGGGGAAGGGCAGAGAGAGAGAGGTAGACAGAAACCCAAGTAGGCTCCGCACTGTCAGCTCAGAGCCCAATGTGGAGCTTGAACTCACGAACTGTGAGATCATGACTTGAGCTGAAATCAAGAGTTGGATGCAGAACTGACTTGAGCCATCCAGGTGCCCCCAAATATTTTCATTTCCTTAGGAAATTGAATTTCCTTGGCTACCAGTGAAGGTTTTATTTTTAAAAGTTTATTTATTATGGAGAGGGGGAAGGGCAGAGAGAGGATCTCAAGCAGGCTCCATGTTGTGCGGAGCCTGATGTGGGACCTGAACTTATGAACTGTGAAATCATGACCTGAGCAGAAATCAAGAGTCCGTGCTTAACCAGTTAACCAAATGAGCCACCCAGGTGCCTCTAAAGTTCTTGTTTATTAGCCATTTGCACTTCCTTTCCTACAAAATTGCCAGTTTGCATCCTTGGCCCATTTCTCTCTCTCTCTCTCTCTCTCTAAATCAATTTTTAGTATAGATATTAACTCTTTAGACTCCCAAATTTATATCTTGAGCTCAGACCTCTACCTTGAACTCCACAAACATATCTCATTGCCCATTGGTATCTCCACTTGGGTGACTTAGAGGCATCTTTAATTGATCATGTCCCAAGCTGAATTTCTGGTGTTTCACAGAAAATCTGTTTCTTCCACAATGTCACTCATTTCAGTAAATGGCAGTTCCGTGCTTCCAAGTTGCTCAGTATCATCTGTGAGTCCTCTTTTTCTCACAACTCATATCCATTTGTGTGATGTGTTAGTTCTACTGTCCAGGTACATCCAAATCTGACCACTTCCTTTGAATTCTGCTGGAGCCGCCCTGATCCATGTCATCATCATCTTTCTCCTGGATTCTAGCAATAGTGTTCTGAACAAAGAGCTCTTCCACTGGTTTTTGCTCACTTCAATAGCAGTCTGACTGATACTTTAAAAACTATGGAAGTACAGATCAAAACCACACTGAGATACCACCTCACGCCAGTCAGAGTGGCTAAAATGAACAGATCAGGAGACTACAGATGCTGGCGAGCATGTGGAGAAGTGGGCACCCTCCTACACTGTTGGTGGGAAGGTAAACTGGTGCAGCCCCTCCGGAAAACAGTGTGGAGGTTCCTCAAAAAATTAACAACAGAACTCCCCTATGACCCAGCAATAGCACTGCTAGGAATTTACCCAAGGGATACAGGAGTGCTGATGCATAGGGGCACATGGACCCCAATGTTCATAGCAGCACTTTCAATAATAGCCAAATCATGGAAAGAGCCTAAATGTCCATCATCTGACGAATGGATCAAGAAGACGTGGTTTATCTATACAATGGAGTACTACATGGCAATGAGAAAGAATGAAATCTGGCCATGTGTAGCAACGTGGATGGACCTTGAGGGTGTTATGCTGAGCGAAATAAGTCAGGCAGAGAAGGACAGATACCATATGTTTTCACGTATAGGTGGATTAGGAGGAACTTAATGGAGAATCATGGGGGAGGAGAAGGGGAAAAATAGTTGGGGAGAGGGAGGGAGGGAAACCATGAGAGACTCTTGAATGCTGAGAACAAACTGAGGGCTGATGGGGGTGGGGGAGAGGGAAAGAGGGTGACGGGTATAGAGGGCACTTGTGGGGATGAGCACTGGGTGTCATATGGAAACCAACTTGACAATAAACTATGAAAGAAAAAAAAAACAACTATGGAAGAAACGCCATATCAGACGAACCCCTCTGCCCTCCATAGACTACCTTCCCCTGCCCTGCCCCCAGCACAAAAAGGTGGTTTTCTTAAAGCACAGAGACAGAACCTATGGGCAAAAAGAGCTGCACTGGGCTTGTGACTTGTGATTGATTCTCTACCTTCACGATGGGAAGCGGTTAGGGATAGCATAAATCTCTAAGGAATTTTGGAAGCAAGGGTTCCAGGACCTTGAGGGCAGCTAGGAAATGTTAGGAAAATGTCATTTATTACTGTTTAGAAAAAACTCAGTCATGAGACTCTTCAGATGTTTATCAGTGGGCCACAAGCTTGGATTATGACTACTAACATATATCTTGTGGGGGGGGTTAGAGATAAAGGAAGTTTCCAAAGGAATTTCTCTATGTTAAAACAGACTGGGGCGCCTGGGTGGCTTAGTCGGTTAAGCGTCCGACTCTCGCATGGGTCATGATCTCGTGGTTCGTGGGTTCGAGCCCCGCGTCGGGCTCTGTGCTGACTGTCAGCTCAGAGCCTGGAGCCTATTTCGGAGTCTGTGTCTCCCTCTCTCTCTGACCCTCCCCTGCTCATGCTGTCTCTCTCTCTCTCCTAGAAATAAATAAAAAAATATTAAAAACAAAACAAAACAAAAAAAACAGACTTACAGCATCCTGTGTCCTTCACAGACTTTCAGCCTCAGGAGTAAAATCTAGGTTTTTAAATTTTTATTTATTTTTATTTATTTATTTTAAATCATGAATGGATGTTGTACTTTATCAAATGCTTTCTCTGCATCTATTGAAATGATCATATGGTTCTTATCCTTTCTTTTATTGCTGTAATGTATCACACTGATTGATTTGCAAATATTGACCCACTCTTGCAACCCAGGAATAGAAAACCCAGAAATAAACCCATAATTAATCTTTGACAAAGCAGGAAAGAACACCCAATGGGAAAAAGTCTCTTCAACGAATGGTGTCGGGAAAACTGAACAAAAGAATGAAACTGGACCATTTTCTTATATCATACACCAAAATAAATTCAAAATGGGTTAAAGACCTTAATGTGAGACCTGAAACCATAAGAATCTTAGAAGAGAGCACAGGCAATAACCTCTCTGACATCAGTCAGAGCAACTTTTTCTATATAGGTCCCCTGAGGCAAGGGATAGAAAGGCAAAAATAAACTATTGGGACTACATCGAAATAAAAACATCTGCACAGCAAAGGAAACAATCAACAAAACTAAAAGGCAATCTATGGAATGGGAGAAGATATTTGCAAATGACATATCTGATATAGGTTAGAATCCAACATATATAAAGAATATATACAACTCAACACCCAAAATAAAACAACCCAATTAAAAAAGCGCAGGAGGTATGAACAGACATTTTTCAAAAAAAGACCTAGAGATGGTTAACAGACACATGAAAAGATGCTCATCATCACTTATCATCAGGGAAATACAATCAAAACCCCTATGAAACATCACCGCACACTTTTCAAAATGGCTAAAATCAACAACACAAGAAGCAGCAGATGTTGGCGGGGATATAGAGAAAGGGGAACCCTTTTGCATTGTTGGTGGTAATGCAAAATGGTGCAGCCACTGTGGAAAACTGTGGAGGTTCCTCAGAAAGTTTAAAATAGAACTACCCTGGGGCGCCTGGGTGGCTCAGGTCATGATCACATGGTTTGTGGGTTCGAGCCCCGCGTCGGGCTCTGTGCTGACAGCTAGCTTGGAACCTGGNAGCTGGAGTACATATACAATGGAATATTATTCAGCTATAAAAAATTAGGAAAGCTTGTCATTTGCAACAACAGAGATAGGATCTAGAGAGTATAGTGCTAAGCAGAATAAGCCAGTCAGAGGAAGATGGAAAACCATATAATTTTACTCACGTGTGGAATTTAAGGAATAAAACGAAGGGGCAAAGGGAAAAAAGAGGGAGAGACAAACCAAGAAACAGACTCTTAACTATAGAGAACAAACTAATGGTTACCAGAGGGATGGTGGTGGTGGGGGGAATGGGTTAAATAGGTGATGGGGATTAAGGAGTGCACTTGTCCTGATGGGCACCTGGTGAGGTACAGAATTGTTGAATACTTTAAAAAAAAAAAAGTGAAAGGCAGTCATTTCACTGGCCCATAGGGTGTGACAACCTCCCCCTACATCTCCTTGCTGTTATAGCCTCCAGCCATACTGCTATTCCTTGAACAAGCGGACAAACTCGCCCCAGGACCTTTTTTTGACGTGTACTTTCTGGCTGGAATGATCCCCCTTTAGGAGAGCTTACTTGCTTTGCTGCTTCAAATCTTTAGCATACAGTCTACATGTCTTACTTGTTTATTTTCGGTTTCTCCTCACCATAGTATAAGCTCCAACGTCAGGATTTTTGTCACTTCTTGTTCACTGCTATATCCTTGGTGCTGCCCACTTGGTAAGTGCTCAATAAACTTGTAGCATGAGCATGGAGGTAAATCCTGGGCTTGGCACACGGATTTATGTTTTTCTCTTCTGCCATGCAAAATACTTTTTATTTACATACATCTGTTTTGAATTTTTTGTTTTCTATAAAGGCTCAACTTTCGTCCCCTCAGGGACCATTCTTTTGCCCGGATATAGTTGTATTAAACTTTTTATTGTGTAATTTCAAGCGCACGCAAGGGCGATCCAGATCATTATTCCTCTGCTGAAAATTCCACAAAGGCAGAGACGAAACTCTGATTTTTCACTCTCCATCTTCTCCCAGGACCTCAGCAATTCAGGGGAATGTGTTTCCAAAGAATGAATTAACAGCACGGGGCAGATGCCTCTCAAGCCCCCCCCCCCCCGCCCGCCCAGCACGGTCCCAGAGGGGACAGTTTGCAGACTGAAGGCGGCCGTCCTGGTTTCTTCCGCCAGGCCCGACCCTCCGGTGGACAAGCTCGCTGCCACTTCCAGGGGCGGGTTTGGCCCAGGCTGCCAGAATGGGAGGAGCTCCGACTTCCGGCTGAACAAAGTTTTTCCTGGGGCCCGCCGATCCCGGCCCCACCCGGGCCAGAGGCCGTCTCACCGAGTAGGCCTCTAGGCCGCCGATGTTCCCCGCGCGCGTTCCCCCTTCTCCAACCCTTCTTTTTCCCCCTCCCCCCGGCAGTGGCGGTTGGTCGCGCGCCGTCGTCTCTTTCCCGCCCCCTCTGCTAACGAGCGGGCTCCAGACCCTCTGGGATTGGCTGCGCCTGAGTGCATCTTCTTTCAGCTTCTATGATTGGCTGCAGGACGCGCGGGATGCGGGCCCCGATTGGCTGGGTCAGGGCGCCTGCGCGGCGGGGTTCTCGGTCGCCAGCCATTCCTGGGGAGGACTGCCGGCCGGTCGGACGTCTCGCCTGTCGCTAGAGGAGAGGTCCCGGCTCCCCGGGAAGGCGGCTGCGGCGGCAAAATGAAGATATTCGTGGGAAACGTCGATGGGGCAGATACAACGCCAGAGGAGCTAGCAGCCCTCTTCGCGCCCTACGGCACGGTCATGAGCTGCGCCGTCATGAAACAGTTCGCCTTCGTGCACATGCGCGAGAATGCAGGCGCGCTGCGCGCCATCGAGGCCCTGCACGGCCACGAGCTGCGGCCGGGGCGCGCGCTCGTGGTGGAGATGTCGCGCCCACGGCCTCTTAACACTTGGAAGATTTTCGTGGGCAATGTGTCGGCTGCATGCACGAGCCAGGAATTGCGCAGCCTTTTCGAGCGCCGCGGACGCGTCATCGAGTGTGACGTGGTGAAAGGTAACGCGGAGGCGCGCGGGGGCGGGGGAGCGGGAGCGGGCGCGCTCTGGGCACTCTGCTTGTTAGCCACGCCCCTTTCCCGGGGGTCGGTCACCGCGCGGTTGGGGAGGGTGGGGAAGTCGCGGGATCGAGGCCGGAGGTGTTGGGGGCGCGATGGGTAGAGCCACCCTCCTTCCCTGCCGTCCAGACGCCATTCTCCAGATGGGAGGAAGTGGCTCTGGGTGGGTTCGGCGGCCACTGTGAGCCGAGCTACGGGGCCGGGGACGCGCCTGCGAGACTTGCGAATATACCGGGGGCGCGCCTTCCACTGGTCTCCTGGGCCTGGCACCGAGCGGAAATTGGGAAGTGACGGGCACAAGCCGGATCATGGAGCGGGGAAGATTTCGCCACTTCCCCACTTCCTCTCCAGACGTCGGTCAGAGCAAGGGAAGAGGGAAAAGGTGGGGGCTGACGCCCCAGGGCCACCCTCGTGTTCCCTGCCGATGAATGCTCCCGAGCGGAAGGTAACGGGGCCCTTGGACGTTTCTTGGGCTGGGATCTTTTAGCATTGTGTGGCGTGGGTCTACTCATGGGTATAGTTACTCGTGGGTACAGGAGGGGCCCCTTCTGAACCACTTTGGCCTTTCAATATTGTTAAGTGGGTTAGGCGTGGCAACGCTGTTTTCCAAGTCCCCCAAACTTGGGGTTTTTTTCTTGGGCTCGATTTTATATATATAAACTGAAAACCCCGGCCTTTTGAATGGGGAAGGAGGCTTGTTTTATGAAGGCCTCTTAAGCCTTTACTTGCCAAGCCCCATGCCCTCAGGGCAGTGTTCTCTTAATAGCTTGGTGATTTTGCAAGGGGGCATATACTCTGGCTGAGGGGGGTCGTGGAGAGGGGTGTGTGAGAGGTCTTCGTTAATCATTGGCTATCGGCTTTGCTGGAGTAGTCTAATTCTTAGGACAGATCCCTAGTTTGCCTTTTCTTTGAGAAAAATGTTATCATTGTAATTTAGGCCCGTCTAACTTTTTGGGACCCCGTTGACTTTTTTTTTGTAGTCTAGGTTCCTATCCTGTAAGTTCTTTTTCTTTTATGTTGGCAAGGTTTGGTGGGACCGTCCTTGTGTATGTGGCCAGTCTCTGTTCCTCTCGTGAACAGATGAGAATTAACTTTGCCCTGCCATCTTCAAGGATGCAACCTGGGGGTGTATCTGATGCCCCTACTCCTGGTGTTGGATTTGTACCGACCCACACTCTGTGAAAAGTTTTGGGGATAGGAACTAAATGGGTGCAGGTGCTTACTTCCACCAAGACACTTCATTTGCTGTCCTAATAAGGCATATTTTTGGGGTCATTCCTTGTCCTTTCTGCAGCCGGGGAGGTGTAAAGGGTTGTAGTCTCCACTACTAGGAGCAGTTCCTTGTTCTGCATTAATATTGCATTCTATTTTCCTCAACTCAGGTTATGCCAGTCCACGACTCTCCGGAATCGGGCTTTCCTGCTGGGTGCTCTAAGGCAGGCTGTATGGTGCATTGATTTTTGCTTTGTTTAGAGTTAAAGAGTAGGAAGGACTCCAGATTGGGCACCTGACCAGGAAACCAAAGGGGGTACATGACTCCTTATGACAGTGCTGTGTTTAATTCACCTACCACATATCTTTTGTGGTTCTTAGGCAAGGTGGCTACTAGACTGGGAATTTAGAAACTAACATCTGAGGGGGACAGCCTCCATGGTACTCTGGTCAAGAAGCTTGCTCTCAGGTGGTAGAGGAAACTAAAAGTTTGCCTGGATTCTCTCTGGACTAATACCAAGTGACAGTGGCTGGGAGGGTGAAATGTATAACTGCATGTGGTTTTTAGAACTCCTGGCTGACTTTGTGAGAGTGAAAGTTTTGTCTATTTTGTCCTTTTGTGAACATGTGTTAACATCCTCAGGGAGTAGTGGTTAGCTGTTATTTGTGGTTACCCTGGTAAGTAACAGAGCACTTTGATGTAAGAGACACTGAGAAAGATTTGACTGTCTTGTTCTCCACTGGTGCTTTTCTATCTCTCTGGGGTGAAGGAAAGTGAGGCTTTCAAGTTGGGAATGTAGCAGAAGAAACTGGCTCTGGGCTCCAAAAATACTCATTTCTTGCGTTGGGAATGGGCATTCGATGATTGAGGCCTCTGGTGTTGGCTGTCAGGTCTTTGAAAAGCACAGAAGCTTGGGGTTGTATAGGACAACCAGTTGTGTTTTATTTCACAAGGGAAAAACATCGTTGCTTGGTTACCCCTGAAGCTTCTATATGATTTGATGTATGAAGCAAAGGTCTCCATAGCAACAGTGGGTTGTAATCAGTCTCCACAGCTACATTTTTGTTGGGTGTTCAAAGATGAAGTATGAGAATTACTGACAGCTTTAGGAACCATTTAGGCTTCCGGAGGTCTGAAAGGCAGAAGAGGAAACTGTTTCCTTTGGTTTTTGTTTCTGTTTTTGTTTTTTGTGGGTGGCCATTTTTTCCTCCTATACACAAATCTGTAGTTTAAAGTTAGAGGTGTTTACTCTTCTCAGATAGAAAAATTCATTTTTCTGCCGAAATCAAGAGATGGATGATGCTTGACTGAGCCACTGAGGCGCCTTTCTGGATTCTCTTAACTTTGTTGCTAGAGGAATTGTGATGCCACTAGACCAATAGGTGATCTCTGTAAAACATTGCTTGCTCTAGTGCCTTTAAGTGCAGTGGATTTCCTTTACAGGTTACTGTTTCTTGAACTAGCTGTCTAGGCAGAGTTCTTTAGGTTTCTGGTTTTTCATCTCCTCGGAGTAATTGAGTACCTGGGTATCTTTGATAGGGTTAGGTGTTGATTTTGGCTTTTGGCTGACATGATTGAATCAGCTGGACCACCAAGTCACATTTCTCTTTAATGTCAGGATTAGGAGCATTTTGATGTGAATTGGTTATAATTGTATCTGAGGGCTTTTTAAAAAATCAATTCTAGAACTCATCTGAGCGGTAAATTGTACATGTGAAATCTTAGTTTTCAAATTTCAACTTGGTTGGTTTCTTAATAAAACCTAGCTAAGTAGGGAGTAGACAGTGGGATGTCCTCTTCTAAACCCTTTGAAGTATTTTGTTGTTGTTGGGTGTTTTTTTCCTAGTTTGTTCTGGTCTCAGGAATTTGTGGATAGGTTAGGCAGGATTATAATATCATTTGTTAATATTCTCTCACATTGCCTGGAGGTTTTTTTCCATTTCCCTTAATCTGCCTACAAGCTCCCATTTTCTGTTTGCCATTGTATTCTCTGGAGGGTCAGGTCAGCCTCTGCTTTTAAAGAGATCACTGACCACCAGTATCTATTTTTAGCTCCCTCTACCCAAAGTGGAGGTGAGAGATCATAAGACAGTTCTAGTACTCTGTGACTAGGCCGAAAGGAACACTTTTTTGCCTTAATTGGTAGGTAAGGAATCAGGTTTTAACCATGCGTGTGTGAGGACTGAGAGTTGTGATAGCTGATTTTGTTTTTTTAGTCCTCTCTGGCAGGTTCCAAGTTTGCATGTATAAATGGTATGGTAGCTTTTGCTTTTTATTATTAGAGATAAAAGATAATATTCTGTAGGGAGCGAAGCATATGGTTATTCCTAAGCCTGAATGATTATCATAATTCTTACTCGTTATATGGCTATTTATATTTTACGAGACGTTTTTATGTTATTTGAATCTCCTAAATTGGAGGTGGGTAGGACAGATTTACCAAGTCAGTGATATCTGGATTTATAATTGAGGCTCTTAAGTGCCTAACCTAGGATTCCTTGTGCATACCATACTTCTGATTTATGCCTGTTGATTATATTTTTAGTTTCATTTCTATGAGAGGCAGATTGGTGGCATTGCTTCACAAGGAGAAAAATGACTTGCTTTCTGGGAGCAGCCAGAGAGGAGCATCCCAGTATGAATCTAGAAGTTAGGATACTTGTTTAGAGGTCCTTCAAAAGGATTTGTTATCTGAGAAATGGAACCTAGTGATTTCATCCAGGTAGTTCTTCATTTCCTAAATTGATGTGAGATGGGGTCCTGGTACTTGGTACTTAGGTAGCCATGGATCCAGATGGGTTTAAGTGCATGGCCTTATTTTCTATGAGCATGATTTTGTCAGTGTGTTTCAGATTTTACTTGTACTATTGTGGTGTGTGATTTTGGACATGAATAAGAATTCTTCCCACTTCCCTTTCTAAAATTTTCTCCTGTGTGGTAGGACTTTGAGATCAACATCCTATCTTAAGCCTATATCACACCACAGCTCATTCAAATCCTGAGTGAGGACTTCAGGGGTAGCCAGCTTAGCAGAGCCTGCAAGCTGCACTAATTTAGCTTCTCACCATGAAGCTAAGAAACCAGATCTTTCCTGTAAACAGTTTGCTCTATGCTCAAGGGGGTAAGGTATATATCTGTACCTTGAAGAGGAACCAGTAGAGGATATAATGTAGCCTGGGGGATGGAGGCTTGGGCCTGATCTCAGCTAAGAGGCTCGGTTTCCATTCCCTCACCTCATAGGCTTACATGAGTTCCAGCTTCTTTTTAAATTTCTTATCATGTTAATATGGTCTTGTTTTATACATTGACTTCTCAGGGACAGACTGGTGTAGTGAAAGGGCGTGGAAGAGCTGGGATTCTGTTGCTGGCTGTAAGACATTTTGATTAATGGCAAGCCATATAAATTCTCTAAGCACGTTTGCCTACCTATAAGATGGAGATAATGACCCTTTGCTCTGCCTGACTCACAGGATTGTGAAGTCCAAATGAAGGTCTGTGCATGGAAGTACTTTGAGAATGGAAGTACTCTGAAAAAAAAAAAGGAGAGTACATTGGAGAAATTTAGTGAACTGTGCATTGCAGTCTAATTTTTTTTTTTTTTTAATTTAATTGGACCCTGGGCTGAGATTTGGGTCATGCCAAGACATTAGTGGTCATTTCCAGTATTTCAGAGTTAAGCTGCAAAGGGAGTAGTAGTGCTTGGTGATCTTGGGTTAGAGAATGCTAAATAATTGAGTGATCCAGGAACCCTTTCTGTGTTTTGTCTGGTGGTTTACACTTACAAGAGCTGTGAAGATTTTTATCCTGTGTTGCACTTCATCTTTGCTCTTTCTTCTCTCACCAGAGAGTTGAGTGATGTGAAAGAGAGAAAGGGGAGAATAGGGAGAACACGTAGGGAAAGGTGACTGCTTGAGACAGAAGCTTTGTTATGTGGGAACCATGTTTTATGACCTACTCCTGGAGAGGAAGGTTTGGAGGCCTGGAGGTAGCTGGCAACAGCTGGGTGCTGTTGTGTGTCCGGTTTGGGACCCATCAGGTAGCATGCCCTGCCCCCCTAATTGCTAACCCTCTGTCTGCTGCTTTATCAGACTACGCGTTTGTTCACATGGAGAAGGAAGCAGATGCCAAAGCCGCCATCGCGCAGCTCAACGGCAAAGAAGTGAAGGGCAAGCGCATCAACGTGGAACTCTCAACCAAGGGTCAGAAGAAGGGGCCTGGCCTGGCTATCCAGTCTGGGGACAAGACCAAGAAACCAGGGGCTGGGGATACGGCATTCCCTGGAACTGGTGGCTTCTCTGCCACCTTCGACTACCAGCAGGCTTTTGGCAACAGCACTGGTGGCTTTGATGGGCAAGCCCGTCAGCCCACACCACCCTTCTTTGGTCGCGACCGCAGCCCCCTGCGCCGTTCACCTCCCCGAGCCTCCTATGTGGCTCCTCTGACGGCCCAGCCAGCCACCTACCGGGCCCAGCCCTCAGTGTCGCTGGGAGCTGCCTACAGGGCCCAGCCTTCTGCCTCTTTGGGTGTCGGCTATCGGACTCAGCCCATGACAGCCCAGGCAGCCTCTTATCGCGCTCAGCCCTCTGTCTCCCTTGGGGCCCCATACAGGGGCCAGCTGGCTAGCCCTAGCTCCCAGTCTGCCGCAGCTTCCTCGCTTGGCCCGTATGGTGGAGCTCAGCCCTCGGCCTCGGCCCTCTCCTCCTATGGGGGTCAGCCAGCTGCGGCTTCCTCGCTCAACTCCTATGGGGCTCAGGGTTCCTCCCTTGCCTCCTATGGTAACCAGCCATCCTCTTATGGCGCGCAGGCTGCCTCCTCCTATGGGGTTCGTGCGGCTGCCTCCTCCTACAACACCCAGGGAGCAGCTTCCTCCCTAGGCTCCTATGGGGCCCAGGCAGCCTCCTATGGGGCCCAGTCTGCAGCCTCTTCACTTGCTTATGGGGCCCAGGCAGCTTCTTACAATGCCCAGCCCTCGGCCTCTTATAATGCCCAGTCTGCCCCATATGCTGCACAGCAGGCTGCTTCCTACTCTTCCCAGCCGGCTGCCTATGTGGCACAGCCAGCTACAGCTGCTGCCTATGCCAGTCAACCAGCTGCCTACGCTGCACAAGCCGCTACCCCAATGGCTGGCTCCTATGGGGCCCAGCCGGTTGTTCAGACCCAGCTGAATAGTTATGGGGCTCAAGCATCAATGGGCCTGTCAGGCTCCTATGGGGCTCAGTCAGCTGCTGCGGCCACTGGCTCCTATGGTGCTGCAGCTGCCTACGGGGCCCAGCCGTCTGCCACCTTGGCAGCTCCGTACCGCACTCAGTCGTCAGCCTCATTGGCTGCTTCCTATGCTGCCCAGCAGCATCCCCAGGCTGCTGCCTCCTACCGTGGCCAGCCGGGCAATGCCTACGATGGGGCAGGTCAGCCGTCTGCAGCCTACCTGTCCATGTCCCAGGGGGCCGTTGCCAACGCCAACAGCACCCCGCCGCCCTATGAGCGTACCCGCCTCTCCCCACCCCGGGCCAGCTACGACGATCCCTACAAAAAGGCTGTCGCCATGTCGAAAAGGTACTGTATGCCCCCCCGCCTCTGCCCCCAGCTGGGGCTTAGGGCAAGGGGCTGAGGTTGGCATGGGAGGGAAACTGGAGCCATTGGCCCCTCCTTTGGTTTTCTCTCATCTGCTCCCATGGGGTGTCCAAAGGGCAAGGGGGGTGATGTCTGTGAACTTTTTTGATCACCAGGGTTCAGGTAGAGCATTAGTGCTCAGCCTGGGGTGGTACCAGCTAGTCAGGCTGGGAAAAGTGTCACCTGTTTAGGCTACCCCAAGTGCCATTGGAGCTACTGCCTGCGGTTGTGGCCTATGGCCTTTCCCACCGTCTCAAGGATCCTTAAGCCTGTTATGTGGTTGTCCTGGCTTTGGTGGGGTGGGTTTGAAAGAGTAGTCCCTTTGGCACTCACTGGCTGAAGGCAAGGTGTATACGAGGTGCGTCCACTCTTTGGGGAGTTGGGGACCTTGCTTTCGTCCGCCGTTCTGTTGATAAACAACCAAGGACTTTCTGTGTAGGGCCCAGGGTGGGGATAGTTTGTTTGTGGTTTGGGAATGTAGACCAAAATCTACCTTGGCCAGTTGAGAAGGGAGGGCTTCAGTGGTGGGCTTGGTTTCCCACTGGTTGAACCAGGCTTGATTTCTTGCCCTGGATAGGGTGATGAGCCTTCTGACAAAATCTTGTTTGTTGGAGACCAATCTGATCACACCCTCCCTATCCCCATTGGCATCTCCCCCATGCCCACCTGGAGCCCTCCCCTCAATTGTCTCATTCACCAACTGTCTTCTTCTCTCGACTAGGTATGGTTCCGACCGGCGTTTAGCCGAGCTCTCTGATTACCGCCGTTTATCAGAGTCGCAGCTTTCGTTCCGCCGCTCGCCGACAAAGTCCTCGCTGGATTACCGTCGCCTGCCCGATGCCCATTCCGATTACGCACGCTATTCGGGCTCCTATAATGATTACCTGCGGGCAGCTCAGATGCACTCTGGCTACCAGCGCCGCATGTAGGGCCATCCTGGCATGGGGCACCACAGGGAGGGAAGGAGAGGAGAGGTGGGGTAGGGTGCAGGCCCAGGTTATAACCACTGGCCCATACCTCTCCCGTTTGCGGTTTTTCATCCCCTCGACCCTGTGGGCCTTCCCCAGGAGATGATCCTTTTGAGTGTTCGGCAGTAACCTACTTTGTTCCTTCGCCTCAGCAGCAAATCTTGCTACTGGCTCTAGATCTGCGGTTTCCCCTCTCCCCTGCCTCCCATCTCCCCAGGATGGGAGTTTCTTTTATGTTTTTATTTTTTCCTGGCTCCCTTTTATTTTTGTGCGCGATATTTAAGGTCGTCTGGATGGGGAAGCAACCTGCAACTGAGGTCGGCGGCGCCTTTTTCTTTTTAGATGTGAGGGAGGCCAGGAAAGGGTTAGCTTAACCATTTCCTGTGCGCCAGTGTGCCAGCAGTCCAGGGGGCCCTGACTTTGTCCCAGTATAGACTGTGTTGAGACTGAGTTCCTGTTGGGACAGTCGGTCGGTATATGTCCAAATCCCTACTGACCCCCTGATGTTCTAGCTGATGCTGAGTGGCACAGTCCCACATCCCCATCTCCCCAAGTAGGTGGTGTTAGAAAACCTTAATTTTTTTTCCCTTTTGTATGGACTACAAATAAAACTTGGGGCAATTTGCAGTTTGGAAACCTGGTTGTCATTGTCTTGATTGCACTCAGTTTCAGAGGAGCCAGTTTGACATCCAGGAAGACATGACAGCTAAAGGAAAGGCAGCTGGAGAACCCAGGACAGATGAGGAAAGGGGTTTGAATGTGGGAATTAGTGATTTCCCTGCTGCCCAGAGGGATTTAGGTCATCGTCGTCCTGTTCGTCTGCTGTCTTTAGGACTGGAGAGTCCAGACCAAGTTGCTTGGACTTCCTCAGCCCTTAAGTTTAATTGATCACACCAAAATGCAGTAAATTTATTTGCCCATTTCCCCCTGACTTCTCTCCAGTTCGGAAGCAACCTATGCTCCAAGCAGGATGGTTCTGGGGTATGGTTTCTCAAGTGAGAAGTGGGGAAATGGACTGCTTTGGTGCTTATAAGGCTAGTGGATCCTTCAGGCACTGGGCTTGAGTGAGTGCTGGAGCTGGGACCTGGAAAGGAGCCAGTAGTGGGGGTAGGGTGGTGTGGTGGTGTCAGTGTCTGGTACTTCCCTGTGGTGGGGAGAGGAGGAGTCGGCCGATGGGAAGCAGGTACGGGGGATATGGCCGTAGAGCTGGTATTTCGCATGTTGAACATCACCATGGAGCGTCCTTCCTGCGTCCTGCCAACTTCTGCCATCGGTCCCGAGACTCACTTCCCGTCTCCCATTTGTTAGGGTTTCCAGATGTTTTCTTCCTGGGTTTATATTCGAAGGTGTCCTCACAGATTGGGAAAGGGGTGAGGTACAAGCATAACCCAAGTAGGGATGCTGGGATAGAGTGAGAAATGGAAGATTCTTTTCTGTATTTTTATTCTGGGACTGGTGGGTTGAGCGGACCGGGGCGGGGGGGGCGCAGGGACAGTTCCAGCCAGGGACAAAGTGGAGGCTTGGGTTCACTAATAAATGAGTGAACAGAAGACTGATTGGGTAGGAACCTACTGCTGTTCCTTTGGGAAAGGGAGCTTTAGATATTTGATTTGGGAGCATTTTGGGGCAAGATGATTCTGGGGAATTGTGTGTGTCAAATCAAGTGGAATTCAGGTGGGTTCTTTTCTGCTTTTCTCACCGGCTTCTTGGGGAACTTGGCTTGTAACGTAGTAATTTGCCCCAGATATTCCCTTCCCTCTGCCCGGTGGGCAAAAAAGCATATGATCTTTACAAGAATGAGCTCTTGTGGATGCTAACGGGTAATTCTGGGGGTGCTGGGGCCATAGCTCTTTCCTTGCTTCTCTTTCTGCTCACTGCTTTACCTCCAGGTGCTTTGCTGCTCCTTTTCATTTCTTTGCAGGACTGGGTGGGGGGAGTTTGATAGGTTTCTTGTCACTTCTGCAGGGAGGGTGGGGTGATCTGAGGACCAAGCTAACAAACTTAGGTCTGGTTATTACTCTGGAAAATAGAGGGGTTGGTTGATTACAGGGCTGTGATTGTGGCCTGTGTATTTGTAATATTTGTCATGTGGCTTTATGTCTTCCTTTATCCAGTGAGGGTTCTGCCACTGTTCAATCCTGTGGTTCCTGTGAAAAACAGCTTTATGTGCTTTGGGGCCAGTGTTGATGTTCTTTATTGCAGCCCAAGTTCTTCAGAGTGACCTGGCCTAGATGATCACTCTTAATTGCCTATCATCTTTAGGTCCTGATGCCCTTGCTGCTCTCAAGCTTTTCGTTGTTTAAAGCAGAAGAGGTTACAAAGCTAAATCATTTGTCATTCTCTTCTTTCTTGCAGATTGTTTTAAAATTTCCTTCTTTCTCTTTTATTTAAATTATGCCTCCTGTGTTAATCCTGTAGCCCGCTCCTCATACTTGCTTTTTGTGGATTTCTGAGTTCTTGGGTCCTATAACTTGGAGATGGTGGGGTTGAGTGAATGGGAAGACAGATATTTAATGTGTGTTTTGGGATAAGAGAGTGGGGAATATGGACTCCCAGATTTTGCACTTCTGCATCTATCACCTCTACAACTTGGCCTTCATTGGAGAAGTTAAAGATGGTTTATTCCTGGAACGAGACTACATAGAGGCTTCTAGCCTTGTCAGCCTGTTCTCTTCTGAGGTTTGGACCTTGTTTCACATTCTGTCTGGGGTATGCCTGGGGCTCCATCCCTTCTGGTGGAGGTAATGGAAGTATCACTCAGTGGTCACCCTCCGGGTAGGCTGCTTTTCTAGTCCTGCCCATCAGTTAAGCTCTGCCAAGGTCTGTGGACAGACTGGTGGCTTGCCAGTCATTTTGTCCTATCAAGCCAAGTAAGCTGACCCTAATAGGGGATGACTTGGGTTGTAATGAAAATAATTTCCTAGATTTATGGACTAGTAGGATATGTTATCAAAGTTTGGGCAATAGAAAAGATAAGATTAAAGCAAGTGAAAAATTTATATTCACCCATAGTTACCTTAAGAGAGATCATAAAGGGTAGAATCAAGTTTTCCAGGTGGGGGAGTTCTTAAAGTTATTTCAAGTGTAGCTCTAAATCATGAAATACTATGTCTGTCTGTAGTGCCGGAAATACAGTATTAAGTAGCTGAGCCCTTGCTCTGACCTCGAGTTTATAATATGGGGAGGCAGAACCTACCTCCGTGAACTAGTTACGGTTACTAAGCAATGCTAGGGTAGTGGAAGGTAAGGAAGGGGCAGTTTCCACTAGTTAAAATGTTCTGGAGATGGGATTTGTTTGATTGGAAAATTGATTTGGCACAGAATGACTAAGGGTGTTGGCTTTAAAATCAGATTTCCTGAGTTTGAATCGTGTTTCTATCACTTAGTTGTATGATCTTGGACCTGTCAGGAACTCTGCCTTAGGCTTTTCATCTATAAAATGGAGATAATAGCTAACATTGAACACCTGCCTAAGCACTGTTAAAAGTGCTTTTCATACAGTAACTTCATTTGATCGTCATTGCAACCCAAATGCCATTATTTCTAAACCTGTTTTGTAAATGGAGAAGTTGAGGCTGTAGGTTAGTTAATTAAAAAAAAATTCATTTTGGGGGAGAGCACAATTGGGGGAGGGGCAGAGAGGAGGAAAGAGGATGGGAAGCAGGCTCTGTGCCAACAGGCTGACAGCGAGCCCGATGTGGGGCTCAAATTCATGAGCTGAGGCTCAAAATCATGAACTGGGAGATCATGACTTGAGCTGAAGTCTGACGCTCAACCAACTGAGCTACCCTGGGACCCCTTACGAAACTTTTCTTAGGATCACATCGTTCGAAAACAGTAGATAAGGAATTGAGTCATTTTTAATTGAACTGTCCAGGACTTTGCTTGTAATCGTTACAATACCATGGAAGCATCACATGAGAACATGTGACAAGTGTGGGGCGTCATGTATAGTCACTGATTATTGTTTATTTTATTTTTGGGAGAGAGAAAGAGTGCGAGTGGGGGAGGGACAGAGAGCGAGACACAGAATCCGAAGCAGGCTCCAGGCTTTGAGCTGTCAGCACAGAGCCTGGGGCTCGAACTCACCAACTGCGAGATCATGACCTGAGCCAAAGTCAGACGCTTAACCGACTGAGCCACCCAGGCGCCCCCAGACACTGATTATTAAATGCTAGCTGTCTCATAGACCTGAGTTAGGACATTCTGGGGAGAATGGGGTGGCCTGGTGGAGCTGTCTCACAGCTGAGCAAAGGACTGTGGATGTAGGTGTGAGTGCAGTACATATGAGCAATAGTGAAGCAGTGGATTTTTTAAATGAGTGATACCTAGGAGTGAAGTAGGCCACGGATCACACCAGTTTTTGTCACCTCCAGTCTCAGACAACACTGTTCAGTGTCCTGGGATCAGATTCTCCTTGGGTATGGAAAAGAAAGGTAAGCGGTAGGGAACCTGCAAAGACAGTAAAGGGAGGCTAAGAGTGTAGCTGCCAGTGGGATTGGAGGCTTAAGAAGCTTGCTTGACTGGCTGAGTGCAGGAAGGCCAGTTTGAATATTCTTGGAGAATACTTCTTTTTAATTTGAGCTTTTATTAAACCAGTAACTCATTTCTGGACAGGAGCCAGAGATATTAACATGTATAAATTTTATGCACCCCTAAAGGTGTGAAAGTGATGTGTTTATTTACATTTGAATGTTTTTCATGGACACCAGTGTTTCCCCCCTATGTTTGGATTTGTCCCTCCTTTCCCTTTCAAGAGTCCAGGCTCCAAGCACTTTTGTCTTTTCAAAATCTGCAGTCAGAGTGTATATTTATGCTTGGTTATGACAGATACCCGATTTCTAGATGACTTTTTGAACAAGTCACTTTACCTTTGAGGTGCTTAGTAACCTGATCAGCCAATTAAGAAATCACCAAGATATGGAAACCAACTTGACAATACATGGTGTAAAAAAAAAGAAAAAAATCACCAAGAGGTATTTACAGTGTTCTGGACAAGGTGCTTTAAAAATATATATATACTTTTTTTCTTTTGAGAGAGAGAACGAGAGTGCAGGACGGCCAGACAGAAGGAGAGAAAGAATCCTAAGCAGGCTCTGCACTGCCTGCGAGGAGCCCGACACAGGGCCTGATCCAACAAACCGTGAGATCATGGCCTGAGCCAAAGCCAAGAGTCAGGTGCTTAACCTCAGACTGAGCCACCCAGGTGCCTGTGGACAAGGTGCTTTTAAAATACTGCATTCAATCCTATTTTGCGTAGTTGGGGTGGTAGAAGATTTGGAACATAGGTCTTTAATTTATAAACCTTAAGTGGTGAATATTAAGCTCCTTTAGTAGAGTTGGATAGGTGAACATCAGTGTGGAGACAGCTGAACCACAAATACGATCTTTCTGCCTAAAGCTTTGTTTTGCAGCTTTTGTCAAGCTGGTAGTCCTGGTGATGAAAAGCTGTAGCATAGGTTACCCCCTGGCTTTTGGGTACATGCTTTTTCTGTTTGAGGGAGACTGGAAAGTATGCTAGGTGTTAAGAATCAAGTGCTTGTTTTTAGACTCAAATGTTTGTTTTTAGGACTAAGTGTCCATGGTCTTAAACTGATATTAACTGAAAATCTCATCATATCTCCTTTGGTTTCCAAGAAGTTAACGGATGCATTCACCCATGTGTTAACTTAGTCAACAAAAATTGAGTGCCTACCATGTTCTAGGCACATTTCTAACACCGGATAGAGTAGGGAAGAAGAAAAGGTCCCTGCCCTTGAACAAGTTATTTGATGGGAGGGTAGGAGGTGGGAGAAAAGAATGGAATGAACAAATAGGATTTCAAGTGGTGGTAAGTATTTGGAAAAATGACATGAAGTCCTGAGATGGAGTTCCAAGGTCGGGTTTTGGAGTAGGAGGATGTCTTTAGATGGAGTGGTCACCCAAGGACCTGGAGAAAGAACATTCTAATCTGAACTTGGAACAGAAAGGCCATTGGGGTGGAGCATAGTGTGTGGGGGGGTGGTGGTGGTGGAGTGGGGGGATGGGAGATGGGGGTTGTTTAAGAGATTGGGAGACTGGCAAGAACCAGAACAGGTAGGGTAAGTGAAATTTTTCCAGTGCAGTGAATTTTAAGAAGAGGGGGGTGATTTAATGTGGTTTATTCAGTTGGATGAGCTTGCAAAATGAAACAACTACAACTCCACCTTAAAGGCTTTTCCTAAGGTAAATCAAGTAATTAGATGGGGGGGGAGGAGGGGTGGTACTGTGGTCTGCAAACTGGCATGGTTTGTGATCCTGAGATTTCTATTCCCAGTCTTCTCTGCGTTGGATCTGGAGAGATTCCTAGTTTTATAGAGCGAGTTGATCTCATCTGCTTTGGTATTTCGGAGGAAAGTTTTATCTCCAGGGCTGTTGGGACACACTGAATTTGGAAGATCAAACTGAAAGGACCTAAGAGGATTTCTATACCAGATGAGTTTCCCTGCCTGCAGTTTCCTACATGATGCTGGCCCCCTCAAAAGGGCGCACACATGCAGCTGACTAACACTTGGTTTTCTTCATCACTGATTATATTGCCTTTACTCAGTATAAGAATCCACAATGAAAGTGGACCAAGATTAGTGTCAACCACATCTGTAAATGTATTATTTTGATGTTTTTAGCTCCTTTGTTCTTCCCACCCTAGAGTAAGTTCTTGACCGGTTTTCCATCATTTGATTCCTCAGTCATGTCAGGTTTTAAAACCCATTTCCATAACTTTGACTCCTTTCTCTTTATGCCCCCCTCCCCTTTGGAGGCTGCTGTGGACTGTCGTGTTATACTCATGTCATCTCCACTCATGATCCCCTTACTCATAGAAAATTCATTGCTTTTATCATGTCTTTTCATCCAGCACCTTCCCACTTCCCGCTTTTAACTCCCTCCTCAAAAGCTGCCTTGCAAAGGGTCATTGCTTGCTCAGTGAGTTGGGGATTATGTGAAGAAGCCAAAGGATGAGAAAGAAAATGTGATGAGGGAGCCAGACGCTCTGGAGAATGCTGTTTTGATTGTATTTTGTTTATAGCTGCATGTGATTAGGCTCTTTCCTCAAAGGTCGGTTCTAGGAGTTTAAACCTACAGCTCTGGCTCATGGCACCCAATAAAATAAAACAAAAAACTTCGCTGCTCCAGTTTTTTTCTCAGGGCGGGGTGGGGGTGTTTTCAATCTACATGGTCACACAAAGAAGCCATTACTTCATCTTGGACACACTCCGGGAGGCTGGTTCCTCGAGGGAACTGGTTTCCTCATTGCCTCCAAGTAACGCAGCCTCCAAGCCGGCTAGCTTGGGGCCGTTATAACCTAATTGAAGCCGCGCCCATTAACTGTCTCCAGAGTTCCTTTCACCACCTATGACAGTAGTTTTGATCTGGGGGGAGGTCCGGGACTCCGAGGGCTACAGGGTGGATTCTTGGGTAAAGGAGGAGTTTGGTTCTTCAGGTGGGGACGCTTCGGTTTTTTTCTTACCTGGCGTTTGGGTCTGCGTAAGCTATCGTTCGTGGCATCCTGGCTGCGAAGGGGTGGTGGTTGGGAGTTTAGAGGGAGGAATTTGGAGGAGGCAAAAGGGGGATATTGTCAGGCTGTGCACGTGTTGATGGCGAAACGTTTCCGAGGCTTCACGAAATTGGCGCCACGAAGCTAAAGACCGCCACACCAGGGCCTTAGCTCGCTCCGCCTAATGGCGGGTCGCTCTCGGGCGGAGCCCACGTTTGTAGTTCCTCCCTCACGCCGACTTCTTACCCAATCAGTGACTTCGGCTTCGCGAGATAGGCGCTCATTGGCATTCGCGTAAGAGCTGAGGGGTTACTGACGTTTCCACCTCTTCCCGGCCTCTCAGGTAATTGGCGTTGGTGGTAACCAATCAGGAGGAGGAGCTACGGGAACGCCTGCTTTTAACTTTACCGAGCAGCCAATCCGGTGGTAGGCTCACCGCCCCTTCTACCCAGAGTCACTGCTGCGGCCGCCGCCATTTTAGCGTTTTGTCAGAAGCGTCTGCGCCGCGAGGAAGAGTCCCTGCTGATATCCGTGCGGGTGAGAGACTCCGAGCCCCCTCCATTGCCTCTCTTTTCTCTCTTAAATCCTATCTCACTCCTTTGGGCTTCAGAGGTATCCTAGTGGGGTCGCGGCCTCCGCACCCGTCTCTGAGAGCCGACCTCGGTGCTGGGCATTGCGCGGTAAGCCTGAAGCAGCCCTTCCCCCACGACCTCCCCCGAGAATACCTTCCTTTATCCCCAAGTTGCCCTCTACCCGACTTGGCTCGGTTTCCTGCCTTGACGTTTCCATAGAGATTACCGTGCTTCCCTTAAACTTAGGAAAATTGAAACCCATTTCGAGAGTTTCTTAGGCTGTGAGACATTGTTGTCTGAGGAGTCTGAAGCCCTTCTTTGGGCACGCTTTTCCCGGTTCTGCAGGAGCTCGTAGGACAGCACCCCGAGAGAGGCGTTCCCCACTCCTGCAGTTCCTGTGGTCTCCTCAGGCCTTGCTGTCGGGCCCAGTCGCCCGTTCATCGCTTCCAAAGGAAACCCTAAAACGAAGCTATTATAAGGCCCACTTTTCCGGAAATGGTGGCTCCTTACTCGGTTGCGAGAGGAAGAGCTGATTCACAATTTCAGTAGCCCGTGCGGCCAGCCAGCAGTTAGACCTACGGTTTCTGACCTCACAGTGGCTAGGAAAGCCCAGTATCCCTAGCGCTGCGTGTATGCTCTCACTTTCATTTCCATTTTCGTTAGAAGCCATTCAACTCTTATCAAACCCTTTGTCTACTAAGGATCTGTTACATTTTCTGTTACATTTATTAAGGGTTCTACAGCCGGTATTGTAGCAGGCCTCCTTATTTCCACTTTCCTTTGATTGTTGTGTGGAAGTGGGCGTGTGAGAGAGGGAAAACTGGAAATATTTGCTAGAGTGAAAGGAGGTGGCAATTTTTTTTTTCAACAAAAATTTTTAAGGTCTTTTGTTAGAAATATTTTCTTCTCACACAGGCTGTGTCGAGATGGTGAAGCTGTTTATTGGAAACCTGCCCCGGGAGGCCACAGAGCAAGAGATCCGCTCCCTCTTCGAGCAGTATGGGAAGGTGCTGGAATGTGACATCATTAAGAACTACGGCTTTGTGCACATAGAGGACAAGACGGCGGCCGAGGATGCCATCCGCAACCTGCACCACTACAAGCTGCACGGGGTGAACATCAACGTGGAAGCCAGCAAGAACAAGAGCAAAACCTCCACCAAGTTGCACGTGGGTAACATCAGTCCCACGTGTACCAACAAAGAGCTTCGGGCCAAGTTTGAGGAGTATGGTCCGGTCATCGAGTGTGACATCGTGAAAGATTATGCCTTCGTACACATGGAGCGGGCGGAGGATGCAGTGGAGGCCATCAGGGGCCTTGACAACACAGAATTTCAAGGTGAACCACCCTCTTTGGGAAGAGGGCTGAACACACTCTATGTGCAGAAAATAGGTTGGATAAGTGAGGGGAGAGGTTTAGGGGTACAGATAGAGCTGTTGGCTGGCTGATGGTGAAGCGTTGTGGGTGATGGACTTAAAATGGAGAATGCATGGGAATAAGAGACTTTTAACTTAGACTAGTCCCTGGGGAAAACACCACATGGCTTTAGTTTGGAACTCCTAAAGCTTTATTTTATGTCTGTTAGTGCAGAAATCCTTTCCTTTGATTTTCCCAGTACCCTTTTCCCTCCGTTTTTCTTGGTAGTAGAGCACATTTTGGTGGTTCACTCTGAATTTATTGCTTCAGTCCAGTATCAGCGTTATGCCTTATTTTACATATGAAGAATGTGACAAAAGCGTTTTAAGCAATACATCTGGGAGCAGAATCCCTGTTAAGCTCCCTGCCTCAGCCCAGCTCCTAACTTCCCAGTAAAGATAACTAGTTATTAAATAACTAGTGTTTTGATAACTAGGGTCTTTAAAGGGCTGTTGTTCTTGTTGCTTTTCTTTTATGCTTGTACCAAGAGGTTCTGTTTTGAGGATGAGGCCACTCCAGAATAAAAGTCTGATTTCAGGAGTTTCTGAGGAGGGAATATTGGGGTTTGGGAGCAATAATGGCAATGCCTTTTCACTGTTTGAGGGTGGACTCAACATCCTTGGTGAATAGAGCCCTTAGATGGGTGTTATCTTAGAGCCTTGACTAGATTGTTAGTGTACTTAGAGGGCTGCATGAATGATGGTATGAATTGTTGCTTTATTTGGAAAGTTTTATCTTTTCTTAGTTTAAGATGTGAGCTCCTGTGGCAAGTGTCAATCAGGAAGGGTGAGTGTAGTAACCATGGTGAGTTACTAAAACTCTTCTCCTATCCCACCACCCCCTTGTGTCCCTGGTATCAAAAAAGAGCCTTTTCTCCTTTGTAAGTACTGCTTAATTTTGGGGTATTCCCACAACTTGCTACATTTTTAAACTATATTTCAACCTTTTTAGCCCAAACAAGGTAGTTACTGTTTCCTTTTCTGAGTACTCTCTTGTCATTGCTCCTGTTTTGTGTGTTTATTTCCCTTAGATTGGACCTTTCTTAGAGCTGGAGGTCCGATCATCGTTCCCCCAAGTTAACCGTGCACTGTGTTGTGGGTATTGCTGTGTGTTATTAAAGAAAAGTGTCACTAGTCTCTCAGGTCTAGTTTGTTTTTCTTTTTTAATTGGTAAGTTGAGAATTAACTTGCTGTCAACAACTTAATTGGGAGCAAAGGCTGCTTTTGTGGAGGGTTTGTGGTATCTAATTTTTGGACTCTTCTCCACTTCAACCCAGTCACTTGAGTGGATGGGAGAGTCGTCTTGTAGCAGTTACATGTGTACGGGGAGGCCAGTGTGTACTGACTCTGGACAACCTGTCCTTATGGCGATAAGTCATTAACTTTTGGTATGAATTGTAGGCTCTCTGGTGCTGCCTATGCTTATTTATATTTTCGCTACTTAGTATTAGTCATTCTCCTTATTGTTTAGTAGAGTTCTTCGTGTTTATGGAGTAGCAGTATTTATCAAGATGGTCTTTCAGTTTCTCTGTTTTGGGTGTATTCTCTATTGTTTGCCCATTTTAAAGACATCTATGGTAAATATTTTTAGAGTTAGTTTCTTTTCCTGGCTTTGGAATTGACACATCCTTAGATCAGGGCTTTAGTTATTGACCTTTATGTCATGAATGTGCTTGGTTAGTTCCTTGGTTGCACCTGTTTTCTTTGGTTTTGTTAGGTGCCAAGGTGTCCCTGAGGGCAAATACCAGAGGGACATAGGTGAGCACTTTAAAGCATTTGAGCACCTAATTGTGTATCTAAGTTCTTATCCTGTAATGTGTCTACACTTACCAGATGTAGTGTTTACAACAGGAGTTTTTGGGGGTAGTTTGATCCTTCCACCTCCTTTTTCCTTTTCTAGCTTCCCAAGACTTTAATTTTGCATGTGAAATTGTCTATTTACCAATTTCTGTAATGTTAGATGAGTAGATGATCTATCTGTTGACTTTCCTCTGTAACCATTTGCTTTGAAACCTGCATGTTTTGGTACATTGTAGCCAATTGCATTAGAAGTTTTTGCTGGAATTTTGCTTACCAATAAATTGGTAGATCATGTTAGGTCAAAACTGTTTCTGTGAAAAGATTTAAACCTTAAATTTCTTCAGAAAACTTTCTTCCTTTGTTAAGTTTTCAGAAGTAACATTTTTTGTTTCTAGAATATAAATTGTAATATTCAGCAAAAGTAGTATTAAGTATGTGTTCTTGCCATCTCTCAGATCCCTAGTTTAAGGAGAAAAAGTACTTTAGTCTTGTTTAACTGAATTATTTGATCCGCTGATACTACTGGTTATTGTCCCTTTTTTCTCACCTCCCTCCCCTTCTTCCATGTTTTTCATAACATTTTTAAAAATTATTTTGTGAATTGCCTGTTCTATTTCTTTAGACCCTTTCAGGCAGTCCCTAAAGTTAGTTGTCAGATTGTAAAGAATCACTGTTAGAATGAGTATAAGGACCAGCAATTTAAAGGACTCTGTTAAAGGGGAAGGCAGTCCTTCAATGCATTATGATTGTCCCTTTCTCCCCAGTTCATGAGTTATTTTCCCAGAAATCTTGAAACTTGCTTTTCACATTCAGTCATGGATCAGTTCTGGTTTATATTTTCTACCAGTAGTAATATTCAGGTCTTACTCTCTTTGATTTTTGGAGTGGGGAACTGAGGGCCTTTGTATTGTCCTGCTTAATGAAATCATTCTTGATAGTTAAGATTGGAAATGTGAGAATCTTGTGGAGCACTGATAGTTTCTTTTGACATTGGTTAGTTGTTCAGAGTAGATTTTGTCTAGTTACTTGGCAAAGGTTGAGGTGCTTATTTTTGGGCACAAGCATTAAACTAGTGTTAGAGCTGAAACATTTCTTCATCTTACTGATCTTTGCCTGAAACCAGGTCATTTTATTGAATTTATATAGTGGACTTTCTTTTTTTTTTTTTTTTAACTTAAAAAAAAATCTTTTGTCAAAGAGTCCTGCATAGAGTTGTCTAGATAAAGTCATTGCTATGACCAGTGTCTGGGGTAGGGGCGGGGGCTTTGACTAAGAGTGATAGCAACCCTTCTTGCGTCTGTTTCTTCAAGGCAAACGAATGCACGTGCAGTTGTCCACCAGCCGGCTTAGGACTGCGCCCGGGATGGGAGACCAGCGCGGCTGCTATGGGTGCGGGAAAGAGGGGCACTGGTCCAAAGAGTGTCCGATAGATCGTTCGGGCCGAGTGGCAGACTTTACCGAGCAATATAATGAGCAATATGGAGCAGTGCGTACACCTTACACCATGAGCTATGGGGATTCATTGTATTACAACAACGCGTACGGAGCGCTCGATGCCTACTACAAGCGCTGCCGTGCTGCCCGGTCCTATGAGGCAGTGGCAGCTGCAGCTGCCTCTGCCTATAATTACGCAGAGCAGACCCTGTCCCAGCTGCCACAAGTCCAGAACACAGCCATGGCCAGTCACCTCACCTCCACCTCTCTCGATCCCTATGATAGACACCTGTTGCCGACCTCAGGAGCTGCTGCTGCTACAGCTGCTGCTGCTGCAGCAGCCGCTGCTGCTGTTACTGCAGCTTCCACTTCATATTACGGGCGGGATCGGAGCCCCCTGCGTCGCGCTACAGCCCCAGTCCCCACTGTTGGAGAGGGCTACGGTTACGGGCATGAGAGTGAGTTGTCCCAAGCTTCGGCGGCCGCGCGGAATTCCTTGTACGACATGGCCCGGTATGAGCGGGAGCAGTATGCGGATCGGGCGCGGTATTCAGCTTTTTAAAGCTTGAGGTGAGAGCGGTGGGGTGTCCCCTGTTCTGGTTTTGTCATCCCTCCTGCAGCTTACAGGCTCCAGTTAGGCTGCCCTGCTTGCTTGCTTTTGCGGGGTTAGGGTAAGGTTACTAGCATGGCAGAGGCTAAGGGAAGTCCTTAATTACTTAACTTTTTGAAATATATAAACATCCTTAGCCCTCATGGCTATTTTTCCAGGGCTCCTAGTAGTGGGAGTCAATCTGATGCTATTTGTGCCTGGAAAAACTAAGAATGGTGTGATGAATCTTGGATCACACCTATGTGCTGTAATTGAACTGAACCTGGGACCCATATATTTAGACTGAGGTGTGCTGTTTCTCAGAGCCTTTGTTGAAATTCCTAGGTGTGCGACATTATCAAGGTTTGTAAGTTTCCTGTTCTGCTTTGTGCTATGTGAAAGGTCTGATATGACCTAGAGTAAAAAAAAAATCCATAACTGGTTAAGTAGTCCTCACTGCTCAGGTCCCAGTTACTGTGAAGACCTACCAGGTGGCATCATCTTAATCTTGAAGCAACGTTTTTCTGACATTCCTGAACAGTTCACTCCCTGTGAGCTTTATAGAAAAAACTTCTTTGATGGTAAGTTGGGACAGAGAGAAGAAAAGGTACCTTTTAATTAATAAAGCTTTCAGTAAGGAGTCTGGGTTATAGATTCAAATCCAACTTCTCCACTTAGCTCAGATTCATTCCCTGAATAGAGTGCCCACCCCATTGTTCTATCTTTGAATCTGTCAAAAGAGCCTGTTCATTTTTTTTTTAAACTGTCTCACAGTGTTAACTGGTGGACATCCTTTCCACTTCTTCAAAGTATATGGTGATATAAATATGAATGAACACCAGGGTTGGGAGCTTTGCCTTAAGCAAATTACTCCCTTCATCTTCCCACTAATTACCAACATTTAATACTCTTGAACCAGCTCTACCTTGAGTCCTCTGGCTTTTTCCTATGCTATATGTTTTGAGCCTCATGATCCATTTGGCTCTACTTGAGTATATTCTTTGTGATGCTTGCCAGCTTTGGGCTCTAGGTATTTTGAGTTTGCTGTTGTGTTAAACGGTGATTCTCAACACCCTTTGTCTTAGGAAACCCCCAGTTTCCAGTATGTCCCAGACATTACAGTGATCCTTAATTTTGTAGTGACAGGGTGAGTGATACTCTGTTATCTTTCAGTTAAGGCAGAAGGTATGTGACTTGCCAGAGATTATTGGATAGGAAGTCACTGATAGGGCTGGAAAAGAAACTTGAATGACTTGGTATGTAGCTTACATATGCCCTCCACTACATTATTCCCTAGGCCGAGTTGGATGCCCTCAGGTCTTTAAAGTTTGTTCAGTTGATGCTACTTTGCCTAGACCTTGAATGATTTTTAACTTGGACCTTGGTACTAAACCCAGATTCAAACATAGTTTTGACTTCTACCCCAGAGGGCTATATGGAACCTTTTTTTCCCCCCTGGCCTCCAGTGACAATTTGTGACATGGAATCACCTTTTCTGAGGAATGCTGATGTTAACATCAAGAGAAATGAATTATCTTTGCCTACACTCATCAAAGAATGTTTGCTATTTAATTTAGAGAAGGGCCTCAGTCTGGGATTGCTTGACTTTCCCAGTTTCTCCTCTGGCCTTTAAGCTCATTTCACTTTTAGAGATTATTGTGATACTGGGGATGGGTACAAGTAAAGTTAAAAGGAGTGTCAAGTTACCAGACTTTGTAAAGATGTTCTTTGAAGTTTTAAATAGGAAGCCCTTTTGAGCTTTGCTGTAAAGCCCCTGTATTGTGCTCTCTTGCAGGTGGGATGTGTGTGGGCTGAAATTCCGAGCTGCGGTTGTGCATGAGAATACACCCTTCGTGGTACCCCATCTCCGGGACGTTTTCGGCTCTGTACGTTCAGTCCCTCAGGAATCGTGGACCTTAATTTGCCTTGCTAAGTTCAGAGGAGTTCTTCCTTTCCTCTTTCCTGCCCATTTTCCTGTTCTTCCTGTTCTTCAAAACTTCTGTAGTTTCCCATTTATGTTCTGTTCTCCCAGCAGGCCTCATTGTGTGCAGAAACTGTGGTGGGGGGTGTGCTGTCTCCCTGCCTCCTGCTTCCAGTGGGTGTTGGACTTGGGAATGACCTTTGTGAGCATGTCACTGCTCCTGAGTCTTTTTGGCCCAAAGGCTTGTGGCGGGTAGACACATAGAGTTGGATCACTTTTTTTTTTTTTCCCCAGTGAAATAAATGGTTTTTCAACTTAGGGTATGTGTGCTTTGAGAGCGTTCTTGCTGGGGCTTGTGTCTGGATTCTTTATTTGTCCCTGGAAGACAAGGGGAGGCTATAAAGTTTGACATTTCATCTCTGGGTGAATATCACTACATTTTTTTTTTTATCGTAGATAGGAATTAAGATACCAAAGGAAAAACCCAGGCAGGTAACCTTATTCCAGTAAAGACTTCCACTAGTGCACCTTTGTAATAAAACCAACAACTTGATCCATGGTTTCAAGATGTAGGTCTTTCCTTGCTTGAGAAATAAATCATCACCTACCTCTTAATACCGTTGCAGCCACTCAGTCAATACATCTAGCTTGATTTATTTCCAAGATACAGTTCTAGGAAAAGAAAGTATTTGAGAGAATAGGAGATCAGCTTTCAGTTTTCATGTCAAATAGAAAAATAAAATCGTGGTTCTGTCAGCATTCTGCTGCTCATCTAGGCCAGTAAGGAACACCTTTTGATGCCTTTCACCATCTATTTTTATAGCTCTGCCAAAATCCAAAGAATACCCTAAATGGTGTGACTAGCACCTCATTACTTGTACTTAACAGCCTTTGAATGATAGGCCCAGAAACAGAGCCCAGCAGTGAGCTTTAGATTATTTAATAATGAACATGGGGGTGAGCGCAAAGAACCACTGCCTCTCTTAGTTCCATGTTTCAACAGATGGTCTTCCAGAATTTTTTTTTTTTTTTTGGTCTGTATCTTGGCTCTAATTTTAACATACCCAGGAGGCCCGAATGTAGGACATTTTCTAGAATCATTCATTCAACAAATATTACCTACCATACCCTTTAGTAAAGGTGGGTTGTGGTGATGGGAAATCAGAAAAAGGATCTGGTCTTTAGTTAGGTGATTTCTCAGATTTTCTACTTAAGTTTGTACCTTACTGGTTCTCCTTGGTCGTTGGCCAAGATGGAAATAACTGTATGGATACAATTTATAACTACTGACTGCTTGCTCTATGTGAAACCCTGTGATAGGTCTTTTTGTGTTAATTTAATTCAACCATTTTCTGTCAATTATATTTTATACCTCTTACTCTCAAAATACAAATAGTTGCCAGTGATTATGAAAGCAGTTCCAAGAATGCTATTGGTAGGGTTAAGGGGATTAGGGATGGGAAGGGTTACTAGCTCCTCCAGATGAGAAGTGGTCAATAACAAGATTATGAGTAAAGTGTAAATACTTTCCCTTTGTCTTTATTAATCTGCTTTGGCTAGGTTGGTTTTCCAGTGCCACTACTTAGAGGGTGGTGCCCACTTTGATCCCTTTTTCTCTGAAAAGATGGACCTATCACTCTTTGATAATGTTATCAATACACCCTTTGGTCTGATAGGTGGAGTTGGAAAGTTTCAAAAGATAGAGACTAACAGTATTCATTGATTGATAATTTGAGTGATCCTTTGCAAGATACTGTTTGTTCTAGGTGCTGGGTACAGTTCTGGAGCTTATAGGCTAAGGGGGACAAAATACATAATGTCAAATAGAGAATTTTTGTTTATATGGGAATGGTGGGAGGCTTTTCTGAGGTGATGGCACGTCATAGTCCTGTATGGGAGTAATACATTTTTGTTTTATAAAACATGCTGTCAGGTTAAAAATTTGAAGGGAGTCATTCCTACTTTCTGCTCTGAGAGCGTGATCTCCCTGTAACAGACCACCTAAGAGTACTTTTTCATGACTGCCAAAATCTGGGCTGATTTAATGCTACATCCCTACGATGTTTTGTAATTATTTACTTGTTGAAAGGCAAAACACTGTTAAGAATAGTGGGAAGATTGTGAATTCTAAAACTATTTAAATTGGATTTCCTGATATTTCAACGTAAAGTTTTTTGAAATTAGTGTTGTCTTTAGCTTCTAGTCAAGTGTACCTCTGAGTTGAGGCCACATAATCTGGTATGTGTAATGGATAACATACTGCTTGTCACTTAGGAGTCCCATGGTAGTTTTTCAAGAGTAATGCTTTCATAATGCTGATTTTCTGTAGGCTTCCATCATTCATTATATTTAGTAAAGTGGGTTAACATCTACCATAGAGCTGGCTTTGTAGTTCATAAAGTTCTTCATTAGTTGCCTACTCTATGTAAGTCTGCATCTGGAGAATACACAGATGAATAGGGCATGGTGCCCATCCTTACCTCGCCTCTGTCTAGGCCTTGGATGTACAGATAATTGGTGTATCACTGGAAGTCAGGTGAGGATGGGAATGATCATACTATCTATAGTGTTGACATCTGACCCAGCTGACTCTGGATAGGTCACAGGACAAAACAGTTTTCAGGGTGATAATTGGGGCTTGATTTGGTGTTAGACCTTAACTTTGACTTAAAAGTCTTCCAGGCATCAAAATAGGGGTTGACGTGGGTGAATGCCCAATTAAACCAGGCTCCTTAGCCCAGAGCTACATCAGCACTAAACTACACTCTAGGGGTGCAATAGTGAGAGGTAGAGCATTGTGGGTTGTTTTTTGTTGTTTAAAAAATAAGATAGCAGGAGAGGGGTAGAGAGAGTGAGAATCTCAAGTAGGCTCCACAGTGTCAGTACAGAGCCCAACACAGGGCTCATTCCCATGAGCCTGCAAGATAAAGACCTGAGCCAAAACAGTGAGTTGAATGCTTAACTGGCTAAGACACCCAGGCACCCCTAGCATTGTGGTAGTAAGTGTTGTTGCAAACTACTGAAGTAAAGTTTTTGCTTAATTCTGGTGTTTTCCATGTGGTCTCAAGCTGAGGCAAAAAAAAGTATTCCCCGAATAATGACAGTAGAAGGTCCCAGGAGTACTTTTCTTCTCAGGGCTTGGAGAACTGCACGTAGTGTAGGTTGAAACCGGAGAAAGTAGAATTCTATAAGGGAATGTCTCCAGGACATTTAAAAAATTTCCTGTATTTTAATATTTTAAGGACATTTTTGGTTCATTTGAAGAGTTCAGAGCTGAATTACTGATAAGTACATGGCAAATAAGTGAAAAACAAGTGTTTTACAAAAACTTGTAAAATATGATTCTGGGGCTCAACCTAGTCCTGATCATGGCAGCGCTGAGTACTTAGTAAAATAATTATCTTCTCACTAAATTAGGAGAATGGGGAAGTGTGGATGGGTGAGTAGTGAGATGTATAAGAGCAAAACTCATTCTATAATATAAATTAACATAATTTTTTTAAAGTTTATTTTCAAAAGCATCAGGTGGAGAGGGGCAGAGAAAGAGGAAGACCCAGAATCTGAAGCAGACTCCAGGCTCTGAGCTGTCAGCAGAGCCCAATGTGGGGCTCAAACTAACAAACTGAGATCATGACCTGAGCTGAGGTCTGCTGCTTAATCAATTAAGCCACCCAGGAGCCCCTAAAGTTTATGTATTTTGAGAAAGCGTGAGTTGGGGAGGGGCATAGAGAGAGGGAGAGAGAATCCCAAGTAGGCTCTGTACTGTCAGCACAGAGCTTGATGGGCTTGACCTCGAACTGTGAGATGACCTGAGCCAAAGTTGGGCACTTAACCAACTGAGCCACCCAGGTGCTCCAACAGATAAGTTTAAAAGTGGTAAATGGAGAATAGTGACCATCTTATTGAGTCACATAAAGGTAAGAACAGCTAAAAAGTTGTTCCTGGGAAGGATGAAGTAAGAGATTTATTAAGTTTTGTGGTGCTAACAGCTTCTGAAGATGATGGCTTAACGCTCAGTGAACCTTCTCAACTGACAGGACCTGGGGCTTGTGTTATTTGTGTTACTTTACTAACAGGTAAATAGCACCTCAGATGCAAGGCAGAGAAGACACCAAAGAAGGACATGTTAGCTAGTGGTAAGTAAACCTTAAAAGTTGAATTGAGCATTTTATTACTGCTCCTGTTTTGTCTGGTTTGCCAGGGCCAGCGAGGGAAGCTGAGTATTCTTCTTTTGTCCACCAGGGCTGGTCCTTTCTCTAAGGGCTGAACCTGCTGGTTTCATTGAGTACCTTTATGCAACATACTGACTTGTTCCTACTCCATTATGCAACAAGATACGGTCTCTCAATTTCACTATGTAAGAAATGTTAAAATCAGATGTGAGGGTCGGGAGCTTCCTTAGTATAGAACTTCACCTCTTACCTATTTCATCTAAGCTATTGCAAGAGGAATGAAGATAGTTTTTACCCACTGGCTTGAACAGGAGTGGGACCTTCTGATTTATTTATAGATTTGAAATGGATTGGAGGGCAGACTTTAGTAGTGAACAAAGATGTTTTTCCTGGAAAGCCAGAGAAGCAGCCTGGGAGCTGAGATGCCAAAAAACATTTCCTGAAGAGTTTCACCATGGTACCATCTATAAAATAAAGACGGCCTGGCAAAGATCGGGAACCAACTTTTGAATATATACTTCAATTTAAAAAGAAGTGCAAGGGGCTTGGGTGGCTCAGTTGAGTGTCTGCATCTTGATTTGGGCTGAGGTCATCATGATAGCAAGGTAGTGGGATTGAGCCCTGTGTTGGGCCTCCATACTGAGCACAGAGCCTGCTTGGGATTCTCCCTCCTTTTGCACATCTCCTGTCCTTGCTCATGTGTTCATTTGCTCGCTCCTTCTAAAATAATAAAAGTTTTATTTTTTATTTTTTTAATTTTTTTTTTAATTTTTTTATTTCTAGGAGAGAGAGAGAGCGAGACAGAGCGAGACAGAGGGAGACAGCATGAGCAGGGGAGGGTCAGAGAGAGAGGGAGTCACAGACTGAAACAGGCTCCAGGCTCTGAGCTGGCAGTCAGCACAGGGCCCGACGCGGGGCTCGAACCCACGAACCGCGAGATCATGACCTAAGCGAAAGTCGGACGCTTAACCGACTAAGCCACCCAGGCGCCCCTAAAATAATAAAAGTTTTATGGAATGAAATTAATATGAAGTTATAGGATTATATATTTAATCAATTCTTACATTTTCCCCACATTTTAAAATATCTGAGGGGCGCCTGGGTGGCTTAGTCGGTTAAGCGTCCGACTTTCGCTTAGGTCATGATCTCGCAGTTCGTGGGTTCGAGCCCCGCGTCGGGCTCTGTGCTGACTGCCAGCTCAGAGCCTGGAGCCTATTTCAGAGTCCGTGACTCGCTCTCTCTCAGACCCTCCCCTGCTCACGCTGTCTCTCTCTCTCCTAGAAATAAGTAAAACATTAAAAAAATTTATTAAAAAAAAATATCTGAATGTATTTTGATACCATAGTTTAATTAGGTGCCTTGGTTTTAGTGGTATGTAAAGTAATGATGCACCTAAAAATCAGTAGCATTTTGTATTCAGTGAAATATGGGTACATTGCAGGAGTGCAAGTATATGTTTTTTATTTAGAACATTTTTTTAAATGTTTTTATATATTTCTGAGAAAGCATGAGCAGGGGAGGGTCAGAGAGAGGGAGACACAGAATCTGAAACCGGCTCCAGGCTCTGAGCTGGCTGCCAGCACAAAGCCCAACGCGGGGCTCGAACCCACGAACCATGAGATTATGACCTGAGCCGAAGTCTGATGCTTAACTGACTGAGCCACCCAGGCGCCCCTAAAAATTTTTTTTTAAACATTTACTCATTTTTGAGAAACAGCATGAGCAGAGTAGGGACAGAGAGAGAGGGAGACACCGAATCCGAAGCAGGCTACAGGCTCCCGGCTGTCAGCACAGAGCCAGACGTGGGAGGGTTGAACCATGAGATCATGACCTGAGTCGAAGTTGGACACTACCGACAGCCACCCAGGTGCCCCTGTATTTTTTAAAAGTTTATTTTATTTTTGAAAGAGTATACACATGAGTAGGGAAGGGGCAGAGAGAGGGAGAGAGAGAATCCCAAGCAGGCTCCGTTCTATGAACACAGCTCATTGCAGGGCTCAATCTCCTGAACCATAAGATTGTGACCCAAGCTGAGATAAAGAGTTGGATGCTTAACCGACTGAACTACCTAGGTGTCCCTCTTTTTTTTTTTTTAAGTCAATAAGTTTTTAAGGAATTTTACAGGTGATTCCTTTCACTGTCAATCACCGTAGTTCCTCCAAAGGCAGAATCCTAATCTTCAAAATAGCCCCTTTTCTTCCCTTTATTTTCTTCTTAAAAAATTTTTAAATGTTTTATTTATTTCTGAGCGAGAGAGAGATAACGTGAGCAGGGGAGGGTCAGAGAGAGAGGGAGATACAGAATCCGAAACAGGCTCCAGGCTCTGAGCTAGCTGTCAGCACAGAGCCTGACGCAGGGCTTGAACCCACGGACCGTGAGATCATGACCTGAGCCAAAGTCGGACACTGAACTGACTGGGCCACCCAGGCACCCCTTCTTTATTTTCTTAAGTTTATTTTTTTGAGTGAGCTACAGAATGGGGTAGGGGTAGAGAAAGATTGGGAGACAGAATCCCAAGCAGACTATAGGGCTTGAACTCCTGAGACACAAGATCATGACCTGAGCTGAAACTAAGAGTTGGACACTTAACTGAGCCACCCAGGCACCCCTAAAATAGCCTTACTATTTTTTCTATTATTTTATTTTAATTAGTTAATTAATTAAAATGTTTTTTTATTTTTGAGAGACAGTGAGCAGGGGAGGAGCAGAGGGAGAAGGAGACACAAGCTGAAGCAGGCTCCAGGCTCTGGGCTGTCAGCACAGCCTCACTCGGGGCTCAAACTCAGACCATGAGATCATGATCTGAGCTATAGTTGGTTGCTTCAGTGACTGAGGCACCCAGGTGCCCCTAAAATAGCTCTTTTAAAAAGAACCTTTTTGTTCAAATCACAGTTCACTGTCAGTCCAGAATTCTTTTGGTTGGGCTTTTTGGATCTCCACTTGAATATGAGCATACTTCAAGAATTCCCTACCTGTACTCTTTTGAATCTAACTTCTGTACTTTTGGGCCCTAGAAGTCAAATTGTAGGAGTTGCACTGATTGCCATTTTGGCAAATGATCTAAAATTATTATCGCTTAATGTTTTTAATATTGAAAAATCTTATTACTGCCACATTAACAATGGAGTGCGAGTATATCTGTAAGCTGTACTTTTTTTTTAGTGTTTATTTTTGAGAGAGAGTGCATGAGCAGAGAAGGGGCAGAGAGAGAGGGAGAAAGAATCCCTTAACAGGCTCCATTCTCAGCGCAGAGCCCATCATTGGGCTCAATCTCAAACCCGCATGACCTGAGCAGATTTCAAGAGTCAGATGCTTGACTGACTGAACCACCTGTATTCTTAAGGTGGAATGGCATTTTACATTTTGGTACATGTTGTCAGGTTCTCAAAAGTTATTTCAGTTTATGTATTCCGACCAGCAAGGTATGAAAATGGTTCCTTAAACCGTGTCTCAGTTCATTTGTTGATCTTTTTCAAACTGATAGTTTAAAATGGTATCTTATTATAGTTAAATGTGGCATCCATTTTATAAGTGAGGTAGATCTTTATATATATATATTTTTAATGTTTTATTTATTTCTAGGAGAGAGAGAGAGAGACAGGGTGAGCAGGGGAGGGTCAGAGAGAGAGGGAGTCACAGACTGAAACAGGCTCCAGGCTCTGAGCTGGCAGTCAGCACAGAGCCCGACGCGGGGCTCGAACCCACGAACCGCGAGATCATGACCCAAGCGCAAGTCGGACCCTTAACCGACTAAGCCACCCAGGCGCCCCAGATCTTTATATTTTTAACGGCCAGTTGTATTTCCTTTTTGTCTTTGTATTGTTAGTCTTTACGCTTTTACATTTGAGTGTTGATTTTATTTGTAGAAGTAATATATATAAAGGAAATACATTTTGTGATAGGCGTTGCTAGTGTTTTTTCGACTTTGTCATTTTATTATACTTTGACATGTAGGAAAATTAAATATATGGTAGTTGAATTTCCAGCTTCTTTTTCTTAAGACTCAAGGTTTTTGCATCGTACTTGATATTTCTGCACTTGAGAAGAAATAAATCTTTTTTTCCCCTGGTACTTTTATGGTTTCATTATTTTTAAGTTTAAAATTTTTATCTATTTGGGATTTATTTGCTATAAATGTGATGTAGATCTCTAACCTTTTTTTCTAGGTGGCCACTCAGTTTGGGAACAAATTGAAACCTCAACTGCAATGGCACTAAAGGGATGAAAGTAATGCTATTAGAACATCCCATCTCCTTTTCTGATTATAAGAAGAAATTTTAGTACCCCTTTTTGTTTTTAAAACAAATGTAAGTAGGAAGTTTTGTTTTAGAGAGAGCTCATGAGCTAGGGAGAGGGATGGGGGGCGGAGAAAGAGAAAGAATCTTAAGCAGACTCCATGCTCAGTGCAGAGCCCAACTTGGGACTTGATTACATGACCCTGGGATCATGACCTGAGCCAAAATCAAGAGTTGGACACTCAACCGAATGGGCCACCCAGGTGCCCTTTTAGTACTCTTTTCTGATGAAAGACTGGAATGAACAGGACATGGATGCCTCCTACCTATTCTAATAAATCCTGCTTATACAGGGAGGAACCACTACCATAGACCAATTAAATCATAGTCTCTATGGGTTGGCTTGGGGGCACAATCAACCCTTGTTGTAATTTGTGCCTAGAGTGCTTACTTAAGCTTTATTTTATTGTGTGTTAGATTTGTTGGAGTTGGCCTGCCTATCCTCCGGGGTTCATTCTGTATTATTCAACCTACAGAACTTGCTGAAGAACTAACTGGTGGTAGACCCAGTTCATTTGTAACAATGCCCAGGACTTCTCTATCAGGATTGGGCCTCTAGGGACCATCTTGCCTTTATTAGTCCAGATGGACTCCTCCTCACCTGTACCTCTTCTATGTTACAGCACTGTTTCTAGCTCTGGTGGAAAGCATACAGATCAACTCAGGGGCAGAAACATAAGTTTTAAAACCACCTTAACTTTTTAACTTTCCTTTGGCAAATTATACTACTTGGCAATCTAAAAATTTACTTGGAGGCTTTTAGAATGTCCTCATATTTGGTGAAAGGGCTCATTTTATTTGATTTGGCTGCTCCAGTTGCATCCGGTACATTGGCATATTTGGCCTCTTCTTATGTTTTACTCTATTAGGAGTTCTTCTTTACTCGGGTCTTATTAGGGCCTTTTCCTGGAGTTAGGCTTTAAGACTATTAGTTGCCTTTTACAATAGAGGGGCACCTGGGTGGCTTAGTCGGTTAAGGGTCCGACTTGCGCTTGGGTCATGATCTCGCGATTCGTGGGTTCGAGCCCCGCGTTGGGCTCTGTGCTGACTGCCAGCTCAGAGCCTGGAGCCTGTTTCAGTCTGTGGCTCCCTCTCTCTCTGACCCTCCCCTGCTCACCCTGTCTCTCTCTCTCTCTCCTAGAAATAAATAAAACATTAGAAAAAAAAAAACCAAACAATAGGTAAGTTATCTGACTGTGAAACATCTAGACTTGGTCTAGGTTATGGGCCATTATGTTGATCTAAGTGAAGACCTTACTCCCCAGGTTTTCTACTGAGTGGGAATTTTGCTGAACCTTTGCCCAACCTGTTTTCTGTAGTGGTTGTAGGTCAAGTTATAGATTATAGTTACATATTAGCAGATGTCTTAATTTTTTGGTGTCCAGAACCATGGTTTGTTTCCCATCCCCATTCTTGGCATCCAGTTCTCTTAACATTCTCATGCTGCAACAGGAATAGCCACCTCCTGATTTCACTGAACCTTTTGACAGACTTTACATGGCATGATGTATTATAGAGACCAGCATTCCTACTGGTTAGTTGTTTTTCATCAGAAACTAATTTCAAAATAATAATAATAATAATTTCTTACGTATCTCATATAACTTTGAGTTTAGAAAGAGTTAATATTAGAATCTATTGATAATTTGTATCAGAGTGAATAATGGAAAATGTAGCAGGAATCATCAAAAATCAGTTAAATTAGTCATAAGACAGTTTCTTTAAACAAATTTCCTTTAGGTTTTAATATTGGGCATCTTTTAATGTAACAGATGGGTAAGAAATCTTGCAGTATTTACCCCCTTCACCAAGGGGGAACGCATATAAATCACAGCAGTGGTGCACCAATTAATGTGGAAGGGTGTCTTGGTTTTTTTGGTTTGGAGACAATCCTTCCAAAATGCCATCCTCTTAATTTCTTAGAATTTACTTCCTTAGTCTTACATTAGCCATCTTCTCTCTTTCCAGATTACTTTCTTCAGTATTTCAACCCTTTGATCCCACTAGAACTTCTAATTCATTGATCCAGCTTTTCATTGTCCCTCACCCTCTTAATATTCTTCCTTACACAATTTGAAATACATAGCCAGTCATTATCATTTCTTTGCCTACATCATTTTCTTTGCAAGCCCTGGGGCTACATAGTACCATAGCCTCCATCATATCCTTGGCAGAATCACATCCCAGATTAAATCCAATTCACCTGACTGATGAGGCTGAAAGTGATAGAGAAAAACCAATCTCAGTGACTGGTCTCACTTTAATGAATGATCACAAACCTTGTATTTCATACAGACCCATTGTTCTGCCAAGCAATCAAGAGTATAGGTCCCTGGTCTATTCACTTCCTCTCATATGCTTAGCTACTGATGTGCTTCATACTTTACTGAGAAAACAAGCAATCAGAAGGGAATTTTAGCCTGCTTATCACACCTGCTCCCCTCCAGCATCTGCACCCACATCACATTCCCTCTTGTGAACTGCTTTTACCTAAGGCCAATACTCTCCTAACACCCTCTGACTCAGCTTGCTGCTATGCTTCTTTCCCCCATATGTCATCTAGTTTTCCCCTTTACTGGGTCAGTCTTACTAGCATTACACATAATCTGTTACCCCACTAAAAAAGTTCTTGACTATTTCCCTTGCTTGTTACCCCCACTTTATTTCTTCACACTTTTTTTGGCAAAATTCAAAAGCATTTTCTCTGGTTCTGTCTCTATTTATTGCCTTCTGTTTTTTCGTAAATCCTCTTTAATTGGACTTAAATAAATTTTTTTTTAATGTTTATTTTTGAGAGAGCGTGAGCTGGGAAGAGGCAGAGAGAGGGAGACACAGAATCTGAAGCAGGTTCCAGTCTTTGAGCTGTCAGCACAGAGCCTGACGCGGGGCTCAAATCTACAAACCCATGAGATCATGATCTGAGCCGAAGTCAGATGCCTAACTGACTGAGCCACCCAGGCGCCCCTCTTTAATCAGACTTTTATTTATCCCTACCATTCCACAGGAACATTGCTTTTGATTTCATGTTGCTAAATCATGTGGTCACTTTTTTTTTTTTTAAACTGAGAAGACCAAGGATTATTTCTTGCTCATGTCACATGTCCATTTTGGTGGTGTGTTGGTTTCTCCTCTGTGCCAGTCCTTATGAAGTTCCACCCTCTGAAACTTAGACTCCAGCCCAAGTCAGACAGTGAACATTGTTAGGAAACAGCTTTGTATTAAAAAGGGAAGAGTTGAGTGTGGAGTATTTGGAGAGCTAGAGCCATGTGTGTGTGGGCAGATTATTGTGATAAAAGGGGGCCAGGCCTCATAGAGAGACTGAGGTTTGACCAGACTTGAATGAGGCAAGAGCCAAACAGATCTCTAGTATTCCAAGTGGAGAGAGCAGGTGCCCCAAGATGGGATTGTAGCTGGCCTGTTTTAATGGTAAGGCTGGTAGTGGCAAGAGTGGAACGATGGGGAGAGAATAGTCAAGAGAGGAGGTCAGATCGTTCAGTGATGGGACAGATCATTTAGGACCTGTTTGACCTTTACTCTGAGTGAAATAGTCATGCAGAGAAGTGTGGGGTGACTCACTTTTTATAAAGAAAAAAAGTGGTTTTATTGAGGTATTTCCATGTAAAAAATAATACTGATTTTAAGAGTATGTAGATTGACACATTGATGAATTACAAGAAGAACATTTTTGTCACCCCAAAGGCCCTTGTGTTGTTTTGCAGTTAATCCCCTAAACCCCTGGTCAATTCTTAGTCCTCATCTACCTACTTATGGTTTTGGTATTAGTATTTTGACATAGTTGATTACTTTCTCTTCCTTCACACTTAGTTCATTTGACTTCAGGTCACAACACTCTTGGTTTTTCTGCCTTCTCAATTTCCTCTGCTGGTTCCCCTTTCTCTTTGACCTCTTGATGTTCGAGGCTCCGTGGTTCAGCTGTGGGTCTTTGGTGATCCTTTGGATTCAAAATATATCAATATTCTCAAGTTAAATCTGTGCTCCAAATCTTTCTTCCAAACTTCAGATTCATATCCTACTACCCGTTTGACATTTTTGCTTGGGTGTGTGATATTTTAAAACTTGTATAATTTTGATCTTCTGATATCCCCCTCCACCACCACTCCTCTTATACCCATCCCTCATCTCAGTTGATGGAGACTCCATCCTTCAGTTATTCTGACCAAGAACTTCGTTACTCCCACATTCCATACGTTGGGAATCTTGTTGGTTTTACTTCTCAGGCTTTCCCTGACTGTTGGCCTCCTAGGCAGAGCCATTATCCACTCTCACCTGGATTTCCTAAATTCTTTACCAGTTGATCTCCCTGCTTCTACATTATCTACCATCTGTTCACAATATAGCAACTGGAGTGATCCTTTTTTAAAATTTTATTTTATTTTATTTTTATTTATTTTTTTTTTTTAAATNGGCTCGAACCCGTGAACCGCGAGATCATGACCTAAGCGAAAGTCGGACGCTTAACCGACTAAGCCACCCAGGCGCCCCAAAATTTTATTTTATCAAGTAAGCTTTATGCCTAACATGGGGCTGGAAGTCAAGACCCCGAGATCAAGAGTTGTATGCTCTTCCAAAAAAAAAAAAAAAAAAAAAAAAGTTNTCTCTCTCTCTCTCAGAAATAAATAAAACATTAAATGGAAATCAGATCATGTCATATACCCCCACACTCCTGTCGGTCAGCTGGGGGCTTGCTCTTTCATTCAGTCAAAGTCAGAATCCAGCAAAAGGCTTGTAAAGCCCTGCATGACCTGCCCCCTCCTCATCGTAGTTCTCTGTGTCCTGCTCCTTTGCTCACTCAGCTTCAGTCACAGTATAGGCTGGACTCTTTTACAACAAGGCCCCTTCTCCCTTAGTATTTACATTAGCTATTTTCTGGATGTTCCTTAAAGTCCCTCTTTTGTTTTAAACAGATTTGGGTTTTCAAGGTGAAAAGGAAGCTGATAACTTTTCAGGGTAGTGAAAGTGAGGCTGGGGCTCTATTCTCTCATTTCTCCATGCTTCTCATTTGGTGGTATCACCAGTTCCCTTAGTTTTACCAACCGTCTGTATTCTGAAGATTCCCAAATGTGCATCTCCAGCCCAAGATTCTGTCTCTGTGCTCAAGCAGGCTGTCTGTCCAAGAGGCAATGGTAGTTGAGATTTGAATCTGTACCTATGGTTTCCTCTAATTTGGATAACTCCTAATCTCTCCAAAATGGTATATGGAATTTTTCTTTGAGGACAGTGGTCCTTCATATATGCTTTTGAAATTCCATGGGCCTAGAGGAATGGTTCAGAAAAGAGGAGAAAAACTTGATGGTGGAGGAAGACTTCTTGATGTTGCTGTTAGAGACATTGGTTAGGTTTTTTCATGTGCTAGAAATGGATCTCTGAGTTCTTCACAGGAAATCACCACACCCCTTCCTTTCTTTTTGTTCTTTTTAATTCCTTGGGCATACCACCTAAGGTAGATGCTAAATCTGGACTTCCCAGTTTTCCTGGACCCTCTTCTCTACGTTCTCCCTCTGGGTCAGTAGTTCTCAACCATTGGTGATTTCCTGTCTTGGCTCCCCACCCTCTCCTGGCACATTTGGCAGTGTGAAGTTTTTAATTGTCGAAACTGGGGGTGAGGGGGTGGGAGGTGATGCTACTGGCATCTAGTGGGTAGAGGCCAGGGATGCTGCTAAGTATCCTCTAACACACAGGAAAGAATCTCTCCCTCCCACCAAAGAATCACCTAGCCCCAGATGTCAGTAGTGTTAAGGTTGAAACCCTATTCTAGGCAATTTCAGCAATTCCTTTGGTTTTGCATACCAACTAAAGTTGTGCTAGTATAGCCGCAGCCATATAGGGTGCTGTGAGTGTAAAATACCTGTGGAGTTTCAAAAGCTTAGTATGAAAAATAATTTGAGATATTCATATTTAAATGATCATGATCATATATAATATACTGGATATATTGGGTTAAATAAAATTATTAGTTTCACCTATTTTTTACTAAAAAAATTTTTTTAAATGTTTCTTTATTCTTAGAGAGGGGAGAGAGAGCGAGCGAGAGCGAGAGAGAGCGCGAGCATGAGTGGGGGAGGGTCAGAGTGAGAGAGGGACACAGAATCTGAAGCAGGCTCCAGGCTCTGAGCTGTCAGAGCCCAACATGGGGCTCGAACTCACAAGCTGTGAGACTGTGACCTGAGCCGAAGTCGGACACTTAACCAACTAAGCCACCCAGGTGCCCCTCTTTTTACTTTCCTAAATGTGGCTAGTAGAGGTTCTCAAATTATAGTTGAAAATCCTTGAACAATATAGGTTTGAACTGTGTAGATTCACTTATGTGGGTTTTTCCCCCAACTAAATACAGTTACTAAATACTATACTAAATACTATAAATGTTCTTTCTCATCCTTAGGATTTTCTTCACATTTTCTTTTCCTAGTTTACTTTATCGTAAGGATACAATATATAATACATACATCATACAGAATATGTGTAAATCAACTGTTTATGTTATCAGTAAGGGTTTAAGCCAGTAGGCTATTAGTAGTTAAGTTTTGGGGGAGTCAAAAGTTATATGTGGATTTTTGGCTATACGGGAGGTTGATGCCCCACCCCCCATCTTGTTCAAGGATCAACTGCATATGTAGTTTGCATTTGTGGCTCACATTATATTTCTGTTGGATAACCACTTTAGGGCTAAGATCTTATCCCTAAGATCTTAGAGCTTCAGGATCAAGTATCAGAGGATCCTTCTGTCAACCTCTAAGTAGATGCCTCCTCCCGTTTTTCCCTACCATTGTGCCCAGCTTATATATTTTGTACTTAACTCACTTTCTTTGTTTATTGAACATTTTCCTCACAAAATTGCAAGTTTGGGGGAGGGGGTGGGACAGGGAATTAAATTTCCTGTGCCAGGCATCAGTGCCTGATATGTAACAGGCATTTAATAATTAATGTATATATGTAAGCTATCATTTGAAGTATGCACTATTCTTGAGAACATACTACTTTCTGCCCTTGCCCAATCCATTCATTGCCTCAGCAGTCACTAGTCATTCAAGAAACAAGTGCCAGGGCCCCTGGGTAGCTTAGTTGATTAAGTGTCCGGCTCTTGCTTTTGGCTCAGGTTGTGATCTCACGGTTGTGAGCCTCAGCATGGAGCCTGCTTGGGATTCTCTTTCTCTTTTTCTCTCTCTACCCCTCCCCTGTTGCTCTCTCTCTCACATAAACAAGAAACAAAACAAAACAAAACAAGTGCCAGCATAGAACCAGACCCTGAGGTAGGACCAGAGGATTGGGCAATGGCCACTATTAGGGCTGAAGTTGTGCTCCATCCCAGAAAAGTTCTGTCAGTAAAAAGCAAAGAAGGTAGAACTGTTTGATAACCTAGGAGGGCCGTTTATCTTTGAGATTTGGTGATCCCTAAGGGCTGAGCAAGTGGGTTTGTCTTTAGGTCTCATAGCTGGGTATGAAATTGAAGGAGAGGAAGCTGGAATCCTTGAAGGACTAAAGAGAATATGACGACAGCTTTCCTCCCTCTACCTTTCTGGATGCATGCATGCATAGCCCTTTTGATAGTTTGTCATCATAGATTTGTGTATTTGAAGGTCCACCTTCTCCAGTAATTCATGAGCTTCAGAGTGGAACCTTCTCTTTTGCCTGCCCACATCAGTTTGTTTTTTGTATTTTAAGTTTATTTGGAAAGAGAAGAGTGCACACACAAGCGGGAGAAGGGCAGAGAGAGGGTGAGAGAATCCCAAGCAGGTTCTACTCTGTCAGCCAGAGCCCAATGTGGGGCTGGATGCCACGAGTCATGAGATCATGACCTGAGCCGAAACCAAGAGACGGACAGTTAACCAACTGAGCCACCCAAGGTCTCCACAGTTCATTTTTGATGGGAATGGACAGTTTAGTGTTTTATATTTACTCCCAACAAAGAGGAAGGTTGTTATTCCCATTTTATGATGAAATGGGCTCAGAGAGGTTAAGTAACATGTCTTAAGGCCACAGAAAGGGCTTGTAATGAAGTTTTGGCAATCCAGTTCCAGAGCCCAAATTTCAGCCTTTAATGAGTGTGCAGTGGCAGTGGGAGCTCTATTCTGAGGTGCACCCAGAGTTCTGGCTTCCCAGTGGGGCCTGGGGCTCTGTACCTGCCTGATGCAAGCCTGTCTAGTGTACTGTGGTTTCAGCACCGGTGTGGTCCCTGGAGTGTTGGCCAGTCGCCCAATTTAGATGATCTCTCAAATTCTTCCTTGTGTCTATATGGAGAGGCAGAGCACGGTTCTAAACACAGCCCCTAAGTGTCCTGGCCACGCCCCAGCTCGGAGGGAACATGATGGTGTCTGTGGTGGGGAGACTGCTTTCCCTAATCATTTTCCTAATTCTCATAGCCATTGCGCTGCTTCAGAGATACCAGAGCCAAGGTTAGTCCAGGACCACCATCACTGGCAGTCTAGTTCACCTTGCCAAGTGAAGAGGCTGAAAAATCTCCTGTTGTGTCTCCCTCGTGTGGATAGGGTTTCCCACTAGGACTGCCAGGTCCCTCTGCCAGCTGCTCTTCCGTGGCTGCTGCCTGCCGCTTTCTGCTGTAGAAAACAAGCACTAGGAATCCAGAATCTTTTTTCCTCAGCATTGTGTGCCAGGGGAGCGGGGCCAAGTCATTTAGCTTTTTAAACCTCCGTTGCTTTAATTACCAGGGTAGCCAAGGAGGCTACCTCACTGGGTTCTTGTGGACCAGCAGAGGTGATTGGTGAGTCATCAAATCCACGGGGCTGTTGGGTGGCTTGGATTTGGCTGGGATCTTCAAAGGGCCCACAAACCTAAGGCACTACTGATGGAAATTCTCTCACCAGACCTTAACCTCTTCCCTTGTGGGTTCCTGGGGCTGATGTGTCATTTCTGGTACTTCAGTTCTTCTCAGCAAAACGTAGCCCAGATCTTTTTTTTTTTTTTTTTTTTTTTTGTTTTTTTTTTTTTTNTGAAGTTGGATGCTTAACCGACTGAGCCCCCAGGCGCCCCCATAGCCCATATCTTAAGAAAGCCCTTGAGAGGGATGATTCTGACAAGCTGACAGCTTTTCCTAGGAATGTTTCACCTTTCCTCCTCCCAAATCTAGGGCAAGAGACTTTTTGAGGACCAGATTTGTGAGCCCAAATCCTGATAAGCCGTGAAGCCAATCTTGGGCAAGTTGCTTCCCTTTTCTGGGCTGCCTTGCAGCCCCCCTGCCAACCTTTTTTTGCCTTTCAGACAAGCTGTGTGCAGTGCATTGAGTGCTGAAAGCATGGTATCTTTCTATGCCTCATTGTCTGCCTCTGCAAGCTGCCAGAAGCCTAAAGGTCTGAGCAAGGCCTTGGAGCTACAATAGGAGCTTTCTCACCAAGGAGATGCTGTAACAAGTCCGAGTCTCCCCTCCCACCCGAGGGAAAGTGTTGCAGTAGAAGCCAGGGAGTCCTCAGACACCACCTCGGGGAATCTGGATGCTTTTCTTCTGGGGAGCAATATTTAAATCAGGCTAGGATTGATTGTGCTTTGTACTTGAAGTGCCTTACAGTGCTGCTGCTATGGCTGGGTGTTGCTTGGGTGGATGCCCAGAACCCCACATCAAATAGTAGACTACTTAAGAAGAAAAGTCATGGAGATGGAAGACCTGGGGATATTCATTTCCATCCTCCACCCCCAAACTGGGCCAGGGCCCTTGGCCTTCACTGTCCCTTCATTTTCACGGTCTCTGTAAATTGCTAAGTTTGTTTCAAAGGAAAGAGGTCTTAAGGCACAAAGAATAAACAATGGAGTTTTGGTAGGATTGCATAAATAATTGCCCTTCTCTAAACTGACACAAAACTTCTACATTTCTCATAGCAATTGCCATTTTCATCATGCCATCCTCTCAGCTGAGACCTTCTCTCTCCTGCCCCTCAGCAGTACCTTGTGCAAAGCCCTTGGGGCCCGGCCAGCAACTGGTGCTCACCAAATGTTAGGGTAGGAGAGGCATAGCTCATTCTTTATGGGTTAACCTCAGGGATTTAAACTCTACCCCTTTGACTGTCCCCTTGAGTCACATGTCCTTATGAATGGTCCTTTTCCTGTTTACAAGGTATTTTTTTTTCTCCCTTTTTGGCTTCATGGTTAGGGGACAGACTGCTGCTGTTTATCACAAAAATTTCACATACAATAATTTACTTTTGTTCCTCTCCAGAGTAATTGTGTTTTTTTGTTTTTTAATGTTTATTTCTGAGTGAGTGAGTGAACATACGAGGAGAGGGGCAGAGAGAACGAGAATCCCAAGCAGGTTTCTCACTGCCAGTGCAGACCCTGATCTGATTGCTCAAACTCCGAAACTGTGAGATCATGACCTGAGCCAAAATCAGGAGTCAGACACTCAACTGATTGAGCCACCCAGGTGACCCTAAGAGTGATTGTTTTGAGAAAAGTGAGTCTGATCCTGTTACCCTCAAACTTAAAACCCTTTAATGGCTTCCAGTGAGGCTTTTAGGATAAAGATGAAATTCCTAAGACAGCCTCTAAGGCTCTAATGAACTGTGCCTATTAATTTCCCTCTTTAGATTCTTACTGCACAGATTTTCTTCTGCCACAGAGCTCCCTTTCTGGTTTCTAGTGTAGGCCACACTCTTCCTGATCAGGGGCCTTCACAGGAGCTGTTTGCTCACTTGGACCGGCAACTAATAGTCCAGCACCCACCCAAATCGGTCACTATTATGTTTTCAGAGCATCCTGTACTCCGTCCTTTACTTAAAAGATAGGTAATTAATGTTTGTTTCTCTGCTACAAACCACATAGGCCTCAGTCTCCTTCATCACCCAAATCCTGGCTCATAGTAGGAATTCAAATCACTGATACGTGAATGCAGGTGCTTTTACTGTGAGAGGTCTCATGCGACTCTGAAATGGTCTATAGTGAGAAATTTTGTCTTCGTATAAAAGGGATTTTGTGTCCACAACATCCAGTTTCTCATGGTAATAATAGAGATTTAGAAATACATTTGTTCCTACTAAACAGTCCTCACATTGGCTGAAAACCAACCCCTTTCCCAGGGTGTTATTTTGGTGGGAGTGAAAGGACTTTTTAAAGGAAAAATATTTTGTATGATTGTGCAAGGCATTTTCCCCTCCTCATATAACTTCTTTTATCATTGAAACTGTGTAGTCCAGTAGTAGCCACTAGTCACATGTGGCTAATTGTAAAATTGAAAACTCCAGTTTCTCACCTTCAGTAGTCACAGTCAAGTACTTAACAGCCAGCTACATGTAGCTAATGGCTATAAATTGAGGACAGCACAGATGTAGAGTACTTCCAATAACTGCCAAGTTTTTATGGGAGAGAGCTGGTGTAGAACTGTTTCACAGACCTTGGTGTTTTTTGTTTTTGTTTGTCCTGCCAGTGAGATAGAAATCAAGGTATGTTAAACTGTTATATTAAAAGTTTGCACAGAACCAAAACAGAGGGAGGACCTGAGATTTTGGTGAGATCAACAAAACGTGTACAGTTAACTTTGTTCTGCTTGGTACCTTGCACATAAATTACAAGGGATCCCAGTATCTTTTTTCCTTTTTATGTAAAATGGATAGCCTTGCCTCCTTAGGGGATGTTGAAGCCTTGTGTACTTTACCACTTGTTATAGTGGTGAATGGACAGGTTAACATCTCCGGACTGTTCTACCCCCAAAAAATCAGGGAAAATTTTGCTTTAAAATTCACAGGTAGTCAGAATTTACACATCAGCATTTCCATCTAGGTTGCAATAAATAAAGCTTAAGTAAGATTACATCTATCACTAAACTTGCTTTTCTGGAGACCAAGCAAGGTCCATACATCTTTTAAAAAATTATACATGTTTAATTGCAGAATGTTGGCACTGCTGATCATTAATAGCCTACTTGCTTTTCTGCTCAAAATATGACATGTTCTCATTTTAGCCAAAGTCCAATCCTAGCAGAAAATATTTATTAACACCATAGGGAAACTTTTTTGAGTAGTTGTAAGTGAATTTAATTGAACACATAAAGTCAAACAGTAAACCTGATGTCTTTGGAAATATTCTGGCTTAATTTTTTCCTGATACAGGGGTTCTAAGCTGGGTTTGCTAGCCTGTAAAGTGGAAAAAGCAGCTCTAATTAGGTAGAAAGAAGGATCATGACCATAAGCAGTAGCATACTTGTCAATGTCTCAAGATGCTGGCTAACTTTCCTCCCTCCATTACTGAGGCCACATTACCTAGACCCTACTAAACCCTTCCTTCTGCATCTAAATTTCAGGCATATACTCATTCATAACTTTTTTTAACGTTTTATTTCTGAGACTGCGTGAGCAGGGGAGGGTCAGAGACAGAGGGAGACACAGAATCCGAAACAGGCTCCAGCACAGAGCCTGACGCAGGGCTCAAACCCATGAACCATGAGATCATGACCTGAGCCGACATCGGACGCTTAACTGACTGAGCCACCCAGACGCCCCAGATACTCAACCAAATTTTGTAGTTTGAGCACAACTAAGGAAGCAGCAGAAGATGCAAGAACCAGACGATACTGGTAGTAAATAACAGCACAAACACAAAAAGGTACTTAAGTGTTAGAAACGTTTATTTGTCAAAATATTTAAAAAAAAAAAAAAAGTGGGAGGAGTGGAATAAAACAAGGCTAAATTTCAGCTAATGCTGTACCACGATCACAGGTCAGACATAAAAAAACAAAACAAAACAAACAAAACAACAACCCCCACCCCCAAAACCCCAATGGTCCTAGCAGTTTCAGAAGATTAGCTTCAATGTTAGAGTCCAGAGCTAACAGAGAAGAGTAAAAGGTCGCTTGCCACTACATGGTCATTTTAAAGGGAAAGGAGATGTTGCAGGTAGACAGGGAGAAGGGTTCAACTCCTAAGGAAAGCAAGATAAGAGGGGTTCCACTGTACAGGAAAAAGGGGTTGCCAGCATAATCCTTACCTAGCGCTGCTCAGAGGCTGAGAATATAAGGAATAGAATGAAAGGCTACAGAGACTAGTATCAGGAGGAAAGAAAAGTCAACTTAGAAGAATTAAATTAAGAAAGAAAACATAGTTGGTCACAAACTCCTTTGTTTACTGAAACATGAAGCAATGGAAACATCCCGGCAAAGGGGACCGCGCGGAGCAAGTTCTCATATATGACCGCAGCCCGAGGGTTCAGTCCGCAATTATCCTACCTGAAAGAGAGCACAACACAAGAGGCTTACACAATGCCTGGAGAGCAGCTCGGCTCCGAGCACAAGGGCCCTGGTCCCGTCCTGTATTCCAGGGGGGAAAAAAACAAAGAACAAAACAAAACCAAGTCAGACTGGATCAAACTTACACCCCATGTAATTACCAAGGAATCTACTTCTAGTTATATATAGAATAAGAAGGAATCTATCTGGAAGACTGCTGTGTTGGTGATAAAATCTTTCTCTTTCTCTTACCATTTTTTAGGCAAGACCACCTCTGTGACACAAGGCTACGGTCACAGCAACAAAGGGCATACACAGATATTATCCAAAACCATAATTTAATTTTTAGGTCCAGAAAAAAGCAGAAGATGCCAAGATCTCAAATATGGCCAAATGCACTACTCTAAATCTGTTTTGTTTTAATCTTTCATAGCAAACAAATTTCAGAAACAACAATCACAAAGGGTATCAAGGAATGGTTCATTTACCCTCCAACATACCTACATGTCATACTGCCACAGATTTAGAGCCATAATTCTAGTAGTTCCCCTAGTTGATCACATCTCCCTTACCAAATCAAAGGAAGAAATCCTAAAATTCTCTAATTCTTCCATTGATGATGGGAACTCCAGACACCAATGGCTGAGGGAGAAAAGAAGTTAACTCACACCAAGTTCCTCTACTTATTACAGACAAAAGGCCAAATCTTGGGTCTTGATCTGTACCAACCGACTTCAAAAGTTGTGACGTTCTTGAATCAGTTCTGCTAGGGTGAGACCCAAATTCAGATCCCCAACAGTTCTGGAGTATTTCATCCTGGCAGCCTCATTAACATCAGGCTCCTGGGACTGCAACCAACTCAGGGTTATTCAGTCCATTTGAGGTTCACACCTGGAAGGTAAGTTTCTTTAAAAGTCATCACTAAAAAGAGGTTAGTTGAACAACCACTGCTTGCAGTCAAAATTCACTTTAAAATACCTTAGTGATACCCTTTTAAGACCACAGTACACTAATTTGAAACACATTTGAGAAAAAACAGAAGTCAATCTGGTAGATGATACCACCTTTAGAGAAATATCCCACTTCATGGCAGATCCTGCTGCACTGAAAGTAAAAATTAGGCAAGCTACACAAGGTATGAGATTACCTACACGCACAGGAAGACACACTGCTACACAATGGTCTCGGGAGATCCCAGTCGTGTCATGGTCGTACAGGATGTAATTTATCACAGGTTCAAACCATCATTTGCTTCTCACTACATAAAAGGGCAAATTCCTATTGCTTTATTTTCTTCTATACCAACAGGATAAGTTAGGAACCTTGGAAACTCAGTGGTAACTCCATTTAACCTCTCGGGTAAGGCCTCCAATTCAAGTGGTGCTTGATTTCAAAGTACAAGGAAAACCATGAGAACAGGAAGTTGCCATGATGCCATTTCCACTCAGACGAAAAGATTTATTAATCTCTAGATATTACTAATTATTCCAACATCTTTGGTACACCTTTTCTCAAGTAGGAAAAATTAAATTTCTAGGGTCACCATCAGTGGGATTTTATACACGTTAGAAAATTACCTGTTCTAGTTCCTTATAGGTTCCTCTTGAACAAAAACCAAAACAAAAATTCCTATAAGAAATGAGAAGTGTTGGGGCTCTAAATGATAGTAACAGAGAATTTGCAGAAATAGGGCTTAAAGTGCCCATGCAGAGTAAGATGCTCTGGATTACCGATAAGGAAAGGACTCCATGGGACAGTGGCATCAAAACATTTTGCTTTCAAGGGTCTTAGAACTAAACACCTAAAATTTATAGGACTTTACTTGGCTTACAGATCTAGGATATTAGAAGAGTTTCCTCTGATAAAGGCTAATGACCTAAGTAGTAGTTTTATTAGCAAGTGAGAAGTCTAAAGTTGTAGTTAAAATTCTCACCATGACATTCATTCTTAACTCCCGAACCTGTGCTCTTCAGCTTACACCACAGTGACTTTTATAGTGGAAAGAGAGTGGTTTTGAAGTCAGCAAGGCCTGAATTTGAACTCTACCTCTCAATTATCAGATGACAAAGTACTTAACCTCTCTGAGCCTTCGCTCCCCTCTCTGTAAAAGAGAAAACATCTTAAAGGCTTACTGTGGAGATTAAATGATCTCATGTACAGATGGGACTCAACAAAAGTTCTCTTAACTATGTGCTGTAACCCAGACTGCTTACACTTGATTAAATAATATTCTGAGTTCGGGGGCGCCTGGGTGGCTTAGTCGGTTAAGGGTCCGACTTTCGCTTAGGTCATGATCTCGCGGTTTGTGGGTTCGAGCTCCGCGTCGGGCTCTGTGCTGACTGCCAGCTCAGAGCCTGGAGCCTATTTCAGAGTCTGTGTCTCCCTCTCTGACCCTCCCCTGCTCACGCTGTCTCTTTCTCCCTCTCTCTCCTAGAAATAAAAATATATAAAAAAAAAAATATTCTGAGTTTGTTGTTCTCTCAGAAGGAACAAGGTGGTTGGAGTCGTACACTAAAAAACCTCAATAGGCCAAGTGAACCACTGGCCTAAGCTAGAGAAATATTTACGACTGCTATGGAATTTATACCACTTGGATAGTGTCCTGACAGCAAACAAACAGGTGGCTTTAGCCTCCTCCATGCAGCACAGGTCTCTTTCAAGGAAACTAAATACAGTCTCTTAACCACACCCACCCCACTCTCACCTCCAGTTTTTAAAAGGCTGAGTACCGCGCTCGGTCCACATACTGCTCCCGCTCATATCGGGCCATGTCATACAGAGAATTCCGTGCAGCTGCTGAAGCCTGAGACAGCTCACTCTCTGGCCCATAACCGTAGCCCTCTCCGACTGCGGGGAGCACAGCTGCAGCGCGGCGCAGGGGGCTCCTGTCCCTTCCGTAATAGGAGGAAGTGTTGGCGGCAGCAGCAGCCATAGCAGCCGAAGTGGCAGCACCTGAGTTTGGCAACAGGTGTCTGTCGTAGGGATCGACAGAAGTGGAGTTGAGGTGACTGGTCACAGCTGTGCTCTGGACTTGAGGCAGATGGGACATGGTCTGCTCTGCGTAGTTGTATGCAGAGGCCGCCGCCGCCGCCGCCACTGCCTCATAAGAGCGGACCCGGTAACGCTTGTAGTAGTCGAGTGCTCCATATGCATCGTTGTAATACATGGATTCCCCGTAGCCCATGGTGTAAGGCGTGCGCACTGCTCCATACTGTTCATTGTACTGCTCGGTAAAGTCTGCCACACGGCCTGTACGATCTACCGGACACTCTTTGGACCAGTGCCCCTCTTTCCCGCACCGATAGCAGCCGCTCTGGTCTCCCATCCCGGGCGCAGTCCGAAGCCGGCTGGTGGACAACTGCACGTGCATTCGTTTGCCTTGAGAAAACAGATGTAAGAAGACATATTATAACCCGCTGACATTCTTTAATCCTCCCCAAATGAAAGTAAACTAGTTGGCCTAAGGTACACATACACACACATGCTCTGCAACCCTATTTCAACAACCGCCTCCAAAAGGTGTCGATATTACTTTTTAATACAGATGCCAGCTAGAAAATCTGAGTCCTCTAAGACCAGTCAATACTTTCTACTTACATCAGGTAGACCGGATTCCCTCCTACTTCTGTGTCCACAACTTTCCCTTCCTTCTCCTGCCCCCCAACACAGAAACGGAAAAACTTTTCAGCACTTTTCACGGCTAAGATTGATTGTAACTGTAGCGATTCAAGACCTGCCATTTCTTCCAAATCAACTAGCCAACAAAACCTCGGTTATGCCAAATTCGAAAAGCATCTTACCAACCTCTTCACTGATTTACTCAGGGCAATACACGGCCTGAGCATTTAACTGTAGCTTAAAAACCACAGCGATCTTCTGTCCATTTGTTTCGTCCAGCCATTTTTGCAGGTGTTACCAGAAGGTTATGCTGGGTACACAAATCATACCTGGCTCATCATCTGCTTCACCTCCAGTACCTCTAGGAGTTAGGAGACCCTCCAGGTTTCAACCCCACCCCACGTTTTTCAGCAAGGGTGAATCCATGCCTACTGTGAAAATGAAAACTTGTCCAAGGTCTCTCAACAGCAATCAGAAAGATACTGAAACAATTCTGGTTTCTTAGAGACAGTGTGTTCCCATGAAATGGAATGCTCAGCATTCATCCTGCAGTGTAGCTTACAATTCTGATTCTTCATAGGGGATTATCTACTTGTTAGAAAAATGCAGCATTTTACTAAAGGTCTCTGGGCACCCATACAAACAAGCAACATCCACTCCTCCAGGAAATGACCAGCACCAGAACAGCTAAGAGAAGAAACAATCTTAGCCCTGAGCTTGTGTAACTCCAAGCCCAAGGAGCCTTAACTGATGAAAGCACCCAAGGTCTTTAAAAGCAGTTTGAGGAAGGGAGTATTTTTGGCAGTATTTAGTCCCAAACTGCCTAAGACTTTGGAGATGAAGTCAGTTACTTCTCAAATCGTAGCCAAAAGGCAGCCACTAGAGAAGCAGAACAGGGATTTCACGTCACTCTTAAAGGCGGCTCAGAATAAATCCCCCCTCCACGATAGGCAAGTTGCTCTCTCTTTAACAGACCTTGTTCTGGTTGCAGCTACGCAGATAGGAGGCCCCGTGCTCCACCATCCTGTAGGAAACAGCCCGATTCAGGACGGCGGCCAGAACAGCGCCATGCACTGACCCTGAGAGGGGAGCGGGTTAGCGCAGGAACATCGCTTTAGTCAAACCAGTTCCGCCCAGTGTCTAAGATTCATACCACCCCCATCTCTAGTACTTGCCACCTCCGAGTTAAAACCTTTTCTTTAGCAGAAACAAAAGTGCTCTGGCTGCTAGCAGAGAGGCAGCACCCACCATCACCACTGACAGTCAACAGATACCAAATGGCAGTAATTCTCTGAAAGCAGCATTTAGCCACCATTGCTTTCAGAGATTTAAATACTCCCATTCCAATTCTTAGAAGTTATTAAGGGCCCTGTGCTAACTACGTTTAGAAGAGAAACGCAGACTTTTTTTTGCCCCAATTTATATCCCAAATGTACAGCTCCCTATGATTTAGACTGGAAGACCACAAGTTACCTGGTTTTCAAACATGCATGGTGACATACATGAACCTGTGTGACAGACACAAACTGCTCCGATTCTGAAGTCAGAGAAACCATGCCAATCTAAAAAGTAGCTAAAAAGTAGCCAACTCAGAGACCTAAAAGTACATAAAAATATTTTTCTCAACTTAATTTGCTTTTTTGCTTTTGATTCTGGCCCTATTTATTATTTTTTTTGAGAAACAAAACTCAGTAATTTTTGCATGATGTTTCTATTACTACATCCAGTCTTCATTCCTGTTTTATTGAGAGTAAAACTCATAAATTTATAAACATCTATGGCAAAATCTACATCTGTAGTAGCTGTAAAGGATTCAGGTAAAATATTTTCTTAACTAGAACTGAAAGATCTGTAATAGAAATGATAGGGTTTTTTCCTCCACACAATGTTCCAAAGGTTGTAAAACTAGGCTTTCAATTTAAGTCCTCTAAAGTTCTTATAGTTGAAAATTATTGTGCTTCTCTATTACCTTAAGGAACCAGGGTAAAGAAAATTGAAAGATTAAATTCTACCACTTCACTACACTTGGAGAAGCCAAAATCTTAAAAGATTTTCTGAGATCTCCAAATGTTAGTGAAATACGCTGCCAACATTTCCCAGAAAACCAGCCTAATAGAAATATTTTCTTTTGAAAACCGGAATAGAAAAGATTATCAAAATCCTGAGAGATGGGCAACTTGGGGTCCTAAGTACCGAGCTCCTAACATGTGCCTGGACCCAGAGAAGGCCGGGTGTATAGCTGACCCACAACAGTACTCCAGGTTAGTGCTTGTTTACATACTGAAGGGAAAACAAGACTCCTGAACTCATGCATCATTCCCAATTCAGCAGCTTGAATCGTTACTTAGGACTTGCTTTTTTAGTTAAGGTCTTCCAAGGCAAACTGCTAACTCCCGGGTGGTTCAGTTCACTGCTACAGGTGGGCAGGAGACAGGTCCTGCCAAGACCCAGGTAAGAAGAGTTCTGCTGTTTCCTTTTCTAAGTCATGAACGCAGCAGAAGCCTAAATGGCAGCTACTAACATGGAAAGGTTCAAAAGATGTTCAAAGTGGCACTCTTAAGAGGCCACCTTCACTAGGAGCTGACTTAAAAAAAAAAAGGCTTTATTAAAAATGTGACAAATTGGTACATAGATATTTTCTTTAAAACCGTTATCCAATGCTAAACTTTCTCTTGTCATCTGTAAAAAAAATCAGAGCTGGTTATGAAAATGTCTGTATGTGTAACTCAGAGTAGAGTACTTTCTCCAGAGAAGCCCGGCTAAGAACCTGAAAACCAAATAAAGGATTTTTTTCTTTTCCAAAGCAGTGATGACATTTTAAAGAATTTCATCGATCACTGTTACTCAAACATCTACTTCCTAGAGTAATTAAACTTGGTTTATTAAAACACACACTCTTCCCAAGCCAGCGCCTCCCAATTAATGGACTTTCACGTGCATACTTTTGCCCTTATCTTTTTTATTCGATTGTGAATTAAAAAGGTAAGGACATGCACTATCACGCTACTAGGGTATCTTTGCAGAGTTTGTCCCCAGCTTTAACTGCATTCTTTTTACACTTTGTTACCCATCAAGAGACAACCCCCATTTCCCCCCCAACATTGTCCACTGTCTTGTCTCCAGTGAAAGTAAGAATATTTTTAAAGCGGTCTACGGGGCAACAGCTTTGCAAAATAACAAAAGAAAAACAAACAAGATAGGTAAATGAGTAAAGCTTAACTATCACATTATAAATCAGTTTCTAACCATAATGGAAACACACTCATTGGAGCAGACAACACTCACCTTTCATCATATAATGCTTACTGTGAAAACATTTTCACATCTATTACCTCACCCTAGCCTCAGTACCATCCTGTGAGGGAGGTACTGCAGGCATCGTTAATTCTGTTTTATAAGTGGGGAAAATGAAGCACAGAGAGATTAAAACTCTTGTCTAAAGTCACACGACTAGTTAACGGCAGCAAGTTATCTATGACTTCCACCCTATGCCAGAGACGACCTAAAGGCCAGGGCACCACTGGCTGAGGCCAGAGCGATTTGATGCCCGCTATTTGCAACCTACACGATCTGCAAACTTGCTTACCCTTAAGAAAGTTTGCAGATAGTGAAGATTCTCCTCTTCCCCCCTTTCTTTTCTCACTGTTTTCTAGGTTTAGCAGAGGATGCCTAGATACTTCTCAACTAATCTTTTAGTCGCACTCAAAAAATGGTGTTAATTCATGAACCTGGAAAGTGGCTGTAAATGTGTGGCCCAAGATGATACTGTCAACAAAAAAGTTCTTGTAGAACAGCACTGTCCAACAGAACTTTCTATAATGATGGAAATGTTCTGTATTTACACTAATACAGTCACCACTAGGCTCATGTGACTTCTGAGTGCTTCAAGTGTGTGAGGTACAACTGAGAAGCTGAATTTTAAAATGTATTTAATAGCCACGTGTGCCTAGTGGCTACAGCTGCAGTCTTCAGACACCTCAAGGTATTAAGGAGAACATATGTACCTTTACAACTGGTAAAGTTAGGGGCGCCTGAGTGGCTCAGCTAAGCGTCTAACTCTGGATTTTGGCTCAGGTCATGATCTTTTGATTTGTGGGTTCAAGCCCCATGTCTGGCTGATGGTGCAGAGCCTGCTTGGGGGTCTCTCTCTCTGCCTCTCCCCCACTCACGCGCGCGCTCTCTCTCTCTCTGAAAATAAACTTAAAAAGAATTACACAATACTCTCTACAACACCTTTACTGGAACCTCTCAGAAATAAGATCATCATCTCATTCAACCTAGTATTTAAAAATAAATTATTTTTTCCACTAAATAATAGTAGGTGGACGAGAATAGTCCAATATGGTTTTTGATGCTGCCTGTATAGTTCACAGACTGAATATATTTGAGCACTTTAAAGCTACTCCCCCAAATCCAGGTTCACCATCTAGGTTTTTAATACCGGGAACTCTCGCGATGTCTCCGTTCCTCTTTCCTACAACAACCTATCACCCAAGGCAGTAAAGAGTAGAAAGTCCTAAGCATTTAAACTCTCAAAGATAAGGCTGCTTGAATATAACAAAAGAAGCAGGTAATCCACAGACTTTTATCCTCCCTTCTCCCCTGAGGTGCTCATCTGCCCAGGCAGATTAAACTTCCAACAGAACTCAGATGAATGAAGAAGACTGGGGGACAAAGTAACCCGCAGTCTGTGATTCTACACAGCTGCTAAAGGAACAGCTTGGCAAAGAAATCTGAAAGGGGGAAGTGTCTGCTTCTCCAAGAGTAAACTGTACTTAAGAGTGGTAAACACGCCATCTCTTATATCCGGCTAAGATAGAACTCAAGACCCCACCCTGCCAGCCACGTGGTCCTGCATTCTCGCCTGTCTTGACCCAGACTCCACTACTCAGTTCCGCCGCCCAGACCCCAGAGCAGTTCACCTTGAAATTCCGTGTTGTCAAGGCCCCTGATGGCCTCCACTGCATCCTCCGCCCGCTCCATGTGTACGAAGGCATAATCTTTCACGATGTCACACTCGATGACCGGACCATACTCCTCAAACTTGGCGCGAAGCTCTTGGTTGGTACACGTGGGACTGATGTTGCCCACGTGCAGCTTGGTGGAGGCCTTGCTCTTGTTCTTGCTGGCTTCCACGTTGATGTTCACCCCGTGCAGCTTGTAGTGGTGCAGGTTGCGGATGGCATCCTCGGCCGCCGTCTTGTCCTCTATGTGCACAAAGCCGTAGTTCTTAATGATGTCACATTCCAGCACCTTCCCATACTGCTCGAAGAGGGAGCGGATCTCCTGCTCTGTGGCCTCCCGGGGCAGGTTTCCGATGAACAGCTTCACCATCCTGACGAGAGCCTGGGAGGGAAGAAACGAGATTTCCAAAAGTTAGGGGTGGAGTGGGGAATTCCGGTGCACAGCATTTTGGTTTAACCCTCTAAAGTTCTTGGCACTTTCGAGATTCAAGGCCCTCACGTAAGCATTATTTTTTTAGTAGCGGGGGAAGGTCTGTACTTTAGGGGTGGTGTGAGATGTGACACCCAAACAGGAGGTAGGGGGTCGGCATGCGTGGCCTAGTGTATCATCTCCGTGAAACGAGGAGCATCTAAATAAGAGGGTTGGCTGTTTTAGGTCTTAAAATACTGTTTTGGGGGGGCAGGAAAGAGAAGAGCTCAAGAAAGGTTCAAGAGTGACCCTGGTAACGAGGTTTTGGAGGGAAATCTGTGCACCTCTCCTCCGGGCGGTATTACCTTCAAAGATACTCTAAGAATAAAGAGGCTTCCTTGGCCCCAATCTAGGACTCCCCCAGCGACCCAACCTCCAGTTCTTCGGCCCCAACAAAGACTCGACCCGACCCCTGCCCCGCCCCCTCCGGAGACCCGGCCCCGCCTCCTCCCGTTGTCTTCCCCGGACCTCCCGCAGCAAGAGAAACCCAAACGCTGGTCAGGCCCCGTTCGCCAGAGGCCCAGCCCGGCCCACCCTCGGGCTCCCCACACACCCACAAGACCCCTTCGCACCTCCGGGTGGCGGCGGCGGTGGCGGCGGCTCCAGCGTCAGAGAGAACCCTACAAAATGGCGACGGCCGCTCGAGCCTCGGCGCGACCGGGCCCTTTCTCGCGCGCCAGCTCACGCACGCGCGAGTGCGCTCTACCGCCTGCCCCTCCCCCTCGCGGGAGCCGGGCGGCCAATCCCGCAGCCGCATACAAATGGCTGCCCCAGGCTAGGCTCCCAGCTGCCCCGACCCGGGGGCGGGGCCAGCTGGTGACGTCGCTGCGGAGCGGAGGTCAGTCCACCCACAGCCCCGGCTAGCCAATCAGCACCTCGGGAGCGGGGTTGGGGGAGGATCGGAGCTCCGGCGTCAGAAGGGCTGCGGACGCAGCCATTGCTTTGGTGTAATCGGAAGCCTGGGATGTCGCTCGCCATCACAATGGGTCGTGCTATTGG
>NW_027531286.1:474334-486526 GCF_008692635.1 Crocuta crocuta
CTGATGACAAAGGGTTATCTCACTGGGTCCTCTGAACGCGGGTTCTTAGCGGGCCAACCTCTTTGGTAGCTTTGAAACATTTTAGAAACAAGGAAGCGTCATATTTTAAGCAAACGTAGTCAGTTTTTGTAGAGCTTTAAAAGTAACTTAGTTTTTTTCATTGCAAACATGTTAGCCACTGGCGAGGAAAGAGAACCAAAGATGGCAGAGCTGGGAAGGCTCGAAGATGCGTTGTTATCCAGGCTACATTTATCAGCCACATTTTCTTTGCTCATGTATATATATGGGCTGGTTTTCTTTCTCTAGGTAGAGTATTAGCTCTGATCGTGTGTCCTTCACAGTCCCTGGTCCGTGGTGAACACACCAAAAGAATACTTGGTGCAGAGGCCCAGAGAAATTCCTTGTTTGGACGGAGGGAAGGGGTGAGAAAGGGTCTCCAAAGTCCACACCAAGCTGCTGGAGGTCTAGGCAGGCAACTGTGACTCCCCGGCCCTTTCTAGCATTCAAAATTCAGCTGTGGTCCAAGGGCACCTCCTGGTGGCAAAAGAGTAGCTATTAGGTGGATTATTCACTGTCATCCTTGAACAAAGAATAGACGTTTACAGAGATTGATGGACCCAGCTTATCTCAGAGTGGAGCATGCCAGAGTGGTTGTCAGTCACCATTCTTCATTGTGGTAGCCCCAAAGAAGCTTCTCTGATACCATCAGACACAAATTCCCCAGAGTGCTCTCCTCCTCCCCACCTACTTTGATAAGTTTTTTTCCCGGAATTCTTTTTTTTGTTTGTTTGTTTGTTTCTCAGGCTATCTCAGAAGAGGCACTGTCCTTCCAAATTTAAAACAACTCATGATTTCTCCTACTGCATTCTACCTACCTCTCCCCTTCCCTCCTCCTTTGTCATTTCCAGTTTCTCTACACTCACTTTTTGTTTGTTTGTTTAGAGAGACGGTGCATGCACAAGGGAGGGGCAGAGAGAAGGGGAGAGAATCCCAAGCAGAGCCTGAACCCACAAAACGTGAGATCATGACCTGAGCCCAAACCAAGAACTGGACACTCAACCAGCTGAGGCCCCTAGGCCCCCCAACACTCAGACTTTTAAAACATGTATAGGGACTTCCTCACCCATTTGTGAAATAGCTTTCACTCATCTTCACTATTCATGTTTTCTATCTTGGCTTCCTTGCCTGTGTTCCAGGCCAGATTTATTCTCAAATGTAGAGTCTGAACCTACTATTGCCCACCCTTGAGTGCTGTGTTTTGGGTTCTGTCCACCTTTCCAATTTCCCTAAGTTTTCTGAGGTCACCAAAACTAATGTCTTTTTAACACTTTTCACCCTTCTGAAGTTTTCATTTCATTCACCATCTTCCCTGTGTTTTTATATTGTTCCATCTCCCTTGCGCCCCTCCCCCCCATCTATAGCCCTACTCGTACTCTGTTTTCGTCTCAGTTCCCCTTCCCTTACAGGCAGCGATTCTAATGAGTTTAATGTGTATTATATTGCTTGTGTTCTTGCGACACATGTCTTTCTAGTGCACATTTGCTTTTTCCATGTTGAGAAATATTTTGTTGGGGAAATCTTCAAAAACGCATAGAGGCAGGATATTATGACAAACTCCTATGGACCCTTTACCCAGCTTTGACAATTATCACATTCTGCTTATCTTATCTGTCCCCTGTGTATGTGTGTGTGTGTGTGTGTGTGTGTGTGTGTGTGTGGCTGGAGTTTTTAAAAGCAATCCCAAGATGTAATGTCATTTTGCCTGTAAGGACTTCACTATCTACCTCTAATTAAAACATCAGCACTATGCTAAGATTATCTAATCTTTATATTAAAATTTCCCCTAGATTGTTGCAAAAAGTCGTTTTGCAGTTGGTTTCTTCTAACGTGAATCTAAACAAGGTCTGCCCATTGTGCATTTGGGTAAATTATGTAAATATTTTATGCAAATTGTGTCGCTTGGCTCATTGTCTTCGTTTTTCCGCTAAGCACCCCGTGTTGCTGTGTGATATCTAACCACTGTGTAATATTCCCTAGTGTGCAATCACATTTTACCTCTCCATCTCTACATGTAGGACATTTAGGATGCCTCCAACTCCCCACCATTATAAACAAGGTTACAATGAACATCGTTATGTTAATTATGTGTGCCCTACTGGATCTCTGTGAGAATCTGGGGTGATATAAACCCAGGGTGGAATTGCTAGTTTGCTGGGTCATAGGGTACTCCTGGAACTCACTTGTCTAAGTAGTACCAAGTTGTTCTGTGGAGAAACTATACCAGTCTACCCTCCTGCAGCACGTGAGGGGCCCTGTATATCCACAACTCTGCCAATGTTGGATATTATCCAGTTTGCTAATTTTTACCAGTATAATAGGTGTAAAGTGATATATTACTGTTGCCTTAATTTGTATTTCTCTGATTACTAATTATTTTAAGGATCTCTTAACCAGAAGAGTTTTTTTGGGTTTGCTCTTCTGTAAATTTCCTGTTCATATCTTTTGCCCATCTTTATTAGTGGTTGCAGTCTCCTCTTTGTTGTTGACTTGCAGGATTTTCTTGTGTATTCTAGATATTAATCTCTTATTGGTTTCAAATATTTTCTATCGTTCCACTAAATTATCAACGTTGTCCATGGCATTCTTCATTTAACAGAAATTCTTAATTTTTTATGGAATCTAATTAATTTTTGTCTTAAAGTTTGTGCTTTTGAAGTTTCATATAAGACGTTCTTTTCTTCCCCCTGGAGTCACAAATATATTCTACATTTTTCTGTATTAACAGTGATGTTTGTCCTCTTCACGTTTAGGTGTGTAGTCGATTTAAAACAGCATCATCCATGGATAGCCTGGCTGGCCAGTCAGTGCAGCATGAGACTCTTGATCTCAGGGTTGTGAGTTCAGGCCCCACGTTGGGTGGAGAGATTACTTAAAAATAAAATCTTAAAAAACAAACAAACAAAGGCATCTGAGTGGCTTAGTCAGTTGAGCGTCTAACTCTTGATTTTGGCTCAGGTCATGATCTTACAGTTTGAAGAATCGAGCTCCACATGGGATCCTCTCTCTCCCTCTGTTTGCCCCTCCCCCCCTCAAAATAAGTAAATACATTTTAAAAAGCAAACAAAAAGCAGTGTTGTCCAAACAGAAATATGTCAGCCATCTATGTAATGTAAAATGTTCTGGTAATGACATTTAAAAAGTAAAATGAAACCACTGAAGTTCAGTTTAATACTTTTAAAACCCGATAAAGCTAACATATTTCAACATATAATCAATATAAAAAGTATTCATGAAATATTAAAACTTTCCCCCCTCTTCCGTTTTTGAAACTGGTGAGCATTTTACACTTAGAGCACATCTCAGTTTGGACTAGCCACATTTCAAGTGCTGGGGAGCCACATGTGGTTCATGGCTACTGCCTTGGACAGCACAGATCTAGCGTTCACCCTTGGAGGTGGCGTTCGGTAAGATGACAAATACACCTTTCTCAAGCCATTTTTATCTGTCCATATTTCCCCATGATTTGTGGTGCCCGCGCTTGCCGTATTTTTGTGCCCTAACCTGTCTTGTATCCCTCACTCTCCATTTTGTTCTCCTTCTGGAACTTTTCTTGCATTCATATCCAAAGGGATCTCTCAAGACTTACTTCCTGATCTTATGCTTATCTTCTTCTATGTCCTGTTCTTAAGGATTCGTGTCCCCAGGAGGCTTCAGGTGCCCCCTAGGTGCTCAAACCGCATCTCTGTTACTTTTCCTTTCACAGTGACTGCATCCTGCGAGACCGCTGTACTTGGCTGCCCTATATACATTCACATTTTACATGTTAAAACAATCATTTCTGGGGCGCCCGGGTGGCTCAGTCGGTTAAGCGTCCGACTTCGGCTCAGGTCACAACCTCACGGTTTGGGGGTTCGAGCCCCGTGTTGGGCTCTGTGCTGACAGCCAGCTCAGAGCCTGGAGCTTGTTTCAGATTCTCTATTTCCCTCTCTCTCTGACCCTCCCCTGCTCATGCTGTCTGTCTCTCTCTCAGAAATAAATAAAATAAAATAAAACAATAATTCCTTCATTAATTTCTCACTCCCATATACATTTCCTTCTAAAATTTCCCATTACTGTTCCCCCTCTTAACTTCCAGGCTTGCCATGTTGGAGTGTAAATACCCGGGTTACTTGAGCACTCTACACTGTATGGCTTTTTCTTCCTTCCTACAATGGAGATTTTGCAGTTGTACCCGAAGAACAAGAGAAGCTCATGCTGATGTAGAGTCCCGCGACAGAGTGTTCGGTCCCATTTACCCAACACGTTTACTGTGGAATTCTTCTGAATCTGCTTTACTTATGAGAAAGGGAGAATTCTTCGGTGAGCTATCTGGTCTACCAGATCTCATATCTGGAGACCATTCTGGGGCTGTGTTGTGCTAGGCCCGGGCCTGCACACACCTGACTCTTTGTCATGGCTGATGATGGTCAGGGGTCTACTCAGCCAGGGCCGTAGGCCAACTATGTTAAAGATAGAGGGGCGCCTGGGTGGTTAAGCGTCTGACTTCGGCTCAGATCTTGCGGTTCGTGGGTTCGAGCCCTGCATCGGGCTCTGTGCTGACAGCTCAGAGCCTGGAGGCTGTCTTCGGATTCTGTATCTCCCTCTCTCTCTGACTCTCCCCTGCTCGCGCTGTCTCTCCCTGACTCAAAAATAAATTAAAAGAAAAAACATTAAAAAAGATAAGAGCTGCTTAGTTGGGGGGGAAATGGAGGAATGGGTGAAATAGGTGATGAGGATTAAGGAATCCATGGTCGTGATGAGCACTGGGTGATGAAGGGAATTGTTGCATCTCTATAGTATACACCTGAAACTAATATAACACTGTATGTTAACTATACTGGAATTTAAAATTTTTAAAAAGTTAAAGATAGGGCTGCTTCTCTGAGCCCCCAAAAGAAATGATTGTGTATTTATGGGGAAAAAAAATGAAAGAACAAAGCTTTTCCTGTAGGAGGTCACCAAGGCAATACTGTTGCTTGAAACTTCCAACTGCCAAGCCAAAGGCAAAGGAGAAGGCTACCTGCTGGGTTTTTTTTTTTTTTTAAAATATATACTTCACCAGATTTAGAATATCTTCTGTTGTATGTGTGTGTGTTTCCACACTTTGAATGTACCTTGTGGCTTCCCAGGGTGGTGTCATCCCCTTGGACAGTGGATTGGGAATTTGCCACTTATCTGACCCCTGTCTGACCTCCCTTGATCCTCTCCATTGGGGAGGAGAGAGAACACGGGGTCCATAATCACCCCCTCTGTGCTCCACTCTCCCCTGTTGGGCTGAGCAGTGGCTGAGACTTGCTTGTGGCAATTCAGTCTTTCATTTTTGAAAACAGTTGAGAGAGTCACGAGTGAAGTCGTGCACTGGGGAATTAGTCGTTCACTGCCTTTAACATTAACAGTGCTTGTTAATATCCTGACCCATGGTGAACTTCTTTGGTCTAAAACTGAGGATTGTCATTAGTCAACCCATTATCATGGGGAAATGAAACCAAAGTAGGGTGGCTCTCAAAATAATGTGGTTCTCTGAGGGCTTGGCGGCTGGGGGCACCGCGGAGACCTGACACAGAGGGGACCAGAGCCAAAGGCAAGAACGTGGGTGTAGGCAGGGGAGCTTGTGGTCGGGAAAGCAAAGACACCCAGAAGCAGTAACAGAAGCTGAGCTGTTTAATCACCTCCTTGGCCAGACTCAAGGCTGTGGCTGCCTCTGAACAACTCACACCTGGAAGCCATCGAGTGTCGCCGCAGACGGAGCGGCCACTCGAGTCAGAGGATGAGTTAGGATGGGAAGGGGGAGGAGCTTCAGCATCCCTGACTCGGTCATCTGGCCATCTTGCCCCCAGGTCCTGCTTCAGCTCTGAGAGGTTCCTGGCTGGTCCCCGGGGGCAAGGAACCGAGGGGGCATGCCCTAGCTGTGGTGGGAGAATGACCTGAGGCGGGGGCAGCCATTCCCCACATGGCCCATGTTGGGGCTGCCGGCCTGTCCGCACCTTAGTCGGGGTAGAGGCATAGGGCTGGGGGGAGAGGGAAGAAGTCAGGAGGCGGGAGTGGAATTGGGGGTTGCCTAGGTCCCACCACCAGTCTGGAATTAAATAACAGAAGAGGAGCGTTGCCCTTGGGAACACTGGCTTGTCCCCCCCCACCCCGCCTCCCAACAGTTCCTGGTGATGGGTTGACCTTGGCAACAGACCCTAGCAGCAGGCAGTTGTCCTGACAAGAGGGTGGTCCCTGTGGACAGTCCCTGGCAGTTTCCTGAATAGAGGGAAGAAGCTGGCCTGGGAGTCTTGCCCCCAACTACTTGCTCTTCTTGAAGAAGCTGAAGCGTTTTTCTCTCTCTCGTTCTCTGCCATCCTTGCTGCGAAGCACGACCGGCCCCTCCGCCCCGACCGGTGAGACTGGAGGCATGGTCATGGCCCGAGTCATGCCCCGGGCGGCACTGGGCACCGCTGGCTCTTCGGGCTCTCCAGAGGCAGAGGACGCAGTCGCAATGGCTGCGTTTACCACCCGCAGCCACGAGCTCATCTCCGCCTGCAGAGGGCACAGAAAGACAGGTGGTCAGCGTCAAGGCGGCCGGGCAGAAGCTGCGGCCCGCAGGCGAGCGGGGAGGAAAGGGATGGGACTCTTTCCTCTCACTGGAGAAAATGACCCCTTGAAGACGGGGAACAGGTTTTTGTGTGGCCTTCACAAACATCTGGGTGACACATTGTGACCTCTCTGATCACCAAGAGGGAGACACTTAAGGAAAAAGGAGAGGGAAGAGAGGAGAATCTACAACTGGAAGGTTCTGAGAATGGCACAGAGAGAGACGTGGGGCCAGAAGGGGCCAGCTCACCTCATCCTTGGCCTGGAATAAATACTCTTTTCCATCCTGTAAGCTGTTGGGAGAAAGAGGAACCTCAGGGCAGAGCTGAGAATCTGGCCCAGCCACAGCGGTGCTGGAGGAGTCCTGGTGACCCTGAGAGCAGGCCGGAGGGCATGTGGCTGCAGCCCTGAGCCCTGAGCCCCACAGCGCAGGCGCCCTGCACATTCTGCACATTCTCAGCGCTGTGCGAAAGCAGGCCCTTCCTGTTTGGCCGCCGAGCACCACGGTGAGCTCGCTTGCATCCCAGGCTGTGCCCCCTGCGCTGGCTGCTTGCTGGCAGGCAGAGGTGGGCCCCTGGAGGCCCCCGCACACGGGCCTCCTTCAGATTTCCCACTCACAATCATGTTTTTGCTCGACATCGTCAGCAGGCAGGCCTACGCGTCGGTGCTCCTGCAGCCCGAATACAGCCAGAACCCCCTCCCGTTCCCCCATCTACAACTCTGTCCCCAAACCAGCCCTGGAACTCTATTCCCTCTACTCCTAGCTTGTGGCTCCCCTTTACTTAGGGTCACCCCTACCTCCCCTCCCATCCTGAGGGCACTTGGCTTTCCTACCCCAGCTTGAAGACGTGTTTGCGCTTTCGATAATCAAAGGCGACGCTGCCCTGGGCCCTGGCCAGGCTGACAGGCACTTCTCCGTGGTATGGCACTCCTGTGCTGGCGGCCTTTGCGTCCTTATAGAAGCCAAGGCTCCCACGCCGCAGGACGCAGTACACGTTTTGCCACGACCTGGGAGGGATGTGGTGTAGGTGACGAGGTGAGACAGGTGACTAGTCTTTGTGGGGCCTAGAACCCTAGCTTCGGTGTCTGAGGGCTTCCAGTGCCACTCCTGTCATTGAGCCCCTCATCTTTACACACTCCCGGCCGTCACCTGAGGCCCTGCCCTTCTCCTGGGTCCTCTCCCTCCCAGAGAACCTCCTCCTCCATCGAGCCTCTTCCCCGCCTATTTGGAAGAGGTTCCAGGGAAGCCTCTTTTTTTTTTTTTTTTTTTTTTTTTTTTTTTTTTTTGTTTACTGTTTATTTTTGAGAGAGACAGAGCATGAGTGGGGCGGGGGCAGAGAGAGAGGGAGACACAGACTCTAAATCAGGCTCCAGGCTCTGAGCTGTCAGCACAGAGCCGAACATAGGGCTCGAACCGTGAGTTCATGACCTGAGCCCAAGTCGGGCACTTAACCGACTGAGCCATCCAGGCGCCCCTGGGGAAGCCTCTTTGGAAGGCAGGAACTGGAGAGGCCACCGATGCTGTGTGGCCACAGGGCCAATACCTGTTGGCAGCCTTCTTGCCAAAGGCCTCCATTTCCTGTTTGCGGCACAGCATCCCTTCCATCTGTTCCTGGGCAGAGAGCTCTGGGCCTCGAGGGGGCAAAGTGGCAACCCGGGCTGGCTCAGACGATCTGCTCTGGGGCATCACAGGAGGGGCTGGGCCTCGCGTCCGGGTCTGCTTCTCTCCCCGTGGCCCATTGGCCTCGTCCCCTGTGCCAGACCCCTGTGGGGAAAATGGACAATGGTGTCAGTGTCAAAGGATGAGATGGGAAAAACCTAGTCTGAATGTCATGAAGCTTGAAGTCCAAGGGCTGGTCTTCTCGCCCCCGGGTTTCCTCTGGGCACCGGGCTTCTCCTACCCCCAGGATCCCCACCACCAGCTCACATCCCTCTTCGTCCCTTCATCTCCCAGTTTTCAACACCCACACCTCTGGGAGAAACTCACAGGTCCTTCTGGGAAGCTGCCTTGCTCCAGGCTCTGTTGTTCCAACAGGGGCTGTGAGGACAAGAACAGGGGCTGTAAGACGATGCGCAAGATGGGGAGCAGAGATTCTGATGGGGGCACAGGGCAGCGGGGTCACCTGAGGGGACTCTGTATCTGTGCAGACTCCGTTGACGCTGGCCTGCTGTGCAGATGCTGGCGGCCGGGAGCGGGTTCTGGAATAGCAGAAGGAGACACAGAGTGTTAAGTCCTTGGGGTTGCTCAGCCTCAGCCTCGGTCTCTGTCCCCAAGGGTCCCAGCTCTCACCCATCCCGGGTGGCATCGGGAGCTGCTCGGCTGTCTACCAGGTCGCCTTCAGTCAGACTGGCTCTGGGCTCTGGGGCAGGGGGCCGTTTCCTCCGTTCCTCCTCCTCCCGCTTTCTTTTCCGCTCCTTCTCCTGCTCTTCCAGCTGTCAAAACATTCTGGGGTCAGAGCACAGAAGGTCGCATTCAAGAGGACCAGGGAGGGCACTGGGGAAAGCGGAAATGCCTCAGCTCTAGCCTGATGGAACAGAAAGGACAGAAAATAAGATTCCAGAAGAAGGTGGGGCTTTGAAGCAATGGGGGAGATGGTGTCTGTGAGTGTCACCCGGGGGGGCTGAGGGCTCCTGGAGCCGGGGTACAACAGGCACGGGTGGCTCACGTCCGGGAGACTCTGGCGCAGTGGGGACATCAAGCAGGGGAGAGCCGGGGCCTGGGGCAGTGGGAGGGGGCGGGCCCTCCTCACCGCCGTGAGCTTCTCCAGCGCGCTGAAGCGCTCCTCCCAGGCCACCGCCGACTTCTGGAAGGCCTCGTGCCGCTTGATGAGGCTCTCGACTTCATCGACCGTGCAGCCCAGCTCGGCACTCCTCACCAACGGCTCTTGGCTGCACAGCCAGGCCTCCGCCATACCCGCATCTCTCCCAAACACGAGCACCTCCAAAACTGCGGATTTTGGGGGGCAGGGGGGAATGGCAGGTCAGAGCTCCAGCAGGGCACCGTCCCCACAGCCCTTCAACAACAGGGGCAACAGAGGAAGCTACTGCCCCAGAGCAGAAGCACAGGGCAGAGCCAGGCAGTGCCAAGGGCGGGCACCTTGAATTCCGTGCTCAGGCCTCTTGGTCTTGCCTACTCTGGAAACTACCATGTACAAGACCCCAGCCCCTTCTCCCGGGGCCTGGTGCCCTTGGCCAACTCCCCGGTGCCCACGGCGGCTCACCGAGCTGGAGCCAGTCCATCTTCTCCTGCCACTTGTCTGCTGTCTCCTGGCGCCGTGCCTGCAGCTGAGACAGCTTCTCTGAGATCTGAGGGGGGGGGCAGAGACGTGAGTTAGCACCCGGTGGGACCTTTCCGGGGTCCCTGGAGGACTCCCGCAGGGAACCAGAGATTTCTGATTTCAGGAGGCAAGTGGTTCCGGGGGCAAGTTGGAACGGGGAAGTCCTGAGCAGCACTGAGGGGAGGGGGGGGTCTCTGTGAAGGCAGAACGAGAGGAAGGAGGAACACTCAGGAAAGACCGGCACTGAGGCCTCCCCCGTGAGGATGGCTGGCTGCACCCACACCTCGCCCACCTCCTCAGCTGCGTAGTGGCTCCTGGCCAGCAGCCCCTGCCCCATGTCGATGCAAGAGGAGAAGCGGTCAGCCCTGGCCTCTATCTCCGCCTTGATGCCCTGGTGGTTCTTGATGACCAGGTCTGCGGAAGACACGTCCCTGGGGGGTACAGAGACCACATTACCGCTGCCCACGACCCTATCCCAGCCCCCAGTCTGCAACCCTCGGAGGCTGCGGGGCAGCGTGGGCCTCACCGGGGCCGCTCCTGGGCATCCATCTGCAGGTTCACCCCATCCATCCACAGCATCAGCTCCCGGACAGCCTTGAAGAAGCGGAACTTGTCCGTGGTGTCCAGGAGCAGCTGGCGGCGGGCGGCAGAGTTTCCCTGAAGCTGGGTCCAGGCCTCAGCCACCGCCTGCATGTGGCGGCCGATCTCCTCAGCCTTGTCTCCAGCATAGGCCTTCTGGAGCCGATGGCCATCATCCTGCACCTGCTGGACCTGTGGGCACCCGCCCCCCCCGGCTCAGAGTGAGGCAGAGCTGGGGGACTCCAGGGAGCAGGGGCCTCTCTGGTCCTGGTCTCTATTCTCTACCAGCCAGAGACGCAGGAGGCAGAGCAGAGGGTGGGGGCTGGGAAAAAGGAAGGCCGGTGCCCAGAGTAAGCCCTGTCACCCCCTGCCCTGCTGGGTCTCAACATGGGGCCTGGGGAGTCCGGCGGGGGCAGCCCTTTAAACAGACCAATGGCCAGTTGAGCCTCTGGAGGCTTGTCCAGGACATGAGGGGCCCCAGAGATTGCTAGAATGAGGTTTTCAGCCACAAAGGGATCTGGGGAGTGGCTGCCTGGGTTTAAACAGTTGGAGGAAGGATCTGTGCTTCTGAGGTGTAGGTCTAGAGCTCTAACCTGGGAGGGACCAACAGGCAGATTTTAGTACGATGTGAAGAATCCAGCCATTGGGACCATCTGAAAGTGTCACAGCCCTCAGGACGGCTGGTCATTAAAGGTGTGAATGCCGTGGTTACATATGCCCTGGCCAGAGAGGCTTCCCTGGAGCCACTCCACCACCTTCGTCCCTAAGCGTCCCTCCAGAGGATGCCATCCCCGCAAAGTCCCACATCCCACCATTTCCCACAAAGTCTCCTCTGAGCCACCCCTCACCATCACCGTGCTTGGGTCTGACCTGGGCGCTGAGGGCCTGGATGTCGTGCTCAAAGGCGCAGTGGCGGCGCTGCAGGGCCTCGGCTGCGTTGAGGTCGCGGCCGGTCCCGTCGGGAAGCTGCTGCTGCTTGTGCTGCACGCGCGCCAGCGCTTGGCGCGCCCCGTGCAGGAAGCGCTGCAGCTCGTGCGCCGCTGCCAGCACCTGACCCCGCGTGTCCAGCAGCTCGAGCAGGTCAGCCCAGGCCTCATTGAGACTGTCCTTCCACTCGGCCACGGTGGCCCGGGCGGCATGGCCCCCGGCGATGAGCCCATTGGCCAGTGCGTTGGCGCTGTCCACGCGCTCCTGACCGATGGTACTCGTGTCCCGGGAGAACTCTCGGAATTTGTCCCGGAGCATCTGGAGGAGGAAGCAGTTACGCGGACAGCACTTTAATACGGGTAGATGCAGTCCGTGCCTAGTGGGTGAGGCTTCTGGCCCCAAAACCGAGAACCTATTTCTCTCCATGGGCCACACGGGCCAAAATAGGTTTCTTCAGCAGGACAATTGGTTCCCATTTACCCCACAGGTGAGTGATGCCCCCAGACTCCAGGAAAACATTAGGGGTGCTTGGAATCTTTGGCCTTCAAGCAAGGATACCCTAACTATGGTCCATGCATCTGCACTAATGGGGGGGTCCAAAATCCCAAACAGTGTAGAGGACGTCCCCTGCGCTGAGTTCTGTTGGAAGAGTGATTGGAAATTTCCTTTTTGCCCACATCTGCGTGCAGCCCCATGGGCTCCTTTCTGTGCAGCCCTTCAAATGAGGTGCCCACGGACAGCGCCCGGCTCAGCCTGCTCTTGCGCCCCCTGCCCCTCGATGCTCGGCCAGGAG
>NW_027531286.1:486552-498064 GCF_008692635.1 Crocuta crocuta
CCCAGCTCGTGGGAGGCGGCCACCACCTCGCGCTCCTGGATCCACTGCTCCAGGTCGTCCAGCTCGCGGCGGAGCTGGCATAGCCGCAGGTGCTCGTGCAGGCGCTCCCGCCGCGCCCCCGCCAGCTCCTTCAGGCTGGCGTACAGCTTGTCCACCTGCGCTTGGCGGATCGATATTCGCGTGCTGCCGGGCAGGGGAGGCAGGACTCAGGGCACAGGGCTCTGGTCCCTTCCCGTTCTATTGCTTCCAGATCCCCTGCCCACCCCCTCACTCCCTGCCAAGTCTCCGCTTGCCTAGCTTTCTAGGTAGTTCTGTACAGACGTAGTATAGAAGGCTCCGCAGTCCAGNGCCAGCTCCTTCAGGCTGGCGTACAGCTTGTCCACCTGTGCTTGGCGGATCGATATTCGCGTGCTGCCGGGCAGGGGAGGCAGGACTCAGGGCACAGGGCTCTGGTCCCTTCCCGTTCTATTGCTTCCAGATCCCCTGCCCACCCCCTCACTCCCTGCCAAGTCTCCGCTTGCCTAGCTTTCTAGGTAGTTCTGTACAGACGTAGTATAGAAGGCTCCGCAGTCCAGGCACCACCCGGGAACCCATTCCCGCTCCCCCCAGGAGCCGTTCTCCCCCTTCGCCCCGCTGGGTTCACCTCTCTGGGTGGTTGTGGTCAATCATGTCTTGGCTGCTGGCTGCCAGCTGGTGGATGGTCTGAGCATAGTCGGCCAGGGCTTGTTCCAGCACCTGATGCTTCTTCACCTCCGCCTGGGCACTGAGCTCGTCCTGGGAACAACAGTGGGCATCAGGGAGCAGGGGGCTGGGGAAGAGAGTGGCGGCCACGCAGCCTGAGCTCTGCCGGGCCCCTCACCTTGGCTTTCTCCTGGCCCATCATGTGCAGCTCCTGCTCGCCCATCCAGGCCTCCGCCTCGGCGGCATCGCGGTAGAACTGCTGGGCCCGCAGGGCCTCCTCCAGTCGCTTTCCTCGAAGCTCCAGCTCGTGGCTCAGGCGTTTCCACATCTCCTGCAGCTCAGCCAGCTCTGGGCCTGCCGCCGCCGCGCCCAGCGTGCGCTGCCGCTCCGTCAGGTCCGCGATCCGCGGCTCATGGCCCTGTATCTCCTTCTGCAGGGTCTGTCCACAGCATCAGAAACGGGCGCTCTGAAACGGGGCCCCTCACCACATTCCCCCTTCCCCCTGCTCAACCAGCCAGCCCCCTACTCTCAGCTTGCTTTCTTCCTGAGTCCTCCTCACTCCCCGCCTCTTCTGGCTTAAGAAGGGGATGGTAACGCCTGATCTGCTACAAAGGGAACCCGCCCTCCTTGGGGGAGAAGAGGCCAAGCAGTGAAGTCTAGGATGACACCAGAATTGAGGGGGAGCCAGAGAAACCTGTTTTTTTTTTTTTTAAGAAAAAAAACCTTCCAAGTCTCGGAGGCTCTTGAGACCTTTTCTTTCGTCTTCAGCCTTGGCCTCACCTGGTTTTTCTTCATGAGAAGCTGGACACTGGGCAGGTCCTTGCCATGTTCCATGGAGCTGGCCATGGGTAGCCGCTCTGTCACCCACAGCTGGATGGGAAAGAGGGGGTCGGTGGAGGTCCAGAGGGCGAAGTGAGAGTTGGGGCTGGGCGGTGCGCTGCCCTGGGGAGAGATCTGCTAGGGCTCCTGGTGTGCGCGTGCTGGGAACGGTCATCTCTGAGTCCAGGGAAGAGGGACCTAGAGGGCATCCCCCAGGCGTCCCTCGAGAGTCTGTTTTCGATGCCAAAGGGAAGAGAGGCTGGCATCTCCCCAGCATCGGGGAAGGAGACTGGAAAGCAAACTGCAAGGAGCAATTTGCCATGATGATGACTCTACCCCAGCCCGGACGCTAGTGACTCACAATCTCGTCCTCCACGTCCCGGTGGAACTGGTGCTGCTCGCGGGAGGAGTGCAGGCGCCGGCAGCGCTCCCTCATGGGCTGGCACAGCGCCCGGAACTTCTCCTCCACGGCCCTCGACGTCCTCTCCACCTCCCCCGCACCCTGGTCCTCCTGGGCCAGCGCCGTCGCCTGGGCCTGGATGGCCTCCACCTCCTTCTCGCGCACGGCCATCTCCCGTTCCAGCATCTGCAGCCCGGGGAGGAAGGGGTGTTGTCACCACGCATCTGCCTTCAAGCCCAGAGGAGACTCCAGTCTTCCTGTGGTCAATCAGGATTTCTTATCCCCGGGGTTCACCGCAGGGAGAGCATCTCCTCATGGCCTAGCTCAGTGGACCTCACACTCTAATACACCTAAGAGTCTGGGGGGGATGTGATAACTGGGCCGGATCCAAGTTCACCTCAGTTCCAGGTACATCTTTTCCTGTTTTAAGACATTGGGACTGAACCCTGTAGACGGTTTTCCTTCACCAGCTGGTGCAATGCTAGGCCTTGTCATTAGAGGGCGCTAGAGGCATAGCACAATGCAAACAGAGGAAGGTGCAATTTATCGTTCCTGTGTGCTTTTCCTCTTGCTTCTATAGCAAAACTGCCCATGGTGTGCAGGAAATCCAGCGGCTCTCACTGCCCTCCAGCAAATTTTGCTGGCTTCCCAGTGGCAACTTCCTGCGGGCCAATGTTGGCCTGCCAGCGTTAGACCGGCCTGGTCCCATGATACCCCAGCAAAGTTCTGCAATATCTACCCCATGGGCCTCAGCCCTCTCCAAGGAGGTCTGAAACTCAGCCATGGGTGGGGGAAGCCATATCATTCCTCCTTGGGTACCCCTCCTCAGCACTAGAGGTAGTAGCTGCTGCCTACATTTGCTATTTCTGTACTCTTTACAGCAGGGATCAGCAAATCCAGCTCCCTGCCTGTTTTTGTAAATAAAGTTTTGTTGGCACATAGCCACACCCATTATTTTACATATTGCCTATGGCTGCTTTCACCCTACAAGAACAGAGTTGAATAGTTATGAGAGTGGGGTGCCTGGGTGGTCAATCAGTTAAAGCGTCCGACTTCTTCGGCTCAGGTCATGATCTCACGGTTCGTGAGTTCGAGTCCCGTGTCAGGCTCTGTGCTGACAGCTAGCTCAGAGCCTGGAGCCTGTTTCAGATTCTGTATCTCCCTCTCAATCTGACCCTCCCCTGCTCACACTGTCTCTCTCAGAAAAAAAAAAGTTATGACAGAGATCTTATGACCTACAAAGGCCGAAACGTTACTTTTATAGAAAAATGTTTTCGATATCTCTCTACCCTTTGGTAGTTAACCACCTTTTACTAATTGATACTATTTTTTTTTTTTTTTACTAAAGTTTCGTTGTTCAAGTTAGAGCATGGTTTCTATCTTCTGGCTTCACTCTGACTCATACATGCTCCCCAAGATTCTGAGACAGTGGCCCACGGACGTTGCTTTGAGAAATACCGGTAAAGAGATTATCTGTGAGGCCTGAGAATGACTTCCCAGATCTCAAGAGCTACAGACTCCCTCCTCCTCTCTGCTGCGGTTCCCCATCCCCGTCACAGGCCTGCAGAGCACCTGTTGCTTCTTGAGCAGAATGTTGACGCTGGTGAGGTCCTTGCCATAGTCGTCCGAGTGCAGCTGGGCCTGCAGACTCTCGAGCCAGCTCTCCAGGGCGGAGCAGCTCTGGGCAAACAGCTCGGCTCGGTTGGCATCGAAGAGGCTACGGGCCTTGGCCTGGGTGGTGCTCTCCAGCCTGTCCCAGCGCTGATGCAGGTCCTCCAGCTTCTCGGACACCAGGGCCTTCAGTTCTGGCTTCTCAAGGGTCAGCTCCCGCCCTTCCTGGGTGGTGGGACAAAGAAGGTGTCCGTGTCAGAAGTAGATACTGCTGGGCGCCTGGGTGGCTCAGTCGGTTGAGCGTCTAGCTTTGGCCCAGGTCACCATTTCATGGTTCGTGAGTTCAACCCTCACATCGGGCTCGCTGCTGTCAGCGCAGAGCCTGCTCTGGATCCTCTGTCCTCCCCTCTCTCTGCCCCTCCCCTGCTTGTGCTTTCTCTCTTAAAAGTAAATAAACATTACAAAAAAAATAAAAGAATTAGATATTGCTGAACTTTATGGGTTGGTAGCAGACCAGGGACCTAAAGGGCAGGAGGAACCTGAAGTTAGGCACTAATTCCAGGTTTTCGCGTACTCTCCGTAACATGCTCTTCTCAAAGGTTTCAGACCCCTGCGAGCCCCTCCGTCCCCCGCTGCCGATTACACCCTACTTGTTCCAGGTCCAGCTCACACCTCATTTCAACTAAGAAGCCATGGAGACCTTTCCTACTCTGGGCTCCCTCATGCTTGTCGCTTCTGGGGTTATGCCATGCACGGTCTTGCATATTTGCCATCTTCTCCTGTTTCTCAGCGAGTCTCTCTGCCCCTCCCCTGGCTTATGGACACACAAGTCCCACCTGCTCTTCCCAATCCCGGCCTTTCTGCTTGAGGACTTTCGTTGCTGGGGAGGCGGGGGAGGCACGGTCTCCTGACCTGCCGGCAAGGCAGACCGGAAGCGCCCGGGAGTCACTGCCCGAGGAAGCAGCCCGCCACCGGTGACAGACAGGGAGCTGGTGGATGAAGACTCAGCATCCTTGTTCTTTGGTTGGGATAACGTGGATGCGCGTTCTACGCTGTCTCCCACGGTGCCCCATTAGGACTGAGTGCCAGTGGCCCCCTGGGGTGACTGGCACGGCAGTGGGCCCATTATCAAATGCCTTTCCTTCTCCATCCCAGCACCGCACTCCCCTACTGGTATTTTTGGTGCTCGTCTCCCATAAAGTGGCCTTCACTGGAAGCCTTGTTTCAGGGTCTGCTTCTGGGAGAACACAGAAGGAGACACTGCCATGCGGCCATTTTGTGCACGGCTTCCAGGATGAGTGTCAGAGTCTGGCACTGCTTGGGTAACTTCACAAACCTTCAGCACAAGCCACACTTCGACGCACAGCCCTTACGTGGTGTTCAAGGCTTTTCATGACCTGGCCTAGCAGGCTTTTCCCACCGTTTCCTCCATGGGGCCCCTTCGCACATTCTGTGCTCCTGCCAGACTGACTTACCCCTTGCTCCTTACCCCACTTCCGCAACTTGGGCTTCCTGTTTGCATAGAAACATTTTTCGTCCAATGTCTGCTTGTCCAATTTCGACTCATCCTTCATGTACTACCCTGGAGGCTCCTGCCTCTAGGATTTCTGTACCTCCTCTCTCCTTGTAAACAAAGCTTTACGGACACACACAGAGGGCCTAGGTTCTATCCGGCCCTCTCTTACTGCATTTGCTATATTCTGCTCTGGATTTAATCTAATTTATTTGTGTATACATCTCATATCCTGACTATCGTGTCATTCTTCAAGGGTGGAGCCCGCAATGGAACTGCCTGAGGAACTTCCTTCTCAGTGCCTAATACGATGCTTTGCATATAGTAGCAGCAAGTAATATTTGCTGAATAAATGGAAACACCGGATATACGCTGGTCCCCTCCTCTCCCCAACCATCATGCCCTTGAGGGAAGGAAAGTGTCTTTTTATATACGTTGCAGTACCTAGCAGAGTGCTGAGCATGCATATTGTTGCCCAGGAATACTTGCTGAGTTGAAATAAAGTTTTACCTGTGCTCAGCTCTTGAGGAAGTGGTACCAAGTACCAAGTACCAGGAAGAAGAAGACTCAAAAGCAAAGGTTGGCAAAAGGTGCTCTGTGGGCTCAGTGTGGCCCACCACTTGTTTTTATAAATAAAGTTTTATTCGAACACAGCTGCACGCAATCATTTCTGTATTCTTGAGGGCTGCTTTTGTGCCGCACTGGCATAGCTGAGTAGTCACAGCAGAAAATGTGTGGCCCACAAAGCTGAACATATTTACCATCTGGCCCTTTGCAGAAGGTTGCTGACCCCAGCTAAAGAACGTCATCCTGCTCTGGACCCAGGGAGAGTTACTGTGTTGACCCAAGGCTGCAGTTTGGCTCCCGTGCTACTAATTTGTACTTTCCCACGGTTCTGGAGTCACCGTCGCATAGACCAAAGACCTTTGTTCCCCAGACCATAACTCTCCACTTTGGAGGTTTGGCACCAGAGGCCCTGAGATCTCTAACCCTGGAAGAACCACAGACTAACGCCAGGATCCCTCCCTGCACTGTGGCCACGATCCTGTCCAGAAGAGGCCCCGGGGCTCTCTTCCTGCTGCTGCTGTCCCACCACTCACCTTGTCTACCTTGTCCAGCCAGTCTTTGTTGGCGGCCAGCTCGGCCATGAACGCCTGGTGCTTCTGCCACTTGGTGTGCAGGTTGCGGGCCTCGTCGTAGGACACGTCCTGGGCTGTCAGCATCTTCTCATCAATCCAGAGCTTCAGCTGGACCCCGCGCAGAGCAGGGACGGAGAAGGGCAGAGTGCATTTCAGATGGAGGGGCGCAGGAGGGGGCGAGGTGAGCTGGGAGGGATGTGGGGAGAAGCCACGCAGGGGTCCACTTCGGTGATACCACAGCGGACTTGCTGTCGGCTCAGAGAGCCAGGGCGTTTTAGCAGAGGGACGGCTAGGGGATGTGGGAGGGCCATGGGGGTACCAAGGGCCTCACCTCGTGACAGTCTTGTAGGAAATGCTGCTGCTCTCGGTTGTCCCGAAGACGGCCCAAGAGCTGCTGCACTGCTTCTTGATTCTTCTTGTGTCTGTAATGACAGTCCCTTGTGAGACCCTTGAACTTGCTGGCAAAGGGTTATGAGCCTCTAACCAGCCTGGAAGCCTTCAGTCCTTTTGTTTTGGGGACGCTGCCTTCTGGGAGCGCTGCAGGACAACCCAGGAATCCTGGTCTCCAGCATCCAGCTACTCCAGTGGCCTTCATCTCCCCTGGTGTCGGGGAGGCAGGGCTTCCCGGCTCATGGCTTAGTCCCTCTCCAATCACTTAGTGTTTGTCAGCCCCCACCACCATCTGTCTGCCTGTGCGGCGTTCTCCAGCTTCTTCTTCAATGAAACAGGCCATGCTGTTTTCGCCCACTTCCCCCCACCCCCCCGGGCCGCTCATTTACCCACTGTCTTTACCGTACCTCCTCTCGATGGAGTCAGCCTTCTCCTGGATCTTCTCTGCATGGATGTTGCCTTCAGACACCAGCTGGCGCCCGGCCTCCAGTAGCCCGCGGATCCGCTCTCCGTTGGCATCCATGGTGCTCATGAAGTCTTCCAGTTTTTTTATGGTGGCATCAGCAGCTTGGAGTGTCCCCGGCATCTCCGTGTGGGACAAAACGTATTCCTGTGTGGGAGGAGAGGTACAGAACTCACTTCTCAAAAGCACTTGTCAACCTTTCAGAAGGGCTCTCCTGAAAGGACATTATCAGACATGGAGGCCAGCTGGGGAGAGGAGAGGAGCCGGTCGGGCTCTGAAGACAGCCTGGGGGGATGAGTGGGGGTGCCTGATTATGCTGCCGTCTTGTAAAGTTACGAGGGGGCCGGGCAGGAGGACCTTAATAGCCCAAATCCTATTGCACCTTATTTCTGGCCATAGATTGAACAATTACGCGACAGGTCAGGCTTTCTATTTCTGCTCAAGTCAGTTTTGGTAAGTTATATTGACATCTTTTTTATTCTAGTTAGTCGTCGTCGTCGTCTTCTTCTTCTTCTTCTTTTTAAAGTAAGCTCTAACCCAGTTTGAGGTTTGAACTCACGACCCTGCGATCAAGAGTCACATATTCTACTGAATGAGTCAGCCAGGTACCTACATTTTTCTTTATTCCCACATTGTTCTTTCTTTCTTTTTAAAATAAACTTGTTTTGGGATGTTTAGTTATTTATATTGAGAGAAGGAGAATGTGTGAGTGGGAGAGGGGCAGAGAGAGCGGAGAGAGAGAATCTCAAGCAGGCACCATGCTGTCAGCGCAAAGCCTCAGAGAGGGGCTCAGATCCATGAACCGTGAGGTCATGACCTGAGCCGAAACCAAGAGTCAAATGCTTAACCAACCCAGCCACCCAGGCACCCCGCCCGTATTTTTCTAACATGCTCTCTGTCCATCCAGTTTCTTCAGCTACCCCCCACTGCCATTTCCTCCCCATCCACCTCTCTCACCCGCACTTCCCCACCCCTAGCTCCCCCTCTTCCCTGGGTGGGCCGTTGGGACCCAGGGCTCTCACCTGGCTGCTAAGCACACCCTCGGCCTGGCGAGCATCCCGCAGGAAGCCTTGGAAGCCATGGGCCTGGGCCAGGCGGCCTTGCCGGCTCTCCCACATGCGGCCCAGCTCCTCCCAGCCGGTGCCCAGAGCTTCGAGTCGTTGCCGTAGGAAGAGGCACTGCGGATCAGCCTGGTCCCGGGTCACCTCCTCACCCAGGGCCCGGAGCCGGCTGTACTCGCCCCGGGCCCGCTCCACCTCACCCCGCAGGGCTGCGTGTTGGGCCAGGAGGGCCTCCGCCTCGGGCAGGGTAGCTGGCCCTTCTTCAGAGGCCACAGAGGTCTGCGTGCGACCGAGCCAAGCCTGGAAGTCATCCAAGCTGCGCAGGAAGTCCTGCAGCCGCCGCGCCTCACCCAGAGACTCTTCTCGCCGGCGCATGGTGGCCCTGAGGTCTTCCCAGCCAGCTTGTACCTCTCCAAGCCGGGCATTGATGGCAGGGGCTTGGGCGGGGTGGCCGGCAGCCAGGGCATTTGCCTCTCGAGTCAGTTCGCCCACCCGAGCGGCGATGGCCTCCAGGTCACGCTCGGTGCCCGCCAGCTTCCGCTGCAGCGCCAGCACCCCGGCCAGGTCATTGCCCAGGCCCTGCGTGGACTCGATGACCTTGGTCTTTTCTCTCATCCAGGCCTGGGTCTCCGTGCACTCTAAGTGGTAGTTCTGGATGCTCAGGGCTGACGTCAGAGCTGCCTTCTTGCCGTCTGCCAGGGTCCGAAACTGCTGCCACCTGCGAGTGGGGGGAGGGTCTGGTGTCTAGAGTTGCTCAGCTTCCCTGCTGGCTTAGGCATACCTAGAAGCTTCTTGTCTCTCTCCGCCTCGGCATATTCCACCACCTGCTTCTGCTTGTGAAAGAGGCCGCTCCCTGCGCATCCTCCCCTGCCTCCTCCATTGCTCCCTGTCCAGGCACAAGCCCTTTCGGACTACCTCTACCTCCTTCGTTTCTCTCCCCATTTCCCGCCTCTGCCCCGCAACATGTTCCAGACGGCCTTCCTTGCTCGTTTTTAGCCTCCATTCCGTGCCCTGCAGAGCCCCCTGTGGCTGCCATCCCCGTCTGCTGCATCCTTTCTCGGTCGCCCTCCCCAATCCCACCTGTGGTTGAGCTGCTTCTGGGTGTTGACGATGCTGTCCTTGCTGGGGGGTTTGGCTTTCAGCAACTGCTCCGCAATGTCATTCACAGCAGTGATTCGTGCTGCAAGGGCGTTCATTTCAGGCTCCAGGGTCTCGAACCTGAGAGGGTGGAAGAGGTGGCCGTGGATTGTGGGAGTGGTGATGCACCAGCCCATCTCCCCTCACGCCCAGGAAAATTCCTCTCTGAGGAGGCCTGAGGTTGCACATCTTTATATACAATGCCTGCAGCATCTGTGGGTCACGTGGGGAGCCTCAGTTCCCCCCAAGCAAGGAGAAAAGCAATCCTCTCTGGAGTTACTCAAGAAGATGATGAGAGTGAACGGCACGAACAGTGGCACAAGCCAAACAAGTTCCTGGCCCAGAGCTTCACCCTTTCTGGGAACCTACCCATTCCTCCTGGAACCCCTTTGCTGCCCACCTGGGTCCCCTCCCATTAACATGTGTTAAAAAATGAATTGATAACCACAAATATTTGTTTGCATGATAAAGATGTGAAGCATAACTTCTAGGGACATCAGCTATTTTCAGAGTCTGCAGACATTTTCTGTAAGGGGCCAGAGAGCAAATGTTTTGAGCCTTTGGGCTGTAAGCTCTCCGTCAAGAGTATTTCACTCTGCTATTGTAGTGCAAAGGCAGCCAGAGAGCATATGTAAATGAATGAGTATGGCTCTGTTCCAATAAAGCTTTATTTAAAAAAAAACAACAGGCAGCAGGCTGGATTTGGCCCCAGGATTATAGTTTGCTGATCCCTGTCATAGAGTATCTTGAAAGCTAAGAAAAAAAAATCTTTGAATACATATTTTAAGCCACCAGGAAATTTGACTATGGAATGAGAAATAGATGATATCAAGGAATTGCTATTTCTTTTCTATGTGATAATGCTGTTGTGATTCTATAAGAAAAATGTCCTTTCTGATTGATTCTAAGATGCATTATTCTGTAAATAAACTTGTTTCATAAGAGATTAATCAGTGTATCTGCCTATAGGTTTATAACATCAAAGTCTCAGCTCTTTTAAATCCACACATACAGTTACAAAATAATTTACTCTATCTGAGAATACTTCTTCATATTTTAGAGGATGCATCCTGGAGAATGTACAAGCGAAATTGATAATGTGGGGATTTGCTAATTTTTAAAAGGAAAAATAATCAAATATAGCAAGATACTGACAACTATTGAATCTGGGGGATTGGGTATATAGGAGTTTGTTGCATAACGTTTTCTCCTTTAAACAAATTTTTTTTTTTAATTTTTTGATGTTTTATTTATTTCTGAGAGAGAGAGAGAGACAGTGTGAGCAGGGGAGGGTCAGAGAGAAAGGGAGACACAGAATCTGAAACACGCTCCNACTATTGAATCTGGGGGATTGGGTATATATGAGTTTGTTGCATAACGTTTTCTCCTTTAAACAAATTTTTTTTAAAATTTTTTGATGTTTTGTTTATTTCTGAGAGAGAGAGAGAGACAGTGTGAGCAGGGGAGGGTCAGAGAGAAAGGGAGACACAGAATCTGAAACACGCTCCAGGCTCTGAGCTGTCAGCACAGAGCCCAACGTGGGGCTCGAACCCACAAACCGTGAGATCATGACCTGAGCCGAAGTTGGACACTTAACCGATTGAGCCACCCAGGCGCCCCTTAACAAATTTTTAAAGTTTATTTATTTTTGAGAGAGAGACTGGGGAAGGGCAGAGAAAGAATCTGAAGCAGGCTCTGTCAGCACAGAGCCGGATGTGGGGCCTGAACCCACAAACAATGAGATCATGACCTGAGCTGAAACCAACAGTCGGTCTCTTAACCGACTGAGCCAGCAGGGCCCCCTAACGTTTTCTCTGAAAACATTTTTCGTTAAAACGAAAACACACCNCCAGGTCCTCCAGGCGCTCGGGCAGGGCCAGCCCATTGAGCCACTGCTCCTTCTCCTCCACCCACAGCCCGCAGGCCCCGGCCTCGCTGAGCATGGTGTAGAGCGCCAGGGCTGCCTCCAGGGCCCGCGCCCGCTCGCCTGCCCGGGCCTGCAGCTCCTCGTAGTGCCGCTCCAGCGTGGGCACCCTGCCCTGCACCTCGGGTGTGCGGCTCAGTGCGGGAGGCAGGGCCGCGGCCTGTTCCCTCAGCGCATCCAGGGCTGGCCGGTGGCCCCGGATCTCCTCCTCCAGGGCCCGGTGCTGTCGCGCCAGGGCCTGCGTGGAGAACTCGTCGTGCCCCAGCTCGGGGCTGGACACCAGGCGCAGCGCGTCCACCAGCCAGGCCTCCATGTCGTTTGCGTCGGCCTGGAACTGGTAGAGGCTGGCGGCCTGGGGAGGCCGCTGGGCACGC